>NW_026000037.1:10800810-10842949 GCF_001458135.2 Marmota marmota marmota
TATATATATATATATATATATTACACTATTATTAAAAGAAACTCAATGGTTCACTAATGAATTCAAATAACATTTAATTACCTTAGAATGTCTAACAAGGAGTTGAAGTAAACAACAATTTGAAAGGAAAATAAAAACAGCATTAAAGTGAAATTCCTAGATGCACTTTCTAGCTGATGCACCAGAACACACTAACTACTAGGTCATAGCAGAAGAACTGCAGAAAAGCAGTTCTTGGGGGTATCCTGCCACCCACCACCTCCCCTTTGGCTGCACTAAGATGGGGTAGTCCAGAGACGCTGGACTGAGACAGTCCAGAGAAGGAGGCACACTCAGTGCATTGGGGAACCAGGAGTTTACCAAAGGAAATAGAAATATTGCATTATTTTAAAAAATGGGTTTTTTTTGTGGTTATAGATGGGTAGCATGCCTTTATTTTTATTTGTTTATTTTTATGTGGTGCTGAGGATCGAACCCAGAACCTTTCATGTGCTAGGCAAGTGCTCTGCCATTGAGCCCCAGCCTCAGCCTCAGACCCTGCATTATTTTAATAAACAGTGTGCCTGTATAGAAAACATGCTGAATGTGCATCAGCCTGACTAGAGGTGTACTGAGATTCTGATCCTCTAAGCACTAGGGTAAAGTGGGTGCTGGGTATCCTATTAACTCATTTTGCCAAGGCCTTTGGACTAGTATCTTTTAGCTACAAGCACCCTAGGTCAGATCCTCTCAAGGAACCATAAGATATTATATGCCATGCCTCTTCCTCTCTTTTTACTTTCTTTCTTTTTTTTTTCTCTCTCTCTCTCTTTTTTCTTTTTAACCAGGAATGGAATCCAGGGGCGCTTTACCATTAAGCCATATTCTCAGCCTTTTTAAAATTATATTTTATTTAGAGACAGGGTTTCAATGAGTTGCTAAGGTCCTCGCTAAGTTGGTGAGACTGGTTTTGAACTTGTAATCCTCCTGCCTCAGCCTCCTGAGTCACTGGGATCCATATCTCTTTTGATGTTCTAATCTATAAAGTGCTATTTTTTAGTCAAAATAGAGATTTGTCACTCACCTTCCCAATTCCAATTTAACTTTATAAAATATTTTTATCCTTTTAAATTAAGTAGTAGTTAACTGGAATATACCTGGTTAAGGTAGGAAATTCAGATTCTAAGCTCAGCTCCATAATTCACTCTGTGAATGTAGAAAACGATTTCAACATCTTTGCAGCCATAAGTTGCCTTGTCATTAAAATTATAGAATAGGGAGGAATTGTTTTGTCCAAACAACAATTGTATGTTGAGTTTTTGGCAATCTGTAAAATACCTGGTTTGTGAAATCAAACAATTACACATTTGGCAAACATGTCTAAATAGAAGAATTTCCAAAAACTGATGATAAAAAGTGTCTTTGGGTGAGTTGGATTGTACTTGAGAAATGAAAGAGTCAAGGAATGCATGTGCTAGAGTCAAGCTGATACCAAATTTGAATTCAATTTCTATTATGTAAATGATGTAACCAAACTAAACTTCCATTTATCTATAAATTGAATTCAAATAGTACATACCCATAAGGCTGATGTGATTATGAAATAAGATAATATTTTTTTTATAATTGTTACAATTCCTGTTACATTGTTCTTACTAAATTTTGTTAATACAAGAGATGTGGCTTTATAAAGAGGGGATCACTTGCTCTCACATATTTTCAAGTCAAGAATAAATCTACACATAAGCATAGTATATAAAAAATCTTAACTATGTGTTGGACCCACATATACTAGTTAAAGAACCTTAATTTCAAGCTACCTTCTTAAATAGTCTGATTCAACCTTCAATTTTGAATAGTTTCATAAAAAGTCAAACTAGCTAAATCAGACTATAAAAAACGCTTAAAGGGAGTTGTAATCACTTATCATTATCATTTGACATATTTTATTCCTCCTTCCCATGCCCAGTAGGTAATTACTCTATTCTAATGTTAAAACTTAGGCTTATAAATGCTGTTTATAAGACGATAAAGACTCTTTTTTTCTGTCTGTAATCTCTCTTCTTTGTCTTGGCAGCCAGTTCGGTCTTTCACTATGAAAAAGAGACAGACATCAGCAATATGTGGTGAAACAAAACTTAAAAAATAGAATATTCTCTAAAATTAAATAAGTTTTTGCGTTAATTACTCATAATTACTCAAACTTTTTGTTGAAATTCATCCAATGCATAAAAGAGTTGGCTTGGAAATTAGTGCTTAAAAGTGTTCTATCTTAAAATGTATATGTGTGTACTTATGTATATGTTTATATAATGTGTTCTTATGTATTATATATAAAGTATATGTGTACATATGTATTATAAATATCCCATAGATTAAATAAACTATGCCTAGTTTTTATAATTACAATTTAGCGAAAAAGAATTAACAGCTTTTCCTGTTACGTATAAATGCCTGGGTTGTCAGAAGTTTCTCCTAGCCCACTCTGGAACCAGTCCTCCTGGGTTTACCTAAGTTTGACTACATTGGCTTGCTCAGAAATTGAGCCAGTCTTCTCCAGTGTCTTCAAGTTCTGGTACAGGTTCTAAGATATGAGCAAAAAAATAGTGTCAATTTTAAGTTCTGACCTTTATTTGGGAAACATAAGTTCTGCGGGAAGCCACCTATGAGCCATGGGTGAACTGAGTGATGCTTGAGTCATTCATTAGGCAGGGAAGGCTGATTTGGGGAACTCCCAGGCGGAATCCACTGGTTGGAGAATGCCTCATTCACCTAGCGCTCTGTCCTCGCTCACAGCTCAAGTTCAGGTTCAGCTCCGGAGACTGGAGTGGCCTGCTGGAGCCAGACAGCCTCCCAGAGATGGGTGTAGCATGCATGCCAAATGCCTTCAACCTGTTTACTGCAACCCTGCCACACTGAGAAGCAAGCACCAAGACTCCTCCCAATGTAACCTTATTCCTGTCTTTGATGTTCTCCCCCTTAAAAAAAGAATTGGGGCCTTTTTCTGTTGTTCAGTTCCAGTTCCTATCAGGACAGGAAGACCCATCTGTCGCTCAGCCCTTTTATTTTTATTTATTTATTTTTTTTACAGAGTTTCTATTATAGCATTATTTGTAAAATCTAATCTTTGGCTTTGTCTTCTTTTTTCAGACTTTTTTCATTTTCCCAGGCAGCTCACGCCTCCTGGCCAGGAACCTACTCTTTCAGGGTGCTGGCCAGCTCAATAAAGATCTCTGAACTTCCCTTTCTAGAGTTAAAAATAAAAAGTAAATTTATTACATAAAGGTGTTATTAGATTGTATTAGGTAATGCTAATCCCTCTGACATAGAACCTTATACCTGGTAGACACTGGATGTTTCCTTGTCCCCATCAATTGGTGAGGATACAAGGAAACAATTCTTTATCTGTCACAATCCATCCATAGGTGTGTGTGAGAGCTATGCGTATTTGAGTGTATGAGGGGACTGGCCTAATGTTACTGCCTGATTGGGCTGTGCGAGGTATGTGCGCCTTTTCTCTTGCTCTACCTGTGATCCCACACACCACCTGAGATGGGCAGGGCTTTCCAAGATGTCAGTCAGTCTGCTGACAGCAAGACTTGACCAAGCAAGACTGCACCCTTCAAAACCCAATCCCTTGCCTTATTTGGATGGAACTTTCTATAGAATGTCTTTCCCCTAAATAAACAGAGGGGTTCAGGGTGTACTCTCTCTCGCCTCTTGCCTCTCTTGCTCTCCTTGCCTTTCAGCGTGGGAGCTGACACCTGACATTTCCGAGTCATCCTTGACCCCTGAAAAAGGTATTTCTGTGTTTGTGTGGTTTTTTAGTTGCCAGCCTAGTCAGCTGGTGACATTTATCTAAGAAGAAAGAGATATAAGGGCTTTTAAGGGTGAATGCCATTACTATTACAGTGGTTTATTATGTTCTGGATGGTAATTGAAGATCCTAATCGTGGGTATAAACCACGTCTGATACATGAAGTGAACAGGGTCCTAGTTTGCATGTTTATCTATACTAGAAGTTAGTCTTATAGTCATGATTTAATTTTGGTACCAAGTTATACTACCCAAATAAATAAGAGACAGAGTTAAAGCAGAATGCTAATTAACCCTTGAAATCTGAAAAATAGTCAACTTAGATTCACATAAGTTGTCAAATTAGCATAAATTTTCTGGTTGAGTTTCCTCTTCCTAAGCAACTAAGGTGTGTAACATAGTAAATGACATTCTCTCTTCTGGAGTATTTTGAAAACTTCAGAATCCTTGTTTTCTAAATTAGAGATTAAAAGAATTATTACTTTACCATAATGAGATCTCAGAGACACTTTTTTTTTCCCGAGAAAACATCTGCAATCTATGGCTCTGGGAAATTTATTTTGTGTATCAATATTTTTCTCCTTTCCATTACTAAGTAGCATTTCATTATGAACGTAACACCACTTTTTTTTTTAATCCATTCCCCAGGTGAAGAACATTTGGATTGTTTCTACTTGTTGGTGATTCTGAATAAAGTGGTTATATGCATACAGATAGCCATATGAATATAGATTTTATTTCTTTTGAAAATATCTAGGAGTAGATTTCTGCAGGGCACAGTGAGTGCATATTTATCTCCATATTGGCTATTCTGTGAGAGCTTTGTAGTATATGCTAAGAGACATATCGTGGCTAAAGGATTGATGATAGCCATAAAGCTAACTCCAACATCTACATGATGTGTCTCTTAGTGCACCATTTGATGAAAATTTTCAACTCTGTGCCAGGGAGCTGCAGGAACAAGGCCATCTTAGCACATATGCAACGCTAACAAGCCTTACAACAAAGATTGCTCTTACAAGATAATCTTAAACTTCCTTTAAAAAGAAAAAGAACAGAAAAAAGCACACAAGCAAAAACCACCTTGTAACTGACTTGAACTTAATACAGTTATAATAAAAGGGGAGGAATTTTTCCAACATTGAGAATAGTGTTCATATGTAGACATACCTGGTCAGGCAGTCATCTGATTCCCTCCTCCCTGACCCTATCTGGTCAATGCCACTGGCCTAATCATGCTAGCCATCCAGTAAGAGTGCTGACAACATAACTGCTTGAACTTCAGACAGTGTCTAAGTTTCAACTTTGATGAAAATCAGTCCAAAGGTGAAAAGTTCCAGGAAAAGCTAGCTCCACCCAAAGCCTTTAATGCATCCATGTTCCAATTGTTTACAATACTGATCTACTTGACAGTAGATACTGTCAGACATTTTTCTCCTCATTCTAATGGGTTTGTAGTATTATTTCAGTGTTTTTGTAACTTGATTTCTCTAGTGATTAGTAATAGTGAACAGGTAATCAAAGATATTGATTTCTGTCTTCTTTGTTGCAGTGTCTAGCCAAATGTTTTGGAAAAGAAGATTATTATTTTATTTCATTTTGTGTTTTCTTATTATTGACATTTAGACTTCTTTATATATTCTACATGTGAACTGTTTATCAGGTATGTGACTTGCAAGTATTTCTTCTCATTCTATATCTTCATATTTTATCAGAATCTTCTAAGTTTTCTGCTAATTTTTTAATATTTTTACCTTTGAGTATATAATCTTATTTGAATTAATATTGTGTGAATTTTGAGGTACAGAGTGAATTTTCTTTTTTTATGTGAAAATTCAGGTGTTCCAGAATCATTTGTTGAAAAAAAAAATCATCATTTCTCCATTGAATTACTTTTTTTTTTTACTTTGTATAAAGTCAATTGGCAAAATTTTCATGGATGTGGGGGAGAGAGAGGGAGAATATAATATCAGGAGATAGAAAGAAGCAGAAAAAGAGAAAACACATAATAAAAGAAAAAGAGAAAGAAAATGAAAATAAATTAAATATCTGTATTAGGATTTTCTGAAAACAATTCTAAAGCAAATTATTTTACACTACTTAGCAGCTATACAAAATAGTAAAAACATATAATTTGAACCTGGATTACAAATTTACTTAGGCAGTTTGACAAATACAAACTGTCCACTTGTAGATAAGGTAAATTGGTTGAACCAATTGTGTTCTCTTGCTGAACCTCTCAATTTTACATAAAATATAAATTGTGCTTTTCAAAAACTGTCCTAAGTTTCAGTTTTGCTAAAAGTTGGTAATTAAAATGTACTTTACAATTATTATACTTTGTAAAAAATCTGTTTTCCAAACATGCAAAATGAAAAGTGTATCACACACTTTACAAGCCATTTCAGATATTTTGGCCTCATTCATCTTCCCTTTGACCTCTTCTTAGCCCACCTAAAAGTTAAAATAAGTAAGGTTTAATACTGTCCCCAGATCAAGTCTAGTTGGGAAATGGATATGCAAACAGATGTCAAAATATTGTCATTCATTCTGCACATAAATGTTAGTGCTGATCACTGTTTCCGGTTCCTGGACAGAAAGGTATGGCAGGGCAAAAATGTAAAAATAACCGCTCTTGTGAAGCTTATTCTATAGCAAGGAAATCATACTGTGCTCATATAATAAAAGAAGATAATTATATTGCATGTAAGGAAAAAGTAGGACAGAGGAATTGTGATCCAGGTGGTAAACATTGCAGTTTAAATTGTGTTGGATGATTTTAAGTAAAGACTTGAAATGCATGTGGTAGTTGGTTTTACAGAATGCTCAGCAAGGGACATTCCTGGACAATAGAAAGGTCAGTGCAAAGTCCCTGAGTCTTTCTGAAGAAAAATATGGAAGCCAGCATGTTGGGAATGGAATGGAAAGTGAGGGTGGGGGGCAGAGAAGAGGAGATGAGATTAAGCAAACATTTGTGGGGAACTTCCAGTTCTTTGGCCTTTGCTGCATTAAAATGTCTCTGTCTTCACAGGGACAGAGACAGTCTGATCCACCTTTTCTTCTAAAACAGCTACTGTGTTGAAAGCAGCAGCTCAAAAAGAAGTAGGGGCAAGTCTTGCAGGCCTGTGAAGCTGAGGGAGCCCAGACCTCCATTGTTCTCAGCCTGGGGATGCCAGGAAGAGCCTCATGGTCAAAGTCACCCATGAATTGTCATGTGATATTGATTGAGTTCTGGAACTTACCTGATAAAAAATAATTACCTGATGGATGAGATCAATAAGATCTTTGTGTATAGAATGTTAACAAGAAAAGAAAAAAAAATCACTATAGTTGAATTTTTCTTTTCTAAAACCTATACAGGAGATCAATATCGGGAGCATGCAGTTTGATCTCCTCAAAGGTATCAGGAACTGAAGCCAAGATGATTCATGTGTATGATTTTTGTAGATACAACTTGCTTACTTCCTACCAATATTATTTTGAACCTTAGAATCAGCTAATTTCATGCACGCTTCTTATCCCTAAGCACTGAACAAAACCCTGTGGATCTTCCGTGCTTCCTCCCACCGCTTATGACAGTCCACTGATGTCCTCCACACAGACCACCTCAATAGGCCTTTAGTTGTTCCCTTTCAATCTCAAATAACTTCCTTAAGAAACTCTATAGCAGGAAAGATTATTCTTTACCAACTGAATGCTAGAAATCACCTACTGATGTTATTTATGTTAATCCCTTCTAGGTGAAGGTACTTGTTCACCCATGTCCTCAGGGATTCCCCAGTTCAGGAGTGTGTGGCAGAGAAGAGTCGGTATTATCTTGCTTGTTCGGTGCCTTTTCCCAGCCTTTACCTCTATATTCTCAGGTAGCACGCCCACATATTGGAAACTTAGCCCATCTAGTCTAGTCTACTCTATTAAGGTCTGTGTTCTTAACCATCTTCCCATAATAATTGAGGTTATAGCACTTGTTTCCTTTTCCTTCCTGAATTCTGTTACCATCATTTCCATGACTGTTATTACTGATGTCGATGAACAAGTATTTCTAGCTCTCTCCCTCATGGGTCATATGTTAGGATCACCCACAGGAAAACTTGTTCTTCCAAAAGTATCGTGAACAGATATAATCAGTGACATTTACTAGTCAGGGTATTTAATTACTGGCTTCAGACACTCTTAGAGTGTTCTTTTCCTCTGGCATGACATCTAACTAGTGATACTGCTTCAGCCTATATCCTTAAATAGGTGTGAAAAACAGAACATATAAACAGACTTGTCAGAGTAGTAGCATAAGCTTAATAGAAGACTTTATTTTAGCCCAATGAGATACTGCTGTGCTGCTCACACAGCATAAATGAGCCTACTCAGCCACTGAGGAATGTAGAAATTGTTATAAACAAGACAGTTAAATTAACATATATCACATTTGCTATAGATTGGCTGGACACAGGCTGCTGGAAACTTATGATAAACTCGAAGGTTGGCAATCCATATTATGGCATGGCAAAACAGTTAAATTTCTACTTGGTATAAGATAGAAAATATATTTTACGAACTCAACCTATCTAAAAAAGACATTGGAAAACAACATATTGATGGTATGTTTTGGCTATAGTTGAACAATTACTATCAGAATGAGACGAGCTCTGAAATATTTTCATGGTATCAAGCAGAAGGAAAGAAAATAGAAAGAAACTGGAAACCCAGAGACTTGCAATGTTGAAAAGGGAGCCTTTCCTTCTCTCCAACTTCGATGAAGACAAGACTGAGAAGACCTATGATTGACGAAGCTAGATTAGGCTATACCTTGCTGTGAGAGTCAAATGAAGGCTGTAGCTGCCACAACTGCAGAAAACATGTGAGGGGATTCAGGTGCATCCTGCAGAAGTCTTCCCTTGGAAAAAATGCCTTAGTGAAAAGAAGCTAGGAGTATGAAGAGTAGATAAAAGCATGTTTAACAATGGTCTGTGACTATGAACTCCTCCAAATAAGTAACTCAAGTAAATAAGCACATAAATGTTTTCAGAAAGCAGCACTACAATTCAAGAAGCCACTGGGTGTGTACACTTCAGTGTGGCGCATACACCATGTGGTAAAGCCAGCGGCTATACAGGGCTATTGAGAATGAGATGTGGCTAAGTGTGAATGAAAACATGAATTTAATTTTATCTAAATTAATTAAAGTTTTTATTTTAAAACATACTAAATATTTGGAGTTATGTACAACATGCTTGTTTAGAAAGGTCATGTTTTCTTTCGTTAAACCCTTGGAAATTTAGCATCATAACTGACATGTACTGTATATATGAAATACACACTGGTCTTTGAAGATTTAGCTGAAAATGACAAAATAAATATTAATTACTCTTTTTAGATTTACTGTGAAATATAATATTCTATATACATGGATTTTAAAAAGATCTCTGCTGTGCTGATTTTACCTGTTTTTTTTTCATTTTTTAAAAATATGGATCATTTTTCAGTTGCTTAAGTTGGCTACATGATATTTTAGTGGATAGTGCTAATTTGGCCTAAAAAGCAGTTGTGACTATTTGACAGTTGAAATGATCCTTACTCTCCAGTGCTGAGAGACCTGCACACTTAACATCCAGAAAGGCTTATTATCTAATTTTATCTAATTTTCTGTTGCCAAGGGAAAGGAAGGGGGAAAAAAAAAAGACTGACCTCTAGAGAGCAGAGAGAGGACTGACCCCAGGAAGACATGAACCAAGGACCTCCTCAGGGGACAACAGCACTGTCATCCCCAAGGAGGGGCCTCATCATTTCTGTGCAACAAGATTAATGCCAAATGTTTGTTGCTTTGTGTCGGCCATTATTCTCCTTCCTGAATCTGTACTAAGAATATTTGCTCCCTGTTCTTTCTCTGTACTTCAGACAAGTGCAGCAAAAGTATGTGTCCTTTTGGTACACAGGCCAAAATAAGTTATATTTAGACCTAAGAGACTTCTGAGCACCACCCTTGAGAGTGAGAAAAAAAAAAAAAACAACACACACACTTCATAAAAAGAGATCCTGATCTTTGAGCATGATTCTCTGACAGAAGAGAATGTACTACTCTAACTTGGAAAGTATCTGCATAAACTCTGGCTGCAGGAAGGAGAGCAGGATTAATCATTTGTGCACCAAGCAAACATTGCATCCATCCATTACATATTACCAGCTTTCTTCCTTCATTGCAGGATTAGTCTTATGATTCTCTTATATGGGGTGGGGCCATTTGAAAACCCATGCATGAGTTGTAAACTGAAATGATGTCTGCCAATGAAATGATGTCTGGTCTGGGACACTCTTTTCTTCCTGATAACCAACAATTTTCTTAATGCCCACAGCTTCCTTAGCTGTGGAGTGGATGTATGAGTGTAGCTTCCCTGCTGAACCATAATGGACACAAGACAGGACAAGAAAGAAGCTTGGTTATTTTAACATAGTGTTTAGGTAAGGGTGGAGAATCCCCCCATAGATGCACTGGAGCTGTTGGCTATCTTGACTTACCAGAGCCTGCCCTGGAGACACACATTACATATAGTTATAGATATAAGTATAGAGATACATGTATATCTATATCTATATCTCTCTCTCTCTCTATATATATATATATATATATATAGAGAGAGAGAGAGAGAGAGATATAGATATAGATATATAGAGATAAATATAGATGGATATAGATATAGATAGATATAGATATTGATATATAGAGATATATATAGAGAGATATAAGTATATATAGATATATAGAGAGATATAGGTATATATAGATATATATAGATATAGAGATAGATGTAGATATAGATATATAGAGAGATATGTAGATATATAAATATATATATAGGTATATAGATATATAGAGAGATATATAGATATAGAGAGATATAGATATATAGATATATACATATACAGAGAGATATATAGGTATATATATAGAGAGATATATACAGAGCTATAGAGATAGATAGAGATAGATAGAAATAGATATAGATAGATATAGAGAGATATAGAGATACAGTGATATAGGGATATATAGATATATAGAGATATATCCATATAGATAGATAGATAGATAGATATAGTTATATTCCATTCAACAAACTTGTCTTCAATCAAAAAATCATTCTCCTGACTCCAAAGCTGAGTTTTATAAATCACATTTGCTTTACTTCTGAAATCTTCAAATTCATGTTTCTTTTATCTAGTCATTTCTTCTTCTCATTTTGTAAATTCCATGCCACTCGTTAATTTTTCCTTTTATTCTGTATAGTTCTTTCATCTATTAACATTCCCCTTTCTGAGATTCATAGCCCTTGTCTCTCACCAAAATATAGCAGTTTGGGTCCTTCTATAGGAATTTGAGTCTTTGTAAAACGCTATTTACATTGCTCAGTTTTGTCTTTTTTCCCTACAACAATTTTGAATTTTACTTTTGCCCTATGATTCCGAAAAACAATGACAGAGAAACCCTCTCCACTGTTTATATTCCAGAAATAGTTTATAGTATAGCCAGGGCCCCCTTCCTCTGTATTGCTTAGGTAAGACTTGGGAGTCTTCCCATTGTTTTTCTATTAGAAGGCCAGATTTTTAAACTATTATTTTTTGCCTCATAAATGATGAGTTGAACTGTTTGGTTCCCCTGACCAAACAGGATGAAACACCTGCTAACTTGCCCCTGATTAACTAAATTTCTCTCCTTCCTTGATCTAACTGAACTTCTAGACCTCCTAGTCCCCTAGCTGCAGCCCACAGTCCTCATCTGCACAACCCTGTAATCACAGTTGCCTGTAGAAACTGTTTGTACCAGTGTCTCTGCCAAGAACATTGTCTCCATGTGCATCTCTAACTCATTTTCCTAGTTAGACCTGAGTGTGGAAGTCAGGGCATCTGGGAAAGCAATGTTCTACCCTCACTGTCTGTCTGCAGCCCCACCCAATGATGTTTCCTTCCCCAATGCTTCTACCCCTGTATGTACCACTTCATTACCACATACCTCTCCCATCAAGACAGCATACTCTGAATGGTAATTATCTCTTTTATTTGACAGGTAGAACAGTCATTTCTTTCAATAGAAAAAAGCTCACTATGAGGAAATGCTAACAATAGTGCATTTTGCAAAGCTTGAGTTACTTAATCTGGATTGCTATCATATAAGAAATACAGGAGAAAAGTCCAGAATGCTTTGACATTACCAGTCCGGTCAACTACACTGTGCCCAAATAATATGAGCCCCTTTTCCTATGGATCTGATCTTAGTTCCCCAGAGAGAATACAATTGCTTCTAATAACAATTTATACAGGAAACAAAGTACAAATCTATATCAAGGGGAAAAAGCTCCTAAAGGCAATCACATTTGAAAGATGTTACCTATTACCAGGCACACAATAAAGAAATCTTTTTATATTATTATGCAGAGCAGTTAGCACCCTATTGAACATTCCTGAATAGGATCTTGATTTTCACTTTGAACGGAGAAGACCCATTGAAATGTTTGATTCAAACAAGGGATCCCTTTGCTTAAAGGTGAGTCCAAGCAATTCAGAGAGGCATCAGTGCCTTTCCACCAGACTCTTCTTTCTCAAATGAATCTTTTTCATCAATGAAACTTCTAAATGTTGACAGGCTTCCCATCTTGGTCCTGGACTCTTTTCTCTCTTCTATCTGTTCTATTTCCTAGCCTGATCCAGTCCAGCACAATGTTTTAATTTTCAATGAACAAACTCTCTCACTCCTCTGTTTTTACATCTGCCAAACCCAGGCGATGATGGCTGACTCCCTTGCTATAGAATCTCTGAATAAGCAGTCCATGATTGTTCTCAATGCAGATAAGAATGGCAAGTCCGTTTATTTCTATAATATACCTACATGTTTATTCCTTAAAAATAGAAAAATTCCTTAAAAATCAATTGAACATAATTATAATTAAAGAAAACAATGTTTATTGAAAATTAAATTCTTATTTTTTGCAAAATTTGTTCAAATGTATGGATAGATTAGATTTCATTATTTTCACAGTAAATGAATTTCAGATCTATACTTATCTTTAATTTTTGCCTATTTGCCTCTACCTTCATCAAACTCTTGTCTGCAAGGAGAATCCATGTAGATCTTAAAATAGAAAGTATAGATTAATTCAACTCTGGGTAAAAAACTGGAGGTGTTCCAAATCCTGAGGCCAAGCAGCACCCTAGCATTGGACCGGAGGATTAGAATGAATGATTTTCAGGAAGGTTTTCCACTGAGTTCCAAGAGTTTATGTATTCACCTTTCAAACTTAAATGTTAGGTTTTCTCTTTGTGGTATTCTTTCTGCCTTTAGCACATGTGATCCATAAGGCTATAGGAACTATGCAATGTGTGCTTTCAAGAATTATGGAATGAATGTGCGCCTTCCTTTGAAACACTCCAGTAGAGTTGTTATGGTTTGGGTGTCAGGTGTCTCCCAAAAGCTAATGTGTGAGACAATGAAGGAATGTTTAGAGGTGAAATGATTGGGTTGTGAGAGCCTTGACCTAATCAGTGCATGAATTCCTTGACAGGAATTAACTGGATGGTGTGAGTGGAAGAGGTGAGTGACTGGGGATTGACTTTGGGGTTTATATTTTGTCTCTAGTGAGGAACATTCCCTCTCTCTTGTTCTGCTTCCTGGTGATGTCCCCAGCTACTTTTCTCCGTCACGCCCTTCTTCCATGATGTTCTTCCTATATTAGAGCCTTGAAGAATGGAGTGAGTTGGTTGTCGAGAGCCATCTGTGGGCTGTGTGTGGACTACATTGGCATCACAGCCAGTGAATAGGAGAATCTGGTTTCTGGGACCTTCCAGTGGAAATTTCCTCTAGCCAAGACCACCCAAACACTTTGTGAGCCTTATTCTGCTCTGCCCCAGGTCCCACACAGCAGAGGAGATTGGGTGACCTGCTACAGTCTAACAGCCTCTCAGAGATGGGTGTGACCTGCCAAGATGCCAATCAACCTGCTGACTGCAAGACAAAATGAAACAAGACTCCACCCCTGAGACCTTACCCCTGCCTTTAATATACCCCCTTAAATAAACCACGGGAGCCATATTCTAAGTGTCCAGCTCCAGTTCCTGTGTAGGCTAGATCTATCAGGCGCTCTGCTTTCAAAACTATCTTTCAAACTGAGTTTTTTCTTTTTTTTTTTCTTTTTGTTATTGTTGTTGTTGTTGTTCACTAATTATTTCTGACTTATTTTCTCTGGTAACTTATACCCTCCTGGGCAGGAATAGGACTCCCTGGCCAGGCACTGGCAGCTTTCCCATATTTGGTCACCTGTAGACTTAGATCTCTAAAACTATAAGCTCCAAAATGGACTTTTTTTTTTCCTCTAAAATTGTTTGTGTCAGGTCTTTTCGTCATAGAAATGAAAAAGCTGGCTGAAACAGAAGGGGTTATGATTTTTCTTGTCTCACTTCTGTAAAGCCGGCCCTTTGTAGGTGGTGTTCCTGCATTTCTAGGAAACATGTGTCCATAGTAATGGAAGAGCTAATCTGTGGTGTTGAGGTACAGGGGAGACAGAAAAGAGAGAGCAAAGGACAGGGGAGTCGCCAACAGGGCAGACAGAGCAAGAGGTTCCTTATGTAAAGCTGTCTGGAGTGTGCCAGGAAACCAGAGACCAATTCTCCAGAGTAGATGCCGACTCATAAATACAGAATTAACTATATTTATTTATAAAAGAAATCAGAGTGCATATGTGTAGCCACCTGCATGTGACTACAAAGCTATGGTTGATTTTCAGCACTTTTAATCTGAAATAAACCTATTATTACTGTAATTCTTGTAAACCTGCAGCAGTTTTTCAGTTTGAATCAGGGGGTGCATTAGCCCCAATTTGTTGCCTACTCTCTAGTTTATCAGCATGTCCTCCCAATAGTGTATCTACTGGATGGTACTCACGATTAGGCACGTGGCTCAGTGTTCCCTACTGTGTCGCGTTAAAATCAGTGCCCCAAAAGACATTGTATTATTCCAGTGATCAGTCAATCTTGAAAATTTGTTAAAAATACAGTTGTGAACTTCACTTGATACTAATGCACACAGAATTCCAGGGATGGGGTCCAACAGTCAGGGCTTTACCTAGACGCTGGGTAACTCATGCTCTTAGGTTTTCAGGACCTGTGATTCATGGTGTATTCCACCACAGCTTCTATCTCTGTATCATTTCCATAATGTCACATGGCAGCCTCTGTGATTTTTCCAACATGACACTGTAATCTTACAACTAACCTGAGGCCATTGAGCTTCAAGTATAATCATCAGGACGGTTGCATTCCTTTGTCATTGATGCAGTAATGCATGGAAACAGAAATAGATTTTGGAAATAAAGAGTCAAATTACTCTTTTTTTTAGTAGCTGACTATAAAACATTTATATTTGATAGAAGAATTTCTGTGTTATAACTTGATTTAAACACAATACAGAATACAAATATTTTCAGTACAGCAGCATACACCTCCTTCAAAATAGTTTTAAGTAAGAATACCCTATTCTTGGTCCTCAAATAGATAAGAAACTCAAGATTCATTGCCTTATGAGCCTAGGGCAAAACAAACCCAAGCCCAGTGCATACTTAATTGTAATGGGAAATGTTCAATCATGAAAGTGATAGCACACAGGGATTCTTTGAGGACAATAAAGGCATCTTTACTCACAAGGTGCAGTCCCAGTCTACACAGTCACGATCTGTGTGAAGGGTTTACTGTACAGCGATTATAGAATAACTAACTGTTCCTCTAGGCAAATTTCATAATACAGACCTGTAACTCAGGTTGAAAATAATTTAAATAGATGAATTATTCAGGAAAGGAATGGAAAAAAATCTTTCTAAAACTGCCACTAAATAAGGAATCAAAGAACAATGTGGGAGGACAAGAAGAAACATTGGAAAAAAGAATTAGAACCCTAAAGTCGTTCAAAGACATTCAGTATTCAAGTGATAAAACAGAAAACAAATAGGCCAGCATATTTTAGAAAAATAATAATAATCTGTATTACACATGATTTTGCCAAAAGAACTAAGAAGAATTTCTAAAAAGTAAAACTATAAAAATAAGACAATATTTAATTGCAAATTAGACATAAAGAAAAGAAAGTGAGCATATAGATAATAAAACTAAAGAAAAAAAAGAAACACATTAGTATGTAGCAGAGTGCGGTAAACAGATGGAAAACATAAGGTGTAAAGGCCCATAGAGGATAGATGAAAATAATCTAATATATATTTCATTTGTGCTTTAGACAGAAAATTAGAGTATGAGGCAGTAAAAATATGTGAAGTTGTGTTGACTGACACATCCCCAAACTAAAGGAAGACATTTTTCCTCAGCCTCAAGAATGACAGCAAAATTCTAAGTGGATCAGGAAAAAAGAAAAACAGGTGTACATAGAACATAGTGAAAATGCAGACCACCAAAGAAAACCAAAACCATAAATGAAACAGTAAGGAGACATGGTCAAAGAAAGCAAACTGACTTCTTCATTGTTACATTGTAACTGTCCATAATAGTAGCATTTATTATGACATGTATGTAGCATGTCATACACACATGCAGTATGATCAGTCTCATCCCCAGGACCTTGCCTTTCTCAGATCACTTGAGCTTCCCTGCTGATCTACTGATTTCCCTTCTATTATTGTTATTTTAATTTGTGCATTATAATTTTATATATACACACAAATACACACAGACACACATATATGTATGAATAATTCATTGTGCTACATTTGTACATGCATAGAGTATGATTTGGGAGATTCTACTCCCGGCACTTCCTGGTGTCTTCTCCTCCTTCCCCACTCTTGATCCCCTTTTTCTATTTCTCTCCTATTTGGTGAGATTCCCCCCCCCCCTTTTGTTTGTCATTTCTCTCTTCTCTTTCTCTCTCTCCCTCTCTCTCTGGCTACTGCATATGAGCTAAAACATTTGATTCTTAACTTTCTGAGACTGGCTTACTTCACTTAGCATGTGTTCCAGTTCCATACAATTACCTGCAACTGACATAATTTTATTACTCTGAATGGCTGAGTAAAACACCTTTATAAATATCTACTACATTTTCTTTATCCATTCATCTGTTGGAATCTCAGCTGGTTCCTTATCTTGGCTCTTGCATGTTGTGCTGATATAAATATTGGTATTCATGTGTCATTATAGTTTATTCTCTTTAGAACTTTTGGATAAATTCTAAGAAGTGGTAGAGCTGGGCCATATGGCGTTTCCCTTCCAAGTCTTTTGAGGAATCTTTACTGTTTTCCAAAGTGCCAATTTGCAGCCCCACAAAAAAAAAAAAATGCAAGAGTGTTCTATTTCTCCCACACCTTTACTAGCAATTACCATTTTTTTGAGGTTTCCCATTCTAACTGGAGTGAGATGAAATCTCATCATATTAAAAAGCTTTTCCAGTAAATTAAACAATTAAGAACATGAATAGAAAACCTACAGAATGGAAGAACAATTTTTCCAACTACTATTCCAACAGGGGATTAATGTCTAGGATATATAAAGAACCCCAAACTCTTAACACCAACAAAATCAACTTCCAAATCAATAAATGAGCAAAAGATCTAAATAGACACTTCTCAAAAGAAGAAATACAAATGGCTAATATATGAAAATATGAAATAATATATGAAAAAAAGATTTGACATCCTTAGCAATCAGGGAGATGTAAATCAAAACCACTTGGAGATTTTGTCTCATTGCAGTGAGAGCTGATTGCCTTTCAGAGAACAGCACGTAGCTCCTTGGTGGCATTTGAAGACAGAGGACAATTGAGTGCAGTCTTTAAAGGGTTAAGATAAAGATGTTCACCTAGTATCTTTAGGAAACAAAATGTAGCTGAGAAGAATTATTTGCCACTGGAAATTATGGTACTGGCTGAAAAATCTGTCATGCAAAAAGAAATGAAGAGCAAAGAAAACTAGAAACAAATAGATAATTCTCTCAAATCCTGATTTTATTAAGTAACGGAAAAAATTGCTTCAAGAAACATAGTAAAATAATTCAGATGGAAAGATAAATTGACTTATTAATGACAATCATTTCATAATCTATACATATATCAAAACAAATTGCAGAATGCCCATATCCAATTTTTGTCAATATAACTAAATATACATAAATATTTTAATAAGTAATTCAAATATTTCAAACAATCATGTCATTTTTAAAAGGATTAGTTTATGTTAAAATATTTTGAGATTCTTATTTTTTCCAGAGGACACTTAATATATAAATATAGATGCTAAAATTTCTAGGACAACAAATCATTAAATAATTAAGAGGATAGAAATTGTATATAACTTTAAACATAACAAGTAGGGCAAGTAAGAAAGAAAGCATAATACTGTATGATTAAATTAAAGTATATGATATTGTAATAAATATAAATGGTATGTTATCATTAAAACTAAAAATTTTCATGCATAAAATCAAAACAAACAAAAATGGAAATAGCTATACTAGTAAGAAAGATATAAAACAAGAGGATACAGTGTAAAAGTAAAATTATTTCAAAGATATATATATATTTGCAATATATATATATATATATATATACACATATATATATATATATATATATATATATATATATATATATCAAGCAACTCTTAAGTGTAAGAAGGTGAGACATTAACATGAGACTTTTAGATAAACTAAAGACTTTAAGATAAACTTTAAGATGAACTAATTCCAAAATGTAGAGAGAATCATTAAATAAGAAAAAGACAAACACTACTAAAGGTAAGAGAATTCTTGCCTTTTATAGATTAATCATATTGATTAAATTATCAAATGTAAAAGTTAACAGAAACACAAGGACATTTAGACAAAGTCACAAATCTCATTATGAATTCAAACATACATAATTATTGTTTAAACAGTTGAAACAATTGCTAAAGATATCAACAATTAGAGTAACAGAAATAACAAATTTGACCTAATGTACAAGTATAAATTTCACAGTGAATACTGCTGAAGACAATCTTTTTATTTACAGAGAGAACATTTGGAATATTGACAACACACTAGATCATAAAGCAAACTAGACAAATGCTCAAGAATTGACCTCATATTGATCTTATTCACAACTACAAAGTGATTGCAAAATATCAACCTCATTTACCCTCCTATGCACAAGGATCAAGTACAATATGAGAAGACTGGCATACTTGTCCTCAAGACAAATCATTTAGACACATTCTCTCTTTTCTCATTTCAGTTAACTATATATGCGTATGTGGAGTAGAAATTCAAATATGGGGTTTCTGTTGCTTAAGATTTCTATGGTCTTTGCTCTTATTTTCCTTTTTATAATATATTTTGGCTTAAATTACAATGTTCATTCAAAATATAATATATGTATTGGCCAGACTTGTCCTCATTTTATTTTTCAAATCAATTCTTATTAGCTAAAATATGAATTTATTTTAAAAATTGGAGCTTTGCAAACTAAACATAAAATATTTTGAGGAGAGGTTTGCATGATATTATTTTCAGGATATACAATCAGCTATTTTCCTGAGTAGAAAAATATCATGGCCTCTTTATATTTTCTCTTTTGTAAAAATGAACTTCTAAGGTCTTTTTCTTGAATGTGCATTTTTAAAAGTAACATTATTCCTTTTTGCCCCCTTAAGCTTCAGCCATATGCCATTAATTCTCATTGAAGCTAGGTTTTAGCCAGGATCATATTAAAGTATTGATTTTAGATGTTATCTTATTATCTTGCCAGATGGCATGAGAGAATGAAATCTCATCTTGGGATCCTAAGAAATGAAATAACCTATTTTCCAGAAATAGAAGTCTGTTGCATAAGGATGTTCTTTATAGATGCTTAATTTCTAATGATGTGAAAACATGAAAAACAAAATAGTGTTTAACTGTACTAAAAATAAATGATCATACACACCTTCCTGTGAAAAACAGCATGATGAGGCTGAAGTGCCTTTGCTACAAATCTTTGTAACATCAAGAGCTTGAAATTTAAGTAGTGGTATTTTTCCATAGAAAAACAAAATCTTGAACTGCCAGTTTAAAATGGTTTGAGGTTTGCAGTTCTTTCTGTGATATTTTTTTTTACCTATTCCACAAAAACACAGAAATAAACATGCAAATATGACCCAGACGAAGACTGGTGGTATGCTAGAATTTGCAAAAAAATTTCAGTTAGAAGGCATCAACCATCTACATAAAACAGAAATGAACCAACACCCTGGCAGGCAGAGGTGCCTGGCTATTAAAAAAAAAAAAACATTTCTTCTTTGCATGTTTGCAATCAGAAGAGCTAAAGTGGACTGAAAGTCAGGCTTCTTCTGTTAAAGGAGTGTATTGTTACTTACTTCTGTCATTTTGGCCCATATTTTAAGATGCTGAACAGTAAAAAAATCAGGAAGAAGTGGACACACTGAAAGGGTGCTTATATTTTTCAAACACTGTCCCAAAGTACCATGATAAGGGCTGTTAGTAGCATATGTTTGGGGTAATTTTATTAATAGCTCAAGTTATCAGAGAACAAGAAGATCTGGTCTGTGAAGCAGATACATTCTCATAGCTTGGAGTCACCAAGGAAGTGCCTGTCAAGTCAGATAGGACCAGCTCTGATGAAGCCAACATGTTCCCTCAGCACAAATTCGTGAGTTTGAAAGTACTGCCATCATCAGTTTACAGATGAGAAAGCTCACGCAGACATTGCATAAATTACCCAAAGTCTCACGACTCCCAGGAACTCTTGCTGAAGACAGAGAGTTAAATGTTTGTATGTAGATCAAAGTGTTCTCCAGCAAGTGATCTGAGGTGCAAACAGAGCCAGGATCCAAATGCATGGCAGACAGAGCTACTGGGGAGGAACTGGTGAGTAGAAAATTACTGACAAAAGGGATTGTTCCCTCTGAGCATTCTAAAGTAGAGAGGTCCTCCTGACATGCATATAACAGAAGGATAGCATAAAAAAGATTGCATTCACTCAGAGAGATGAGGAAATAGAGCCACTGTGAAACAACGTGAATGATCTTTATAAAACAATTAAAAACTCTCATAAACAGGCACGCATTTTACCATAATCTGATTGAAATTAACAACTGTAGTTTTTATAAAATTGAGTGTTAAACTGTAGTGGCTTTTTAAATAATTGTCAACATGTATTTGTAATACTACCATTTTAAAATTTTCCTGCAGTTTAAGATTATTTATAATACTAATGGTTTGAGGTTTTTCTTTCTGACATATAAAATGCATTTTCCTTAAGAAAAAAACCATTCTATTTTTAATTTGACAAATTCGGTATTTCTTGAGATTATCATTGATTAATGCTAAAGACATATGAGTCCTAAATAATTAACATTTTGAAAATACTAATACTTTGGAATGCAGTCCCCATGGTAACCATCTGTAGCAAGAGTGCTATGCAGACAATGCTTCAGCAGGTAAACCTCATCCTTAGATTTCTCTCTAATTTCCTTCCTTATCAAGTCCTCCTAGACCTGCTCCTCACGGAGACCTGCTTCCTTACTTGCACACCTTTGCATACATTTCTTTAATCTCTTAGCTCCAGCGACTGCCAGGAGTGCTTTAATTGTAGTTGCCTCTACACCCATATCTGAATGCAAGTTCCCATACCAGACCCAGGACTCAGTAGCCCTTGACACAGTTTCCAGTTCTGCAGCACACCCAGATGGCTCAAGCTGGAGGCCAGAGATAGGAACTTCCAGGCATCTGTCCCCCAGTGGACTAGGCATTTTGCTTTCCCACCTCTTCCTTTAAAGGGGTCAGTCACATATTTGCTTACAAATTTAAAGTGACCCACATCTTATCGAGCAATATATGCTCCTATTTGTTCTTCTGTCTTCTTTCACTGATTTACATGCATGTGACCTCAAGGTGAGCTCTGTACCCCCCAGAATCTGTAGTTGATAAAACTCTTAAAACTTCCTATTGTGATTATATCATTGAAGCAATGCCTATAATCTGACTCCTGACAGAGAAGCCAATCTGAGGGACCAATGCAGGTGAACCCCTCCTGCTGCTCTTTAGTCCTGGCCTACTGGGACAACCGGAAATTATAGCCTCCAGCTAATTTAACAGTTAGACTCAAAGAGTTTTATCCAAAATAGTTTCTCATCTCTAAAATGACCTGCAATAACTAATGTAGTAACTAGTAAATGGCAGTGAAATGATTTGAATTGTGTTACTCATCTTTCTGTCATTGTGACAAAATACCTGAGATAAGCAACTTATTAGAAGGACAGATTTATTTTGACTCCCAGTTTCAGAATTTTCACATCATGGTCCCTAGGCCCTTGTGCTTTGGGCCTGTGGTGACATGGACATCATGATGAGAATACATGGCATAGGAAACTGCTCACCTAATAGTGACTGGGAAGCTACAGAGGGAATGAGAAAAAGAGGCCAGAGTCCCAATATCCCTGTCAAGGGCATGTCCCCAGTGACATCACTGCTTTCCATTAGGCCTCCTAAGGTTCCCACCACCTTCTAACAGTGCCACAGGTTGATGACCAGTTCTGTAGCACAGAAACCTTTGGAGCACATTTAAGATTCACACTATAACAGCTCTGGAGACCCTAAACCTTCCTCTTTCCAAGAAAGTCAGTTGGTGGATTTTTAGAGTACTCTCTGTGAGACTTTTGGATTTTCCAAAGTGGAGCATCTATAAGGTATTTTCATCTCTATAAAAACCGAGGATTTTATTAGATTTAAAGTAATCTCTCTACCAGAAATAAGAATTCTCAAATGTGTCAGAGAATCCTATCTTGTTTCAATATAGAAATACAAATCAAAGAATAAAATCAATGTTAAAATTCATATGAGTTAGGATCTGTGGTGTTAAAACATTAATGGAAACAATAATACATTGTTTAGTATTTATTATGTGCCCCCTAATATGAAATCTCATTCAGACTCAAACAAACAAAATGAACCAAGATATGATTATAAGTCCCTTTTTTTTTTTGCAGATGATAAAATTGAGACTGAAAAATGTTAAAAATTTGCCAAGGATGACACTGTTAGTAGTGGTGGAGTTTGAAGCACATTATTGTCATTATCCAGAGACTACACATTTATAATTTCCACATCAACTGAATGGTTGTGAGTATAATACAGATAATGAATGACTAAATAAATAAAACAATGTCTACGAAGATAGAGGAAATCATGCCATCAAGATGTAAGAGGAATACCAACTTATTCAAGAATGTGTATGAAATTCTGCCAATGATGGGAAGAAAAATATCCAAAAGCTTCTGAAGATGGAATTTAAATAATTAGAGCTACTTCCTCCTCAATGGTCAAGGAGAAGAAAAGAGCATTTTTTTAAATGAAGATCTAATAATAAAAGAGGTATGAGTTCAAGACTGTACTGCAAAAAAAATATATATAAGTACATTTTAGGATGAAAGACTAGATTTAAAAAAACAATTTAGCAATTGAATATAAAATATGTATTTATTTAAAAAAAAGGTAGGGAGGAAAATTCAAGTAATATGTTTGGGGTTGCAAGAGAGCAGGTCCCCAGTTGACAGAGGCCAGCAGGTTTCCCTCCCTGCTTGCTGTTCTCCTGGTATCTGTAAAATGGAATGGTTGCACAGGGCACCTGCTTCACAGAGGAATTGGGAAGAAGAAAAATATTTGCCTTTTAATAAATTTCTTGTCCTTAAAACTCACTCATATAGCCACCTCTTCCTTATATTTCTTATCTTAGATTAAATGAGACATCTCTAGCTCAGGTTCCCTTATAACTGATTAGATTGAATTCTAGACTTTCTTTAACACACTTACCACAGCTATAATTAAATCAGATTTGCAGTGAATTAAATAAGCCTCTGTGTAAGGACATATTTTTAGGTCTCCGCTTCTCCAAGTTATACTGTATGTTCATTGAGGACTTAGCTAACCATATATTGTTGTATCTTGGTTTCTTAGCCCAGTGCCTGGTGCGTTTCATACACTAAGTATCGTGTGCTGAAAAATGGAAAGATGGTATAATAATGATATGGAATAAAAAAAAACAAAATACTTAAAAACCTGACAGAGAAATTATAGTGGCATCTAAATTTATTGAGCACTTTCTCTGATTTTGGCATTGTTTCCACAAATGAAGAGGTAAATGATACTGTTAATCTCAAGAATATTAGGAAACTGAGATGTAGTTGTGACTCACTGCAAGCTATTTGCTCCCAATGAATGGGCTCTGAACTACTGAGTCACATGTCTGGGACATGTGAGTCTACAAGATAATAAGAGGAGGCAAATGATTGATCTTCAAGCTCTACATACCAGGTTGAAGAGTTGGATTTCATTGTTTATCCAGTGATAGCCACTACACAGAGGAAAGTGGCATTTTTCAGCCTGTACAGGAGTCACATACTATTCTAGTTAATATTTTGTGGAAAAAACTTAGCTAGACACTTGTCCTATGATAGTGATGGTGGTTGAATGTAAAAATACTAGTCAACCAATTAGGGTTGGCAGTTGGGTGGTGAGAGGGAGGAGGAAACTGTCCTTTCAGATAATTCAGTACATGCTAGTGTCTCTCCCTGTGATGGAGAGGCAGGTGCTCCTTGGCTGGGTACATAATGAGTCAGGATTGCATACTCTAAGTTCCAAGGGTTATTGAAACATGCAGTGTGGCTGCTGCTGGCGTTTGGATATGTGGGTTGGAAACAATCGCAACATGTTGGATATGAAAAGGTTCTGAAAAGTCCCTAGACTGTATATTATTGTTGACCCTTGAGTGAAAAGAACTGCTGTAAGAAATCAGTCCATGGAGAGAAAGGGGAAGCATTTCAAACCAACTGTCGGAAAGGAAATACAAGAGGTAAAATGAAACAGAATGAAATAAAATAAAAATGAGCAAAAGAATTTAATCTGAACGAGATGATGAACAGAATCACGAGAAGCATAAAAGTTAGAGGAGAATTTTATCTCAGAATTTAATGGAAGGAAATTATTTGAGAAGAAAACCAACATATGTACAAATATGTGACATAATAATATTGCAAGAAAAATAATGTGAAAATATTCATCAATTGATGAAAAGTAGTAACACATTCAGAGGATAGTTAACAATTTGACAACTTCAATATTTCAGTGTGGTTTTAAAGTACTGAAAGAGGAGTGTTGTGGGTAGTTCACTTTTTATGTTGTATATTTCTATATTAAAACACTTAGAGAATGTGATTATTATTTTAAAAATTAAAAAAAAATAGATCAAGAAATGTCCTAGAATGATTATTTGGACTTTGAAAGAAGATTTTTATTAATTTTGGCAATCTCAATTTTAGTGTTTTATTTGGGAACAGAGAGCAGCATGCAGTGGTTAGAGGAAGGGTGGAAATGGAGCAATAGCCTCACTAGCGGAGGCCTTGACAGTTAGATGTGGAGCCAAAAGAGAGCAAAATGAATATTGTATTTCCTAATATCAGTGAGACAGTTGGACCATTACGACTTGACCTATTCATTTTCATCATTTCAAATACAGAGAAAAATTCATTTTAGAAACACAGTTTCCAAAGGTATGAAAAATTTTATATATTTATGTATGTACTGTGTTTATGCCCTTGCAGAGTGAACATTTTTATTGGGAAAAAAATTTCCACTGGGTGTTTCTAAGAAACATGTTCTGTTTTTCTCAGTGCTTAGCTTCTTGTGTTCTTTGTATACCCTAGAGATTAGTGCTCTATCTGATGTGTGAGGGGTAAAAATTTGCTCCCAGGATGTGGGCTCTCTGTTCACCTCACAGATTGTTTCTTTCACTGAGAAGAAACTTTTTAGTTTGATTCCATCTCATTTATTGAATCTTGGTTTTAATTCTTGGGCTATAGGAGTCTTATTAAGGAAGCTGGGGCCAAATCCCACATGATGAAGATTAGGGCCTACTTTTTCTTCTATTAGACACAGAGTCTCTGGTTTAATTCCTAGGTCCTTGATCCATTTTGAGTTAAGTCTTTTGCATGGTGAGAGATAGGGGTTGAATTTCATTTTGTTGCATATGGATTTCCATTTTTCCAAGCACCATTTGTTGAAGATGCTATCTTTTCTCCAGTGCATGTTGGGCCAAGGACCTGAACAGACATTTCTCAGAAGAGGATATACAATCAATCAACAACTATATGAAAAATATTCATCATCTCTAGTAAACAGAGAAATTCAAATCAAAACTACTCTAAGATATCATCACACTCCAGTCAGAATGGCAGCTATTATGACGACAAACCACAAAAAGTGTTGGCAAGGAGGTGAGGAAAAAGGCACACTCATACATTGCTAGGGGTGGGACTGCAAATTGATACAGCCAATATGGAAAGCAGTATGGAGATTCCTTGGAAATATGGGAATGGAACTACCATTTGATCCAGCTATCCCTCTCTTCGGACTATACCCAAAGGACTTAAAAACAGCATACTACAGGGACACAGTCACATCAATGTTTATAGAAGCACAATTTACAATAGCTAATCTGTGGAGTCAACCTAGATGCCCTTCAGTGGATGAATGGATAAAAAAAATGTGGCATATATACACAATGGAAGTTTACTCAGCAATAACAGAGAATAAAATCATTGGCACTTTCAGGTAAATGGATAGCATTGGAGAAGATAATGCTAAGTGAAATTAGCCAATTCCAAAAAAAAAAAAAAACAAAAAAAAACAAATGCTGAATGTTTTCTCTGATATAAGAAGGCTGACTCATAGTGGGGTAGGGAGGTACAGCATGGGAGGATTAGATGAATGCTAGATAGATAAGAAGGATGGGAGTGAAAGGGAGGGAGCAGGGGATTAGTAAGAGCAGTGGAATATGATGGACATCATTACCCAAAGTACATGCATGAAGACTCAAATTTGGTGTCAAGGTACTTTATATGTAAACATAGATATGAAAATTGTGTTATATATGTGTAACAAGAATTGTAATGCAAAAAAAAAACCAAAGTACATGTATAAAGGCATGAATTGGCATGAAAATACCTTATATGCAAAGATATGAAAAAATGTACTCTATATGTGTAATAAGAATTGTAATGCATTCCACTGTCGTATATTTTTTAAAAAATAAAATCAATAAAACTAAAACTAAAAAAAAGAAAAAGAAATATGCTATCATGTAAAAAATGAAAGTCAATGCATTTTACTTGAAAAGAAACTGATAGTTGTCATTTTATTTATATATATCTAAGATTTACAATAATTTCCATGTACAAACATAGGTCACAGTCATTGGTTAAATGACTGAACTATGATAATGGTGGTGTCAATATTGATAAGTGATTGAATCAGTAGCAATCACTGCAAATTTATTGACAAAAGATGTATTTGCAGGAGAAAAGACAAAGTTTATTCATACACATGAGAAGTGACTAGGGAAGAGCTACAGTGAAGGGTTTACGTGTCATCTTAACAAGGAGGGTTATTGCAGAAACATCGTGGAAAACTAGTAGGGCAAGGCTGGTGGAAGGTGGGTCATGTTTTGCTTCTGATTTCCCATCCAGGTGTGAGAGATCCATCTCCCTTCTGGTTGTAAGCCTCTTGGAGAGGGGATTTATGGTAACTGTGTTTTGGGAGAACTTTGCTTTCATCAGCAAAAGAATTTTAAATTAAAGCTCCTCCACCCCCATGGCTATTAAAATAATACTAAATTAAAATAATCCCACATGGATGAATCCAGTTGGTTCCCATTACAGAGAAGCTCAATTCTTTTTAAATTTCAAATTTTCCTTTATTTTTTTTTCTTAAGCAGTGTAATAAATATGAACACTCATGGTAACTGAAAAATTATTCATTTTTAATATAAATGTTGATGTCTTTGATAGCTCCCATTTCATGTGTCATCCAGTTCCTTCTCTTTTGCATCCATTGTATGACAATGCAATTTGAGTATAGTCAATATTTAATGGCTTTTATTTCTACTTCTAGTGTTTCCACATCACATATTGTAACTTACAAAAAGCAATAGGAGATAAGGTGGCCTTTGTGTGCTAACTTATTTTTATATTATTCTTTCTTTCTGTATTAACCTTCCTCTCAAATCCTTCCCAAAGAGTCGTTTATATGAGACAATGTGCAAGAAGACAAATCTACCCTGTATTCAGGAGTTATTTGATTGAAAGTTTTCTTTCTTTCCTTCATTCGTTCTTTCTTTTTTTCAGTACTGGGGAGTGAAACTAGAGTTTCTCTACCACTAAACTACTTTTCCAGAAGTTCTCACTTTTTAATTTTGAGATAGAATCTCCGTAGATTACCAAAACTGCCCTCAATTTGGTAAAAAGTAAAAACTAAAAATCCATGCAGAATCTGTGGGTCTTTGTGAATATTTCTTAATATATACGAGAAGATAACATGAAAATGAACAGAAAAATTATGGAAGAACTTGGTGTATGTTTTTTAAAAGTGGGGTTTTCAATTATACCATAAAGTCTGCAAGATAACCAATGGGTTTGTTTGTTTTAGTACTTACTAGTCTAGGAAACAATAGCTAATTATTTCTTGTTAATTTTTTAATGTACTCCGTACACATGCTTAACATGCAGAGATACAGTGCAGACCATAATAATAAAATGTAATTATATTCTCATAGAGTTTTTACTTTAACTGCAGTAGCTTTTTGTTGTTTATTTTTTTTCCAGGCAAAGTTGTTCCATAGGGAGATTTGGTAAAACTTGTTTTTAATCCCTTTGAAATAATATTGAAGATTTAACTTTAATATGACATGACAAACCACCATTAGCAGAAGGAATGAGACTGAGTACATACAGCTAGAGCACTCGTCAGCTTTGAAACAGTAAATCATGTCCAGATATGAAAGCCTTTAATTTTTTTTTAAAATGAAAGATAACATGATGTTCAATTTTATATTTCATAAATATGTACTGAGTTTTCTGTAATCAATCATCTTATATAAACTGATTTTATAATACAGCTTACGGAAGTCAGGGCAAAAAAAAATAGTTTTTTTTTTTTTAAGGAACATGGAATTTATAGTATTGCATTGCATTGTATTGTATTTGCACATTAAAGATATTAGAGCAAAGGTTTACTGGCAAGCTCACCAGAGGTGGATAGTCACATTTGCTAAAGATTGCCTTGAAAGTGAGTAAATTTTAGACAAATTGTATGATATAATTCTTTAAATGCATAAATATTCTGATCGGAAAGTATCCCAGTGTGATAATAGACATAGCCAGACACAGAGGCATACAAAAGAAAACCAATCTATGCAAGTTTTTTGTTAATATTTATGCTCATGAGTTGAGGCAATTTAAACAAACTATGAAGTCTTTGAAAATACACAAGACAGTTAATAATTATTTACAAGACACTGGAAAAAAGTTATTAACTAGTGAACTAATAAAAAACATTCTTTTCAGTTAATAGTAAGCTTATTTTCAAGCCTTTAACATATCGATTCTGTCAAAGAAGTTCAGGAAAGCATGCTTCTTACTAATGAATTACATTACAAACAAAAATTCAAGCCAAATAAATAGTGACAGTCAGCTTTTCCATTCCAATGTAGGTTACAAAAGTTATAATTAAATTTCTGGGAACAAAGAAAACTATCTTTGTTATAAAAAATATTCATAAGGGCATTGTAGAACAAATACCACTCATTTTTTGGCATGTGTTCTAAAACAAGTACCATTAGTTTGCAGAAGAGAGACAGGGAATACAAAAAGTGTAAGATGGTTACTACTTCTGCTTTTAAAAAGACACATTGATGTTGAAATAGGATTTGGGGAAATAGGAAATTAAAAATTTAAAAAGTAAATTCAAAGAAAGAATTTTTTTTTCTTTCTTTTTCCTTTGGCTGAAGGAAGCAGAATAAACATTTTCAAAAGATCTGAATGGAATGAAAAAACAAAACAATAAAAGACAAACGACCTAAAATCCCTGTATCTGGTAACAGGCTGGAAATTCTTTCAAACTTAAGAGGAAAAAAATTTCTCTTTAAGATAATTTTTAATTTTTTTCATAATTAAAGTGCAAAGACCTGAAAAGGTTTTTCCCTTTATCATTTCATCAGTCAGATGCTCCTCAAATGGTGTTACGTTCAGGTGAATCTACCATAAGTTGAAAATGTATTTAATAGATTTCACAGGTAGAGCATCATATCTTAGGTATGCTCAGAACATTTACATTAGTCTATGGTTGGGCAACATCTCTAACACAAAGTCCATCTTCTAATATAGTATTGAATTTCTAGATGGCTGAACAGGGGCCATAACTTTCTGCTGCTGCCCAGCATCAATTGAGAATACCACACTTCATATCAGTGGCCCACAGAAATGCAAAAACTCAAAATAAGGTTTCTGCTAAATGCATATAGCTTTCTCAATGCCGTAATATCAAAAAAATCATAAGAATGATTTTAAGTTGGAAACCATATGTATCACCTCATCTTGCCAAGTAGACTCTGAGAGTCATTGCTGTCAGCACCTAAGGATAACAGGTGTAAATGTATCATGAAAGCATATGAAAGAGAACACAAAAAGAAAAAAAAAATGGAGGCCAACTTTAACAGAGCAGTGATGCTTTATTCAGCACCAAAGGGGCAGATCTTTGGAGGGGGAAATGGCAGCAGGCCACCAGGAAGGTCTAGGTTTCAGAGGGCCTTAGCAAAGCCAGGTCATGGGAAGAGTTAATTACTTCTTTTTTTGAATATGTGGCTATTTTTTTTCTTAATTGATTTTTTAAATTTATATATGGCATCAGAATGCATTACAATTCTTATTACACATATAGAGCACAATTTTTCATATCTCTGGTTGTATACAAAGTATATTCACACTAATTCATGTCTTCATACATGTACTTTGAATAATCATGTCCATCACTCTCCACCATCATTTCTAACCCCCTGTTCCTTCCCTTCCCACCCCTCTGCCCTATTTAGAGTTTCTATTTCTCCCATGCTGCCCCTCCCTGACCAACTATGAATCAGACTCCTTATATCAGAGAAAACATTTGGCATTTTTTGGGGGGGTGATTGGCTAACATCACTTAGCATTATCTTCTCTAACTCCATTCCTTTACCTGTAAATGCCACAATTTTATTCTCTTTTATTGTTGAGTAATATTCTATTGTGTATATATGCCACATTTTTTAATCCATTCATATATTGAAGGGCATCTAGGTTAGTTCCACAGTTCAGCTATTGTGAATTGTGCTGCTATAAACATTGATGTGGCTGGGTCCCTGTAATATGCTGTTTTTAAGTCCTTTTAGTATAGACCGAGGAGAGGGAGAGCTGGGTCAAATAGTAGTTCTATTCTGAATTTTCCAAGAAATTTCAATATTGCTTTCCACATTGACTGCACCAATTTTCAGTTCCACCAGCAGTGTATGAGTGTACCTTTTCCCCCACATCCTTGTCAACACTCATTATTGTTTGTCTTCATAATGCTGCCATTCTGACTGGAGTGAAATGCAGCGATGCCCTCTTTCACCAGTTCTGTTTAACATAGTTCTTGAAACAGGAGCCAGAGCAATTAGACAGATGAAAGAAATTAAAGGGATGCATATATTTTAAAGAAAAACTCAAATTGGCACTATTTGCTGATGACATGATTCTATACCTAGAAGACCCTAAAAGTTCCACCAGAAAACTTCTAGAAGTAGTAAATGAATTCAGCAAAGTAGCAGGATATAAAATCAACACCCATAAATCAAAAGCATTTCTGTATATCATTGACAATTGCTCTGAAAGGGTTAGTTACTTTTTGGGGGACATTTGTTGGGCAGGGCCAGGACATGGGAGTTTAGGTGGAGGGCTCACTTAGGGAGGGGCAGGAGGGTAGGATGGGGAGCAGTGAGAAAAGTTCCTTGGGGCCTTTTGTCCATATCCTCCATATCCTACCATGAAATTCTAACCTAGGAAAAGCTTAAAAATATTTGGGAAAATTTGGCAGTTTCCATTATAAACAATGCAGCATTTTACTAAATATTAATGATGTGAGTTAATTGTATGATCTTGAAATCAATATTTGGAGACTCGTTCTTTTTTTTATAAAAAAAATATGAAAGAATTACAATAGAGAATTTGTTAACCAAATTTCCTTCTGGATCATAGTTCTTGCATATTTTTTCCACTCAGTTGCAAATTATAAATCCTTTGCACATACTATATCCTTTCAAAGAGGAGTCAGTTATACTTAGTTCACAAAGAAACTGCTTTGAGTCTACCACTCAAGAAAAGATTCCAGTAAGAGTCATTGAAAGTCCCTTCCAAGCTCCAATTTTATTGTTCTACTTTTTTATTTCTAAAATTAAACTTTCAAAAAAACAGAAATCTTCTCTTTCTTAGCTCTCATCCTGACCATGCCATGCTTTGTTCATTGGTGACTGTAATGTCAAGTGCTGGCCCCACTTCTTACCTGACTCAACAGCTCTACACGCCCTGCTTCTTAAAAACTCCTCTGATTTTTTCTTCTTTTTGTAGCCAAAGAAGAACCACAAAATGGATTTCCTTAGAATTCTTGCCTGTAGAATATTCATAATTCATATTTAGAAGTATTTATGCAGTTTACTGTAGCAATTGTTAGGAAAAACATGAAAGTATTCAATCATCTGAGAGGGCTTGCTCATGAGAAAAGCTCAATCTACCTAGGTTGGTCTCCACCTGGCATCTTTCCTCTTGTGTTTTGGCCACCAACAAGGGCCCTGTCTCAGCCCTGCATCTCTGAAGCCTGGTTTCTCAGCCCAAAGGGAGTAGATTTCTCTTAGCACAAAGTTCTTTTTTTTGTTTATTTTAAACATCAGAAATTTATTGGTTGCTCAAAACATTACATTGATCTTGACATATCATATATCATACATTTGTTTCAAATGGGGTATGAATTCTTATTATTCCGCCATGTACAGATTGCAGGATTACATTGATTATAGAGCCACATTTATACATACTGCCAAACAAGTGTCTGTTGTATTCTGCTGCCCTTCCTTTCCCCTTCCTATCCTCCCCTCCCCTCCCCTCCCCTCTCCTACTCTCCCTCTACCCTATCTACCATAACTCATTTCTCTCACTCTCTCTTATTTTTTTTTCTCCCCTTCGCCTCACATCCTCTTATATGTATTTTTGTATAACAATGCGGGTCTCCTTGAGCGCATGCTTAGCACAAAGTTCTTGTCTGCTGTTTAACACTTTTCTATTACACTGATTAGAAAGAGTAGCATACCATTTAAGGAGGAATGCACTCAGACTTCTTAATCTTGAGTTTTTCCTGTTACAGAAGATGAAAACTAGTGAAATGAGTTCAAACTAGCATGTCAGGCTTTGACCCACACTGAGTTGCCAAGACGCTTAGACATCTGCCTCCACTCATTGACTTTTTATGTCTGACCACCTCAGTTATCATCTGGAAGCACTAGGTACACACTGGGGTTTATATTTGTTCAAGGGAAAAAAAAATACCTCATGTAAATAATGGTCCCAATAAAACGTGTGTTATTTGTTTCACTTAAGAAATAGCTTAGAAGTGTTAGTTGACAGCCTAGTTTCAAATCCTTCCTGCTTTTTTTTTTTAATCAGCCCTTTGGTAAATTGACAAATCGATAGTTTTATTACATGTGGGATAAAGATGGAAATGCCCAGCCTGAACACCTCAAAAGATCTTTTTAGGATCAGGTGTGACAATACATAGGGAATGGCATAAAATCTGGCAACTAGGACATCAAATTTTCATCCAAAGACAAAGCAATTACTACCTGTATTGATTTGCTAGGGTTGCTATAACAAAGTACCATAATCTGGGAAGTTTAATAACAGAAACTTACTGTCTCATGGTTCTGGAAGTTAGAAGTTCCAGATGCAGGTGATGGGAGGGTTGATTCCTCCTGGTGATTCTGGTGATTTCCTGGCATTTTTTTTTTTTTACTTTTTTTGCTTGTTAGATACATCATGCCAATCTCTGTTATGTTCATATGGCATTCTCTTGGTATATGTCTGCATTCAAATCCTCCTGTCTGTCACTTTTCTGAAGACACAAATCATGTTGGATTAGAACTTCTTGTTAACTTAAATAATTACATCTACAGAGATCCTGTATTCAAATATGGGCACATTGTGATGTACTGGTTGGCATGGCTTCAACACATAAATGTGGGGAAGACACAACTCAACCCAGAACATCACCTTATCAGGAAACGGTCTCAGAGTATGCCCTTTGTTCTTTAGGCAGTAACAAACTACCTGGCTCTCATCCCCCAGAAACCACGTGGCTGTTCTCCCCATCTATCCATTTTCCCTAAAACATTATGACCACTAGAAAAAGGATAAGAAAACTCTCCTAACACCTAACTATATGATAAATTTCTTGCTTGTTCAGGATACTAAACACCTTCAAATGTTTTCATTAAAATATGATTTTAGTTAGAACTTTCTCTGTAAATTTATTCTTGTAATAAATTTTGAAAGCCATACCTTCTATACAAAATAGTCTTTAAACCCAGGTACAATTTATCACTGAACTACAACCCGGACACCCCTCCTCTATCTATCTATGTATCTATCTATTTGAAGAAAGAGTCTTGCTAAGTTTCTGAGGCTGGCCTGAAACTGTTGATCCTTCCATCTCAGTCTTGCAATTCACTGGGAATAGAAGTGCATGCCACAACACCGAGCTCATACTATCTGTTAAAGATTTTTACCGTACCTTCTAAAATAAAACGAAAGACAAGATAGCTATCTGCAATTAAGTTAGACTTGACCTATAAATCATAAATATAAAAGCTGAATGATCATGGTAGAAATCTAGCTATAAGTACTTCCTTTTCTCTCTGATTTTGATATCCTTATGTTTTAGTCACCTTTCTTGGTGCTCTGACTAAAAGACGTGACAAGAATAATTAGTAGAGGAGGAAAAACTTATTTGGGGCTTGTGGTTTCAGAGGTCTCAGTCCATAGACAGCCTGTGCCATTCCTTAGGGCCTGAGGTGAGGCAGAACATCATGGCAGAAGAATGCAGTGGAGGGAAGCAGTTTACATGATGATCAGAAGCAGAGAGAGACTCTACTAGCCAGATACCCCAAATGCATGCCCCCAGTGACCAACCTCCTCCAGCCACATCCTATCTGCCTTCAGTTACCACTCAATTAACCCCATCCAGGAGTTAATTCATTGATTGGGTTAAGCCTCTCATAACCCAATCATTTCTCTTTTAAACCTTGCATTGTCTCACACATGAAATTTTGGAGTCATCTCCCATTCCAACCATAACACCTTAATTTTAGAAAACTTTCAGAGAAAAAATTGGAAGCATCTTTTAATTGAAGTTAATTATATAGCTAAGCTTCTAATATTTCCATTCACCAATACAATTGCTATATCTATATTTCTTATTTAATGTTACTGAAAACTAATAATCAATATTTACAATGTGACCTATTTTAAAATAGAATTTGGTACATTGTGGAATAAACTATAGAGACACTGTTTTACCACATCAGAAATTCTAAAATTGAGTGAGTAATTCTTTTGAGATTTATTAAACTTCCCTATATATCTCTCAAGTTTAATTTAGATTAGGGTGCAGGACTTGTATGCTATTCAAGTTTCCCAATAGTCTTTGATTATACAGCACATGTTCTGGTAGACTGGAGCGCATTCTGACATAAAGGTGGTAATAGAACAAGTAGGTGTTATATAGCACTGCTTCTGCAGGTAAACAGGGATGGGTAATTTAATTTCCAAGGTGACAAATTATCTTATCATGAGTGAGCAGGCAATTTCTTCCCTGAAATAAACTAAGTAGGCCAGGACAGCTTTAACTAGATGAAATCATTATCCTTTTAAAAGACACAAGTGTTGAATAAAGTTAATTTTCTTTGCTTTAGTGTCTTGGTAGAAAATGGCATAAGAAAATAGTGCTGCCTTAAGGTTATGTTAACTCACTTAAATTCTTCAGTAGGGGAATAAAAATAGTATGACTTTAGAAAAATACATATGTGTGTGTTTTACACATGTGTGCCCAGGAGAACATGCTCACACCCCCCTTCACTTCTAATGAACGAGAGTGAAATATAGACTATTAAAAGACAACTTGTGGGGTTGGGTGGCCCAGTGGTGAAACACTTGCCTCATACATGAAAAGCCCTGTTCAATTCCCAGCACTGAAAACAAAACAAAATAAAAGATAAGCATCCTTAGTTCTTTACCTTTTGAAATGGAAAGTATAGCCTGGTACAGTGTCACATGAGTGTAATCCCAGAATCTTGGAAGACTGAGGCAGGAGGAACACAAGTTCATAGAGACCAGCCTGGGCAATTTAGTGAGACCCTGTTTTGAAAATGAAAAATAAGAATGTCTTGATGTAGCTCAGGGGTAGAGCACCACTTTGTTCAACCTGTAGTACTGCGAAAGAAGGAAAAATAAACAGAAACAAAAAATAAATGGAAAGTACATAAAATATTTATATCTCTAACATTTTATAACCATTTGGAAGCTATTTAACAACTACAGCTTTAGTCATCTGATATTGCCTACAGACTTGTGTGATGGGCATGTTCTGGGCATATCAGGGACATCTCTTGTCTTTGAGTTCAGAATGGTACCACCAGAGCTCTTCCTGATGGTAACTTCTCAGGATTTCATTAGTTTTTTTCTCTTCTAAAAAGTCTAAAACTTATGCCTAACTTTTAGTGATCTCAATAACAGTAACATGCCCATAGAATTCTTCATATTCTATGTCCCTTAAAGTTTCTTAACCTCTTTCTGGAAATTCACTAAGGAAACTGAATTTATCTTGAGTTTTATGAGCTATGCAGCACAAGAATTTGAAGAACTTAAACATCATTGAAATCTAATAGAAATTAGTAAGGAAATATTAGGAGAGGAACTTCTGTACACCTTGAGCATCCTGTCTTGTTTTTGCTATTGTATCAAGAACACAAGACCTTGGTTACTCTTTATCAGGAATATGTTCTCATTTCTGCAATTGTAATAAGAAAAGACATGAAATCAGCCCCAATCTCTCACGTCCACCCTGGACAAAGAGTAAACTTCTTCTGCTTACTGTAAAACAGACTCAGGTTTCCCCAGCAGCTCAAACATATTGGCTCTGCCAGCATCTCTTTGATCCCTTTGCATTACATCTGTGAAACCTGGGAAACACAGGTAACTGGTCCAAACAAATAAGAAGTTTCATCTACTGCTTGTTATACCTTATGCAGTCCTTTGTCTCTGACTCAAGAGTCTTCTCCCAAGACTCATCAAGCAATAACAAATTAAATTTACTAGCTTATAGGTAGAATAAAATCTCAGATACTGAAGAATTCATCTCAAGTTGAAATTAGGTTACCTCTTTTAAAAATTTGCTACTGCAGTGGATAGTAGATAGATAAATACTGCATGAAGGACATGAAGTAATTTCTGACGTGTGTTTTTTCTGCTTCCACCAAGTATTTTGAAGAGGTGAAGAGACTTGAAACAATACTAACCCCTTGCAACAGTATACAATAGTGCTCATTGTCCTCAAAGTATATCTACTACTTACAATAGGAGGAAAATAGCATTATCTTTTGAGGGAGGGAGGGAGAACTGGAGGAAGAGAAAGAGACAGAAAAACAGAATTTAAATCATCAATCAACAGTAATTTTAAATGTTTGAAATAGCTTTCATTATGGAAAATATTGAATTGAATAAACTGGATTAGTTACAAATATGGAAATAAGTAAATGGAATGCAAAACTAGAATGTCTTGTGGGTGTGATAATTTATAAAATAAAATTGAAAACCAAAATGACATTTTATTCATTTATAAATTTAATATGAAAAGATCTTTGCAATTGTTAGTCATTGCACATTAGAATTACAATAGTCAATTAAATGGCCTGGCACAAGTTGCAAACCTATTATAAGTCTGCTTTGCATTCAGACACTGTGGCCACCTGCTTAGAAAGAATTGTTCCATTCACACTGTGGCCTTTACTCAGCTCTGCAGGGCATGCTTTGGTTGTGAGTTTAATTCTTCTGGGATGTTGTCACTTTCAACACGCATGTCACCCACTGCATGTTATATATGAGGAGAGTGCAAGGTATCTGACATATATTTTTCTTGGAGTCTATTGAGTTAAAATTTCCCAGGGGAAAGTAAACATCTAATGGCACTTCTCAGCATTTGGTGTTTATTTATACGTGAATTGTATGTGTGCATTTGTGTTCATAGCCTTACATAATTTAGTTAGACATCCAAGTTAGATAGCTATATTTAAATGGATTTGATCTGTAAACACTTACACAAGATAAGTAGCCCTTATCTAAAAGGCTATTAGAAATTTTCCATAGTTAAGATTTCTTAAGATTTTGGAATATGTTCATACAAAAAAATGACATGTCTTGGTGATGGAACCCAATTCTAAACACTAAATTTATTGTTGCATTAGAGCCTATGCACATAGCCTGAGGTAGCTTGATGCAATGTTTTTAGTGCACCTATATTTTCACATGAACTGTCACATGAGATCAGATGTGGAATTTTCCACTTGTGGAAATGTCTACGTCAATAAGTTCCCAATTATGGGTCATTTTGGATTTCAGATTTTAACATTGGGATGCTATACTTTTACCACTGAATATACTTTACCTTTTTACTCTTTTACTTTGTATATATTACTTGACATTATTAGCAAACTTTTTATTTGCTAGAATCTTCATTTTAAGTGTTCAAATGTCTTTGGATGATTAATAACTCTATCATTGCAAAACAAGTTCTTTTGGAATTATACCATAGGAAATTTCTCATCAGAATAATTCAGTGTCATTTTAATATGAAAAATAGCTTCTGAAAAATTAAAAAATAAAGAATTGAAATTAATTATAGAAAAAAAATGTGACAGCGATCAGTTTATATTTTGAAGGTGTTCATATTCAGTTCTTGATATAATCTGATAGTAGGAATCTTATATTGTTTAAAAGTTAGAGATATTTGAGTAATAAAGAAGGAAGAATTGGGTATTTATTCATTACAGTTTCTAAATTGCATTTAATGTACAGTATCTTGGGGCTTGGGTTGCAGCTCAATGGCAGAACACTTGCTTAGCATGCCTGAGGCACTGGGGTCAAACCTTAACACCACATAAAAAGCATAAATGAATAAAATAAAGGTATAGTGTCCATCTACAACTATCAAAAAATAAAAATAAAAAGGCACAGTCTTAAAAGAGCTATGTTTGCCTTACTAGAACATTCTCTATTTAATAATATGCTAACAACCATGTCTATAAGATATTATGACAAACATTTAATTGTGATGCAATTTGGTAACACGCTATGATCTAGGATATGTCACTCAATATAGAGATGAAAGCAAAATGATATTATGAAAAAGATCCTGCACTTGTCAGAAATGGGAGTCTTCGTTCCCATTTAACCTACTTAGCTCTTAGACTTTAGAAAATTCTCTTCATTTTAGGATTTTCACTTGCTCAAAAATTTTTAAAACTCTTACCAACTCTAATGCTTGTTCATCTATATAGAAGACATTGAGAACAGTGTGAGATATTAAAAATGCAAAGATGAGATAGACTAGCACTTTAAAAGTAGTACATTAGTTTCAAAATCATTTATAAAAATGCATATGAACAGGGGGCTGGGGCTGTAGCTCAGTGGCAGAGAGCTTGCCTAGCATGCATGAGGCATTGAGTTTGATCCTCATCACCACATAAAAATAAACAAAATAAAGGCACAATGTCCATCAAACAAACAAAGAAAGCATGTGAACAAATAGCAGAGAAGTTTATACTTAAAACAAGCCTAGATGGGTGCCAGAAATACAGGCATTCTTTGGGTAGGCAAAAAGCCTTCCTGCGAACTGCTGTCCTTCCCTGAGAAGGCAGAACAGTGACAGATGTGCTATTGTTGATGGTAGCTGGTGGTGATGATGGGGGCAATTGATTCGTGGTTTTAAACCATAAGAGACTTGAAGTTGTTTGTAGTCTAATGAAGCTGGTAAAAAGTTAATATGATTAAAAAATGCAAGCTAGGAAGTTTAACCTTAGAAAGTCTCTTCAATTGAGACTTAGGAAGGAAGGAAATCTGTAATCATCAAGGAAATGTAAAGTAGGTAAACTGGAAAAGTTTACATGCAGCAAAGACGAAGGTAATTAGATACTTAGCATCTTGCATATGTTCTCATATGTTTTGTTGTAATGAATAGAAATTGCTAAACAGTTTTGCAATTATTAAAATTTTGCTCCAACTGAAGTGTTTCTTGACTTATATTATTACACTTTATAACAGAAATTATGCAGATATCTCATTAAAATTATTTTAATATTCACAGTTTTTTGGAGTGTTTAAAGTGACCTTCCGAAATTTTTCACATTTAAATATTTAATATTATATAAAAATAAAAATCACTATTTTTCAAGAATCATTTACTATGATAATCAGGTTATATCAACAGCTATTGTACTAGTTCTATTAGTATGGTTGGTTATAAATTAAAGTTTAAATGTTAAACATATATACACCTTTCCTTTTAATGTGCCATCTCTATCTCTGTCTCTCTCTTTTTTTTTTTTTTTGCTGCTATTATGTTGGATTTTCAGCTCATTTTTTTCTACTAACTATAAAAGTAAATAAGTTCTATAAAGCAATTTCTTCTATGATGTTCTGACACAAAACTCTTTAAAATCTACAATGTTCTACATTAGGTTCAGGTCTTAGTGTTGATAGGAAAGAAAAATGTGTTACTAAAGGATCATGAGAAGCTATGAAACACCTCAAAATTACATTGCTACCTACTATTTTCAGCCAAATCAAGTTCCACAATATCCTAACTTAGGGCTGTATTACTTTTCCCCTTCAGAATTCTATTACTCCTCCTAAAGAATACTGACATTGAAGGGTAGAGAGCTGCATGAAGAGTTCTTCTTTTGCCATTCTGCTTATTTCTCAAGCTTGTGTACATTTGCTATACACACATGTGTGAATGTCTATGCCTGTTTGTAGGTATAACCAATGGTTGCTTCCTTCATGTTTTGCATAAAAGTGCCCAGTAAGTGTTTTACAAAGAAAATATTAGGCCCCGCTTCCTCTTTCTTATTTTGAGTTGCTAAGCAGAAATCTGTGACATTGATTGATGTATCATTTGAAATCTGCAATGGTCTTTATGGTTTTAGTTATGAATATGTATGAAAAACTCAGTTTTAGTAACTGTGCTATTAGAGTGATGGTCTGGGACTATAATTCAATAGTAATTTCCTTAAAAGACAAAGGAACTTGAATTACAATAGAGCAAGTGTTGATAATGGAATGTCTGCCTGAAAAATAGCTTTTTGTATTCAGTCACATTTTCAGATGATGTCAAGAAGCAATGACTAAAGGAGAGCATATTTAGAGCTATGTCAACTCCTCACAGAACACTGAAGAAGAGTACTTTAAGTGTTCTGTCCACCTAGGTCACATTATTTAAAAAAAATAAAAATCATCACCCATGGGGCATTTTGACATTTCTACTAACAGAACATAGTAGCATGTTTCCTCAAGGTAAATGTATAAACATGTGTAGAACATGCATGCATAACACATACTCATATATACACATTATATACCAAAATTTTTGTTAGATTTAAAATGGGAAACAATTTGTCCTTCATATCCTTGGGCTCCATATCCACAAATTCAATCAACCTTAGGTAAAAATTATTTTTAAAATATTTTGTCTGAACTAAATACATACTGATATTTTCTTGTAATTATTACTTAAATAATTCAATACAACAACTATTTGCATAGCATGCATATTGTACTAGGTATTGTAAGTATCATAGAGATGATTTAAAGTAGCTGGAAGGTTGTGGTAAGTTATAGGCAAATATAATGCCATTTTAAATAAAGGACTTGTATATTCATGAATATTGGTGTCCCTAGGAAGTCCCAGCACCAATCAAGCATGGCTATTGAGGAAACTCTATTCCTTAAGTTCATAATTCTTGTTTTCTGACTATCTTGGCAGCAGCAATTATATGTATTTGGTTGTCAAAGCAGACTTTTCTTTATACTTATATTTCTTGCTTTCAGAGTTAATTCAAGGTAGCTGTTATAATTTGGTTAGAAGAAATCCTCTTCCCCCAGAGCTCTTGTTTTGATGCAGAAATATTCAGAAGTAAAAGGATTCGATTCTGGGAGCTGTAACCTAATCAATTCAGCCTAGTTTGAATGGACTGTATAGTAACTACAGGCAGGTGGGGCATGGCTGGAAGAGTTAGGTCACTTGGGCTATGCCCTGGAAGAGCATCTTCCTTGGGGTCTCTCTCTCTCTCTCTTTCTCTCTCTCTCTCTCTCTCTCTCTCTCTCTCCCTCTCTCTCTC
>NW_026000037.1:10846433-10853657 GCF_001458135.2 Marmota marmota marmota
TATATATATATATATATATATATAATTAGTTTATGGTCATGCTTCTAGGAAAATATATTGTGATTTTAAACAGGACAACATAGTCTCTAACAAATGCTGCAGATATTTTCTTTTAATCTGTCATGCAGTTTCTAACTTTTTTATAGTGTACTTCGAAGTAAAGAACATTTGAAGAAAAGTTTAATCATGATGTAATGAACTTCATCAACACTTCTTGTTATAGTCTTTTTTCTTTTACTTAGGTTTTTTTCACTAGAAGTTTTTTTTAATATTCCTTAATGTTTTTCAGAATAATTTTAAAGCTTGCTTTAATTGTGTATGTTGGAACCATCTGGAAATATTTTGCATGTATGTTTTATGATTGGATTTTATTTTCACACCATCTTTTTAAAAAAGTCTTTCTTTGCTGTCCCTTTTTAAATTGCCACATCTGTAAAAATCAAAATATCCACATGTCCATGCGCCTCCTTCTACATTTTGATCTGCTTTTTTTGCTCTGCCAAATCACACTGTTTAAATTACTGTATATTTCAATATGTCTTGATATTTGGTATGATAATTTCCCATCCCTGTTTCTTTTTTTTTCTTTCTAGAATTTCACATTAAAATTTTACATAAATTTTATAATTAGTATGTTGGTTTCCATGAATAATCCACTTTGAAATTTTGATTGGGCCTGCACTGCATTTATACATTAATTTAGAGAAATTTAAAGTATTTACAATATAATGAATATGATGTACCCCTCCAAAATTGCAGCTCTTTTTAAAATCAACTCCATATAGTTCTGATGTGTATCAGGAACGCTTTAAATTATTAGAAATTTGGCCCTAGGAAACAGAACATAAAGAAACAAAGAGATAGACAAGCAAAAATGTCCCTCAACTTAAAGATCTTATTCTAATAGGAAGTCACAGGCACCAAAGGAACAATCAAGTACGTTCATAAAGTGTCATATGGATTTAAGTGCTATGGGGGAAAAAAAAACATAGGGAATGTACAGTGGGAGTTTGTGATTGCAACTTCATGTAGGTGGTAAGGGAAATCATTAATATTTGAACAGGGACCTGGAGTGATAACAAAAACTACGTAGCTTTCTGAGGCATAGTGTTTCTAGAAATAAGAAGAAGCAATGCAATATCTCAGAGGGAGAAAAAAGCTTGACTTTTTGGAAGAATTGCCTGAAAGAGATAACAGAAAGGGAAGAGACATAGGAGATGTAGGTCAGAGCCGAAACTATTGAGCAAATTGTTTAAGAACTTACAGGAAGTTTTAAAACTTTGGAGTCCTGTTCTGAATGAAATGAGAAGTCAGAAGATATTTGAAATAATCTTTCTAAAAAAATAACAGGCTCTTTTGCTGATAGAAAAACAAAGGTGACCAAGGTTTGAAGCAAGGTTTGTCTGAGTTTATTCCCAAATCAGTCCCTGTCTAGTGCTACTTAGGCTGTTGGGCATTTGACATATATTTCAATGGTTTTTATTTATAAGTTCTCTAGTAAAAAGTTCAAATTGTCTTGGTCTAATTTTATTATACTTGTAATTTTTTTAGAAAAGTTAGTTTTGTTTGTATTTCCATTTTTTGTTTTATGTAATTTTAGAGCTTTCTCTAGTATATGAAAAAGTCACATTCTGAATAAAAGGTATACTTATAACAAACTATACTTCTGATTTTTATTTCCATAAATGTATTGTAGTGTTGTTACTTTATTATTGATTTATATTTTACTTTTATTGTTTGTTAGTTTGTTTGTTTTTGGTAGTACTAGTCCACAGGGCCTAGTACTATCACAAAGCTATATCTCCAGCCCTGAAGGTAGTTTTCTGAATAGACCTCCCATTTCTCTTTTGGTGAAGTTCACCAGCATTATCAAATTTTATGTGTCAAGCTAATATGGTGGAATAGTTTCTTTCCTCAAGGCAAGGCTGCTTGTGACCTGGCATCTGGAAAGAATTGTCATGCCCTTGTCCTGGAGGAACAGGGTGACCCACCAAGTGACCACAATGTTTTCATGATGGAGTGTTCTTTTTTTTTTTTTTGTATAATTCTCAATTCCTTGTTATTATAGTATAGAATCTATACTCTTTGTAACACAACTTCATTTCACAAATTTGGTTTTATGGTCGGTGCCACATTTATGAAGTTAAGTCTCATTATAGGCTCCCCATGCCATCTTCTTCTAGAAGTCAATAAATAACATTAATTTATCCATAAAACTTTATGCCATGGTTCTCTTAGTATCTCATTACAGCTTTGATTCTAAAACTTATCATATTCAGAATCTGAAAACTTTTCTAGGTCATTTTAAACTCTCAGGAACTACTTGGGTTGTTTTGGTGACATTGGTTTCTGTCAACCACAATACTCATAGACACAATAATTACAAAATCTTTATCATGACTACTAGTTTCTTCAGGTTGGCCATGTGATTTTTGAGTCATGTGGTAAATACAGGATGCATTACATAGTTTTAAACTGTGGGGCTGCCTACCCATTCATCTTAGCTTATGTCACACCACTCCTCTCCACCAGTAAGCTCTACCTAAGGACAGACATATTCCTAAGCCCAAACTATGGCCACAAGTGGCTCAGTCTTCCGATGGTGTCTGACACCAGTCGGACTCACTGTGTTTTCCCTTTATCTAAGTGGGTAGGTCCATGGTTGGACACTTGTCTCAAGTTGTGTCAAGGACAACTCTAAGGACAAGATTCCTGGAGCCCAATTAGGGCAGGGCTGATGTTGTAGCCACAATCCAGAGAGAGACCTCAAGACCAAATTAGGAAGGAATTACAGAACATTTGAAGACGTTTGAAGTTAAAAGGTGGCTCCTGGCTTTGATCAAACTGCTTGTTGTGCCATCTATAAAATAACTCAGCAAAATTGACAATGAAGGAAGCCGGGCTCTTTAAAAACCTCTAAGTTTGGTCATGTACACAAATGGGAGATCTGAAATCAAATGTGCTCTCCTGCCGAGACATTACAGAGTTTCTTTTGATTTTCATTTCAAATCACATGATGATTGCAGAATCTTAAAATATGAAGGAAATAAATATACTTACACTGTGGAAATGTATTAGACTTTTAAAAGGGCCAGGAAACATGCTTATTAGAGTCAAAGCCAATTAGTAGATTAAGGATGACTGTGTTAAGATTAATTTGAGAAATTAACATATTCTATAGTTACAAAACACTGATGATAATAAAATATTTTATTTTTCCAACTTAATATGAAAACAAAAAAGAAATACATTTTTAATTGTTTTGCCACTGTTAAGTTAGTTACACTGCAAATTATTCAAAATTTAAATCATCAGTCTCTTATTAGTTGTCAGTTCATTTTCCTCTTAGGAATTCAGCAAGTTAAGCACATCAAACCAGTAGTCTTTGTTCTTCAATCAGAATTAATCATTACATATGCAGCAGAGGCAGGTAAGTGGCCAATTGTGAAGCTATATATAGCCTCACTCTCTTTTTCTCTGCTTAGTTTTTTTTTTTTCTCTCCCATAACTTTTAATTAGTTCAGGGATAGGGTCTGTCGATTTTCTTCCTCTTCTCCCATTACATTACTTGCTATTCCTTTTCTCTGCTTCTCTGTTTCTAGGAGGACATGTTTATGCAGCAGTCCTGTGTGTAGGTAATTAGGTATATGGATATTGCCATAATTGATTTTAAAACATCTTGGGGGATTACTTGATTCAATTTTATGTGGTTAATAAAAGGAGACATTGTCTTTATCATAACATACAGAGGATTTATTAAGTAAGGCTTATATGTGCGATTGGTTTCTAAAAGAGTATTTAAGCTTAAAGAGTAATATCTAAAGTAAGAATATGATGGGAGAGTTCTGTGAAATTACTATATTATTAACCAGTCATCACACAAATTCAAAATAAACCTTCATTAAATCCACAACATTTATTAAAATCTATACATATTTATAATAAGCAGAATCCATAATAAATTACTAGTAAAAGAAAGTTTGCAATTTATCCAAACCATTTTATAAAAGACAAAATGTTTCTCTGAAAGTCAATTGATAATATAGTTTTTTTCCTATTAACTGACATAGAATATTCTGCATTTAATATGAACAAATGCTAAAAGGCAACTTTAAACAAAGTTAGGGTTTTTTTCCCCAAAACATGTTATAATTTATATTTAATACATGTGTAATCTATTTTCCAAATAGTAATTTGTCTTTTTTTCTGATTTAGATAAAGTACTTATATTAAAAATCAATGAAGAAGATATATTTTAAATTTAAATTATATAAGATATAGGGATTTGATGATGCAACAGAGATGTGGTTTTTTTAAGAGTTCCTTTGCTTACCTAGAACACAAATCATAAAAGAATGATATGATAGCAGAATTTGGAGAAATATAATGGTATTACTATACAGAATGTAACTTAGACTTCCTGTCTTAAGATTGGTTATGATTTATGATGAACTCTAAATAGAATATCCCTCCTGAAGTTCTGTCCTTCTTCTAAGAGATGTCCCCTCAGTCTTCATTTATTTCCTCTTCCCCTGGACCAGCCTTGAACTTCAGTGGTTTTGTTCTTCTTGAGACACCTCTGCCCAAACTAGACCTCAGAGATGACTTTCAATATCTAAATGTTTATAAAATTATTTACTAAAAAAACAGATCCTCAATTGTGGATCTGCACCCTCAGAGGGAAACTCACATGCCTATTTGTAGACTCTTTTACTATGATTTTTAACATAATGAAAATTTTTGACCTAGATGGCTATATACCTATAACCTAGATCAATAATAAGATGTAGAGTTGAGCATGACCTTAATGACCTTGATAAATCATTCAAAAATGCTTTACAAACTAACTACATGTTAGGCATCCTATTGAGCGTTCAATAGTAAACAAAAACATGTGGCTTCTACCAGAATAAGACATAAAACCAGCTGGTAAGGAAATAAAATGCCAAATTTAATAAAAGTAACCCATCCTTAGTCCCCTTGTCAGTAATTTGAAAGGCACTTTTTAAGTGGAGTCTAGTAGATTCATTGATCTATTATATAATTTAGACATAACAGTGGGAAAGGCAAAAAAAATCATCAATAGATGATGGCCATGTGGCAAAGGTGATAGAGACTTTACATTGCAATCTGAGAGACAAGAAACGAGGATTTGGGTATTCATGGAGCATTGGATAGATTCAATTTTTAAGTGCCAGTGTTTTCTCTATACAGAAAAGGTGGAAGTTGATAAGCAAAACCATCCTCTCATGAAACTTTCAGTGCTGGGAAAGATCGAAAATGTGACAAACAGTTCCTATGCAGGGATTTCAGGTCCAAGAACAAAGTGCCCTCCAGGGGCAAACCCTCCTGTCTGAAATTTCCATTCCTCAAACCTGCACCCAAGGGCAATGATTTTTGATGCCTTTTGCATCATTTCACCTAGATTTCCTAGGTCTTCACTCAAACATATTGTTTGATCTAATTGTCAGAGAATCCATTTTGTTCTTCTTCATAACACCATCCACATGACAAATATCCAAAAACTTTCAATACAGTGTATTGCTCTAAAACTGAAAACACTTTTTGTGTCCCTAAACACACACCGAGGAGTTATAATACTTTAAGCAAAAAAGCCAACAGGAAGTACGACTGTGAAGGTAGGAAGGAAGGAGAGGGTGCCAGCAAAACAGGTACACAAGACCCCAAAGGCAGAGGAGAACATGAAGACAGGCATAGCTGGAGGCTCAGACTCCAGAGAGGGGCTTCACATTTGCATACACACAGGTAAACTCTCATCTTTTAAAAAGTCGCCAAAAGCTCTTTTGGGGGGATTCTTTTAGATGAAGGACAAGGCACTGTATCTGACATATTTTTTTGTTTAATTTGTTTCTTTTCTTTATATTTTGTTGTTCTAATTAGTTATATATGACAGTAGAATGCACTTTGACACATCATACATATAGTATAACTTCTCATTCTTCTAGTTGTACATGATATAGAATTACACTGGCCTTGCAGTCTATACGTGGGTTTGTCTCTGTGTCTTGCATTCTTTACCCTTGGTCTCTGTGTCTGTTTTGGTGCCAATACAGTGCCATTTTTGTTACTATGACTCTGAAGTATAATTTAAGTTTTGGTAATGTAATGCCTTTTACTTCACTTTTCTTACAAAAGATCCCTTTGTCTATTCTGGGTCTCTTATTTTTCCAAATGCATTACATGATTGTTTTTTTTTTTTCTAGTTCTATGAATAATGTCATTGGGATTTTAATAGGAGCTGCATTAAATATATATAGTGATTTTGGTGGAATGGCCATTTTGACAATGTTAATTCTGCCTATCCAAGAGCACAGAAGAACCTTCCATCTTCTAAGGTCTCTTCAATTTCTTTCTTTAGTGTTCTGTGGATTTCATTGTAGAGTTCTTTTACATCTTTTGTTAAATTGATTCCCAATGTATATATTTTTGAAGCTATTGTGAATATGATAGTTTTTCTAATTTCTCTTTCACTGGATTCATCACTGATTTATAGGAATGCATTTGATTCAGAGTGGTATATATTATTCTAGGAGCTTCTAGTTTGAAGGTCAGGGCTGAGAAATCAGCTGAGATCCGTATTTGTTTCCCTATATATGTAATCGAATATTTTTCTCTTAAAGCCTTTAAAATTCTATCCTTATTCTATATGCTAGAAATTTTGATTATAATGTGTTTTGTTGTGGGTCTGCAGTAATTTTGCATATTTGGGGTCCTCTGAACCTCTTGTATTTCATTTTTCATTTTATTCTTTAGGTTTGGGAAATTTTCTGATGGTTGTCATTGAAAAGGTTGTGCATTCCTTTGGGTTTTTTTTTCTCTGTGCCTTCATGTATCCAGATAAATATTAAATTTGGTCTTTTCATATTATGTCATACTTCTTGGAAGTGTTTTTTTTTTTTTTTGGTTTCTTAATGTCTTCTCTCCATAGTCAACTCTATTTTTTATTTTGATTATATATTTTGTCATCATTGCCTGAGGTCTGTCTTCCAAGTGGTCTAATCTGTTGGTGATACTTTCTATTAAATTTTTAATTTGGTTTATTGTTTCCTTCATGTCAAAGATTTGTGTTTGGTTTTATTTCATAATCTCTATAATTTTATTGAAGTGATCTTTTAAAACATCATCCTTTACTTCACAGATCAGTTTATATATATGAATATATATATATATATATATATATATATATATATATATATATATATA
>NW_026000037.1:10855088-10889252 GCF_001458135.2 Marmota marmota marmota
ATATATAGAAGAGGTATATATTCTAAACTCCTTCTCTGACATTTTTTCAACTGTGGTATCGATGGATTCTGTTATTGGAGTATCTTGGTTTGCTTAGTGCAATTTGTTCCCTTGCCTTTTCATGTGGTGTGTGTCTATCTATCTAACATTATGGACTTGAGGCAGTGGAGTTTCTACCCTGTGGACATATAGTGTCCCTAAAGGTTTCCAGTACCTTGCTTCAAGAGAAGCTGCCTGTGTGTTTTTTTGGTTTCACACCATGGAGCATCCAAGAATGTGACCTCCTCTATTCCATCATGTTGGATATCCTCTGATCATGAATGTGAAATACCTCTTCATTTATTTATATCATTGATTTCTTTTTCAAGAGCCTATTTCCTTGTATATATTTTGTTAGATTTATATGTAAGTATTTAGTTTGAGGCTATTATCAATGATATTATTTTTAATTTCCAAATATATTAACTTTATATCCCCAAACATTGCTATAATCATTATTAGCACATACACACTTATGTACAGGTTTTGGAGGGGGAGGATTGTAGAAAACCTGACATCTATGAATAAAGTGTTTTATTTATTTATTATGCATCCATATTCCCTTTATTTCCTTGTCTTATCCTATTGCTATAGCTACAATTTCCATATGATGTTAAGTAGGAACAGTGAGTAGAAGAATCTCTCTTGTGTTTCTGATGTTATGCAAATCATCTAATGACCTACTTCGTGTGTAAGCTTCTGTTTTTCTTTTCCATCTTGTTTTAACTGAAGACTTTTCTTGATCCCACTTGGTCTTTTCAATTGGTTTACTATGTCTACATATTGTTAATAAGAAGAGTTTCCAGGTATTTAAAATATCTTAGTATCATAGAATTTTCAAATTTATTTGAAAAAATTAAATCATGCAAAACTTACAACAATTTGCATTCTCTTCACATCCAAATAAAAATGAACTTTACTTATGCTAACTCAACTCTTTGAAAAATATACAAATAAAATCAATATGATACCTGAATTCTTAGATATCCTCTTCAGACATGCATTTGACCTTAGAAAGCTTTAAGATTTGAAAAAACTGTGAAATGATCACTGTGCAACATTGCACACAGTCTATTTAGATTTCTTAGATTAAAGTGGATACCAAAGTTTTCTTTGGAATCTTGTAAATTATTTGAGGTGATCTGTTATTCACTATTTTTCTTGAAAACAAATGTATTGTTTGTAGTATAGCTTACATTGTCTTGATAAAGAATCTGAAATTACACATTGTTTTATTCATGTGACAGTTCAAAAAAGTGAACCTACAGCTTTATTAGATCATGAAAATATTAAAACTAGGAATCCTTTAGCTTATCACACCACTTTCCATCATAGTGTTGCCCTTGTTGACATGGTTGAAGATTTCCTCATTACCACATGAGAATTCCAGATCCCAAGAAGGAGAAAGAACACTGAGGGATCACGGCAAGTGACCCAAGCGATTTCTTCTACTTACATTTCTCTAGCAAAAATTTAGTCAAATGATATGCCTGGCTGCAACTGAAGCTGAGAAATAAGGTGTGTAGCCTGGAAGCCATGTGAATAATTAAGATTTATGGCAAAGGGTGAGAGATTTGTGTAATGAAGCAAAAGTAGGGGAATAGTAGAATAAATACATCGACATTTGAAACATTGGCTTTCTTAAATACAGAAGTATATTCTGTGGATAAATGTTTTTAAATAGAAAAAGAGTAAATTACATCAATTGCAAAAAATGAAAGATTAAATAAATAAATGGTTATTTACTTGGTAAGATTGCTATATTATGAATTCCAGAATTTCCATAAAATGTGCATTATGTAGTAGATTATAACTGTATATCAAGTATCTAAAAGTAGTAGTTGAAATTAAATTACTAGTACTGCAAATATATTGACGAAATTTTAATTCCAGTTAGTAGCTCTCTGCAGGATTTATTGAAGTGCCGTTTATTTATTAATTGTAAATTAGCTGAAGATTTTTGGCAAATTGTAAATCAAATCTCAAAAATGAGCTAAATGTACAATTTTTAACAATTTTGATAAGCTTCAAATAGAATCAAAATTCTACTCTTCTTTCTCTTACTGTGAAACTACCTTGGTTTATTGGAGTTCATAACTTTAGCAGTGGTTAAAGATGAAAATTCCTTAAGGGAAAAAAAAATACTTGTACATTTTGGAATACATGCAAACATTCACTCACATGGAGACAGAATATCTAAATTATTGTATTCTGAAGTAGGTAAATGGGGCAATGTTTACTTAGAACACTTAATTAGGCTAAATAAAATTAATTATGATTGTATCTGTGGCATGGAATCCCCTTTAACTGCCTCCTGGCATTGCAAGAACCTTGGCATTTGTGAGTTTAGGGCACACTATTCAAAACCCAAAAACTGACAGATCAAATTTTCTTCCCGAGTTTCTGCTCATTAGCCAAACCAGAATTCGTATTTAGTACATCAGGTCACTCTGCCTGAATTCCCAAACAACACATGACTTTGGGGTATGATCCCTTGATAACTCATTGAAAGTGTCTAAATGCATATATCTCTTACAATAGCCCACAGATGACAACTTAGGCTGAAGGATTTTATTTTTCTTCCCTCTGTCACATATTTTTGACAGTTTCACAAACTGTTTTTTAATAGCTTCCTTCAGACACTATTTAACTTTGCATTTATTTCAAGACACCATGAACAGGAGCTCTTTGACTTATTAAAGATCCTTTTAGACTTAATTTTAACAATTTTGATAGGCTTCAAATAGAATGAAAACATTTGCACATTGTGGAAGTGAAAAATGTTTACATTAATTAGAACATAAAGGAATTCTTTTCTTAAGCAACACATATTTGGATAGTTTCATATTTACTCATTATATATCCATCCCTATGTTACATATTTTAATTTAATGTTTCTAATCTTCTTAATGCCTATTAAAACCCAGCTATTTAAGGTATACACTGCTTCTACACTCCATTATAGCTAGATGGAAATAATATATTCTTCACCGACCTAGAAAACATGATGTAGAACTCATGCTGAAAATATGTAAGCCATAATGAAGATTGTACTTGAACCTTCCAAAGAGTTAAATCAACAGAAATCCCCCGCCACATCTAATGTTAAGTAATATACTCTCCCATTAAATTAAGCAATTGCAAGAGTTTCATTTTATTTCAGATTTCTTCTACTGGTTGTGAACTATGTATAAATCTATCCCTTCTGTTGTTTCTCCAAATATAACAAAGGAGGTATATCCTCTCCCATCTGAAGGGACACATTTTTGTCACATCTATTTGTAATTTGGGACTTTTCCCTTTGGCACATCATTGGCAAAAATAATCAATTATTTTTCCTTATGGACTTCTCTAGATTATCTAGATTGGCAAGTAAAGAGACACAGGTCAATGCTTGAAACAAAACGAGCAGCCACAATAAAAAAACAAAAGACCAAAAAACTTTCTCCAAGTACAATATCTCATCATACTTTACAATCTAAGTCTTGAGAGAGTTGTTTATATTCCTTTAATCCTGGCCTTATTGAACAATTCAATGCATACATTCAATCTTAAGATATGTGCCACCAATTCAATTTAAATTATTTTTGCAAAACTTAAAAAAATGACTTATATATTTCCAATCTAGTATAAGTTTTTAAGTCATTTTTCTTATTGACCTTTGGAAGCTCATAGAGATATTTGTGCCTTTCCCTGCACATTCTCAAACTTTAACTTGAGTTTAGCGCACACTATTCTTGGTCTTTGACTTATGTCACAGCACACCCTCCTGTTTCAAACTTGTGCATTCTATTGTGCATTTGATGTCTCCATATGGATAACCCACAAGGAAAAATAAAAAAAGAAAAGGAAAGAAATGACATCCTGCATCTCCTCAATGCCAGGAAATGGGTCCCACTGTGTTTGCTTTCAGTTTATTATCAACTCAATTGTCAGAAAAACTCTGCCTTACTGTTGACCTCAATTTTCCCTCCCTAGACTGCATCAAACCATCCATGAAACTTCTTCTAATATATTTCCTATAATGATTTAAATCCCTTCTCTTTTTTCACCACTCCAATTATGATATTCATTTGAGTAAATATTCTATGATCCACCTTTGTCATGTGCTATTCCTCATATAGGACTATATAGGGCTTCATACCATGGTGACTCTCAACACCAGTCATCTTCTAAATGAATAACTCAGAGTCTTCTAAATCTCAAATAAAATCATCGGATAACTGTGTTGGTAGCCTTTCATTTTCTCTAGCTACAATTCTGTTTAAAATCTTGCATTGGATTTTCCAAATATCCAAGTCAGGTTGGTGTCTACAGCTTTTTGAATGTTCTTTACATTTGAATGCATCAATACATCCCTTACTATAATCTAATCCTCCTTCCATCAGTTCATAGGTGTCCATAAGCACAACTCCTAAACTGCAATCCTACAATTTCCACTTCCAGTTCTAAAAATCAACTTATATTTTTTTTTCATGGCAAAGTGTGACATTTATTGTATGATAATTATCATTTAACAAGAGTCAAATTGTACTAATATCTTAACAGTTTCTTTTATTTATTTGTGTGTGCGTGTGTGTGTGTGTGTGTGTGTGTGATTGAAAAGCTTTTTAATACTATGGCCTAACTCCACATTTACAAAAAGTTCTGTTTTGTACTGTGTGATTTTACATAGTGCTGTGATTTTTAGGAATGTGGAGGTTCCATTATAGGTGAACTGACATATATATATATATATATATATATTTTCAACCTGCTTAATTTAACTTCCCAGTATAATAAACACTTTCAAATTAGATGTTTTTAAAGATAATTATGATTACTTGCTTTGAGTATTTCACTTAATTTAAAAGATGGCTAGCAAAGGTCAATAATTTTTTCAATACCATTTAGTATTGTATAAATGAGATAAAGATTCAGAGAAAGTAGCCCAACAGTATATTTTTCATGAAGTTATTATTAAATCCATGCATTAGCTGGGCACTGTGGCACACACCTGTGACTCCCAGGATTCTCTGGTTTTCAGCAATAGACTCGGAGTTACACCATCCATCACTTTCCCTGGTTCTGAGGCCTCTGGAATTTAACAGAGCCTTGCTAGCAGCATCTCAGTCTTCTCCATCCTTCAGAAGACCTGCATGTTAGACAGCTTTTTACTACTGTGACCACACACTGGAAAAAACAACTTAGAAGAGGAAAGATTTACTTTGGCTCACTGCTCAGAGATTTCAGTCTATGATCTGCAGTCTCCATTGGTTTGGATTTGAGGCAAGGCAGAACATCATGGCTGAAGGTGTGGCAGAGCAAAACTGTTATCAATGGATTAATACACTGATGAGATCAGAGCCCTCATGATACAAACAATCCTCAAGAGGCCCACTTCCGAACACTAGTGCAGTAGAGACTCAGCTTTCACGACATGAACTCTGGGGGCACAATCCTGATCCAAACCATAATACCTTCAAATGTAAAATTTAAACTTATTTAAGTAAATTGAATATTAAGTTTTAAAGCAAAAAAATGTGAAAAGATTTTGTATCCCAAAGTCCCACTTCAAATATACCAAAACATAGGTTGACAGGTATGTGCAAAATACATAATTGAATTTACATGATAATTTCTCACATACTTAATTATGTTCTTTTGATTTTTATAACACTATTAACAAGTCCCGTTGAGAGAACAGAAAATGTTATGATTAACTCTTTGGAATATTTCTTATGCTAGTAATAAATTAAATTGTATGCTGTCATTTCCTAGCAACTCTGATAACTAAGTGAACATCAATTCTTTTCCATTTTGTCTTAATTATATGTGGTCTATTTATAGGTGAAGTTTTCCAGTCCTTGATAACCCGCCATTACATACTGAAAGAGTGCAAGCAATTTTCTTATAGTCTTTGTCAAATTTTGCTATCAAAATAATGCTGCTCCTTGAGATAATTTTTCCTATAATATTGTTAAATATAAATAACTTTAATCCATTTAGTAAAATTAATCAAGATCTGGATGAATGTATCCACCAATGAATAAAGTTCTGTGCTTGTGTTATAACAACAATAGTTATGAAATATTCTAGCTATACTCATTATACTTGGCACTGTGCTACAAACTGAACTTTTATTGTTTTATTGTAGTCAATCTTAGGATAACCTTACTAAGATTATTTTCTTGGCTTCGGTTTAGTTTTATTATAAACCACCTTGAACTTAGAGGCAAGTAAAAATTATCATGTGTATTTCCTATGGAACTGAAAGTCAAGTGAGAATAGGTATAAAAGGTCAAATATGCTCACCACATCATCAATGGTAGCTACTTGATGATGATTGAATTTTAAGGGTTTGTCAGGCTGGTTCTGGTTATTGGCTCAGTACCCAGCTAGGGCTGAAGACAAAAGTGCTCATCTTCCTTTCACATGGAACTTTCTGGATTTTTTCACCAGGGATGATGCTGTTTTCCTTACAGTGTTCATCTGGGTTTCAAGAGCAAGTGTCCCCCCAAAACTAGGCAGAAGCCTTTATGATTCAATTGAGAAATCACACATCAGCACATCTGCCAGTCTGGGTATTTGTGGCAGTCATGAAAACGTAGTAAGGATCAGTGGGGAGGACATTGAACTATTGCTTTGTGAGATCAAGGAATAGTATAAGAAGAGCTTGTGTAAATGGAAATTGAAATCTATCCGTGTTTAGAAAATATAATTCTCATGAACGATTATGAGAACAGCAATTCAGAGAAGTAGAATATCCTACCCAAATTCAGGAAGTTTATAGACCCCCCCATGCATTTTATACTAGATACAACAATTCCACTAAATGTTTTATTTTTTTCTTATTAACTGTGAAAGCAATAATAATGATAATACTGTGTCAACTCCATTTTAATGGACCCACGTACAAATAATTCTCACAGGGTGCTATCATAGCAGACAGGCATGTTTAAATAAAACCACTCCATTTTATTTTCTATTTCATTCATCAGCTCAGTGTATGTTTATAGGAATAAAATTATGTAATATGGTATAATTGCAATCAAAGGTGCTGCTCTCATAAACAAACTGGAGAACAAATGTAAACTGTGGGTAAGCATAAAATGAATTGGTGGAAGCTGTGTTGATTTATTCATGAATAATAGGTAGACCATGGACTTGAGCAAGGTACTAAGAGTCACTACCTTAGGTAAGGTCAGTTAAATGCCAGGCAGTTCAGAGAGCATGTTATTTCTGGAAACTGAAGAAGTCATTAATTCAAATGCTGAGACAAACTGTTTAAATCATACATAGCACAAATAATATTCTGCATGTAGGATTATTTTATTAATCTTATAGTCCTTCTGAATTCCAAGGAAATACTTAATTACTGTCCCAAGATTATTCCTTTAGTGAAGGGTCAGCCTTTTCCTTGATGGATAGCTGGTGTCCTGGATCTTCTAAGACTTGACTTGAAAATCGTGTCATCTTATCTGTGAATAAAACAGAGATTATGACCCAACTGTCATGCACTAAAAGGGATCATCTGTCTTTCCTTTTTTGAGTCAAGGGATTTTGGCAGGAACATAATATTCGCTTCAAAATGAGTTTGTTCCCTTGCCTTTTTTATAGACTCCGTTTATCTGATTCTGCCTCTTCCCCACAGTCCTGGGGCCTCCAGACTGATGAGATCCTAATTTTTTTGGCATGCTGTCAACATGTCCCACTCAGAATAACTATTAAGCTTTTGCTTTTGTGTCTCCTCTGCATTTAGCTTCCCTTCCATGCTTCATGTCTCTTCTTTGTGATTTTCTCCTATTTTGCCTCAGGTGATCTCCTGACAACATGTTACCACCTCTCCCTATGAATTTGTTTCCTTTCTGCCCAAGTAATTTGTTTAAGTCTCCTTCCTTATTTTTCTGACACACCCCAACTCATGATTCCAGATACCGAATCTTCATACAAATGTCCCTTCACTGTTTGAGTTCTTCTTCGTGCTCAGAAGGAGCACACATTTCATTCTATCTTACCTGTTTAAACAATGCATATTTTAAGATTGAAAATTTTAAATATAAATATTCATATTGCAATAACAATAAACCCCTGTCTCAGTATTAAGTGTATTATTTTTTCCTTCTAGGCAGAAAAAAATAGCAGTTGGACATTTTATTAAATCAACTATTGAGGTTTTTTTCAATTTCAATATTTTTATGTACTGTTAATAGCAATTAAAATTACAAATTGAGCAGGTTTTCAATAATCCTTTAGTAGGTACAGCAGAAATCATATTCACTGACTTGGAGTATCCTCAGGAAATAATTTTAGGCTGTAACCCACTAAAAGGGATTCTCTAGTAATTTGCTTTTAAAAAATACTTTGCAGAGGAAAATTATAATGAAGTCATAAATGCTATTGAAGATAATTAAGTCTTTTATATAATAACTGAAAACAACTTTTGAGAACTAAGCAAACTTTTGAGAAGTAGATGAAGCTAATGGTTTTAAATATTTTTATAATGGGATCTATTTACAAAAAAGAATGACTTTGTCATTAAAGTTTCAGACATCCTCAAACCTTGGTTTTCCATTGTTTTTGAAGTAGCTTTAAACTTTTAGTCATTCAGTTTATTTTAATGAAATTGGCTTTAGTTTTCTTGCCTTGGGAATTTTCATGGATTGGATTAGCAGGAAAGTAGTCAGAGATAGAGATGAGATTAATGGGAGTAGAAATCTTCAGGAGGAATGTTCCTGTGCTCACTACCTTCAGAAGGAATAGAAAAGGGGACTCAGTGCTGGGCAGAAGAAGACACTGGATTGTGCAGCACAGCCTTAAAGAAGACCTATGGGACCTTCAGACACTAGAATGGACATTCAGAAGGAATGATGCTGAATTGGGACAAGGACACTAGATATTTGTACTGTGCCAAGTTGTCATCAAATGAGCCAGACAAAGTAAAGAAAAGAGACCTTCAGAGAAACAATGCTTGTCAGCTACAGCAATTTTACAGAAGGCATTAAGGAGACTCTGGGTGGAATATTCCATCAGGAACTATAGAAGGAATTTCTTAAATCAAGAAAAAAAATGAAAATTTAAAGAAAATTTAAGAGAGCTGTTTTTAAATTACAGCATCGATTGTTCTGTTGTAGATCTTATATCTTTGGCATCTTTGCAGAAATATTTCAGGGCTCTCTCCTCTTCTCTGGTCTCCTGTCCTGCCCTGACCCCTCTTTTCTCCATCCTTTTCCTCTATCTCTTCCTTCTTCTCCTCTGCATCTTCTTTCTCCACCTTCCCCTCTTTGGTTTGGTTCTTTCTCTCCTTCTTCCCTTCATGATAGTTTATATTCTGCTGCTAACATTCTAGCAGGAAAATTTAAACTCCTAACAGGTTGAACAAGGTTTTCCAATGTGTAAATATACATCAACAAATACAGTATATTTAGTTTTTTTTTCCAAATATTTTGTATTTATATCAGGTAAATTTGCTTTTTGGGAACAAATACAGTAGGTTTTGAAAAGGCACAATAGTGCCTGGCACCACCCCATTCTTTCTAAAGGGCATTTTCCTTGCCTCCAAAATCTTTTTGTGTTCCTCTTTTAGATCAAGCCTACCCCAAACGCCTGGCAATCATTAATCTTTTCTATAGTTACATTTGGTTTTTTTCTTTCTTTTTCCCAGAATATCATAAACAAAATCACACAGTATGTGACCCGTGAGTCTCACATCTTTCATTCAGGATAACATTTTGAGAATATCCACTTTTTTACTTGTATCACTAGTTTGATTTTTTTTTAACAGAATGTTACTTTCAAAAGAAGGGCATTTGGCAAGGAAGCCACTGAAACACAATTTGCACACTCTGAGCTCTGCCTGGCATTAATGATTAGTAGACAGAACCAGGAGCAAATAGCTCAGAGACCCTAAATACATGAATTCTTCAATACAACTGAACATTTCAACTAGACATGTGCAAGGTGGTACTATAAATATACCCCACTTTTGTACATATAAACAGATTGGATATACACTTATGTCACAGGAAATGTATGATAAATTCAAGAATTTGCAGTGCTTTTTTGTCTAAAATGTCCACCTTTCCTTTATTTATGTGGCAAGTGCAAGTTCATCATTCAAGAGAGAATTTCCTCATACTTCTTCTCTTCCAATTAATCCTATCTTCCTCATCTTTATGCAAAGATATCCAATATTTCTGTTTTGCACAAAATTCCTTTTTTTTTCAAGTTGGTATTTCACATCTTTTACAGTAAGCTGTGAGGTTCAAAGTGGCAGAGAATCATCTCTTTTGCCTAAGTTATGCCAGCACCTGTCATGATGCTTAGAATATCATAATAGAAGTTTGTTGAATAAATGAACTAATGACAGAATGAATGAAGTGATTTTTCAAAATATATTTCTTCACCTGTATAGTTTATTCCATATTTGTAAATAAGAATATGTGCACTGGTTCATAGTACTTCCATTTGTACTTTCCAACACACGTATTAATTTTTAGCCTCATTTTCTGAGATGCTGGTTTCCCTGGATTTGGCCTCTATTCTGTCTGCCTACATCTTTTGCACTACATTACTGTCACATTGGTGATCTGAAGCCTGGGACTGCAGAATACATGATTTTTTGCCTAAAATGAAAAAAAAAATGCCTGTTTGTTCACTTGCACCATTTTCCTCTAGTGGAATTATTAATGAGCATGAGTATTTCAAACATACATTGAGATTGTAACAGTGAGAGTAATTCGGCATCTCTTTTTTCTTTGTTGGTTTCTGAGGGTGAGCATCTGCTGTATTGTTCTTCAGCTCTGGCTATCATGTTATTTGAAGAGCTCTGTAGCATAAGGGTAGGAGGGTGAAGCCGAATTTCTTTCAGTGCATTTCCCACAAATATCATCACCATATGCAGACTGTGTATTAGATAAGGCAAGTTAGTCATGTGGTGGATTATAACAAGCAAGCTGATAGACATCCTGACACCCAGAGAAAGTTGAAAATAAAATAGTGAGCTAGAAATAAAAAGCCAACTGATATTTGAAGCCTATTTTTAAAACAATGAAGAAAACAATCGCCAACTATATTTACACTTAAGTAAATTACATTACTTAAAATGAATGCTGTAATATGACTTCAGTAGACTATGAGGTTTTGTACACTTAAAAACTTTGAACCACTTCATATATTTTATTATATTTTAACACTCAGAATTCGCCATTTTTTATCTTGAGACACACTTATTTTTAGCCTGTGATCAACCTACTTTACAAAAATGGCAATATAAAGATAAATCTTTAATACACAATCTCAAAAAACATATCTTCATTATCTGAAAATGGGATAAGATAAATTAAATTATTATAAGGAAAACAACTTTCACATTTAACTCAATATATTTTAAGTCAATGCATATTGTAAGACTCTGAAGATTCAAATAAGAACATGCATAATATTTGTTTTTAATGTTTTCAAAGCACTCCAACTAAACAAAAACAAATCCAATAACTTAATGTAAGATTCAAATTTGTTCTATCCAAGGTGCTATAGTGAAATTGAAAAAAGATTACTTCAGGATGAAGAAATCAAGTTGTAGCTTAAAAATAGGAGAGTGAGTAGAGAATGGGAAAATTTAACAAATAAACACAACAACCAAAACACCCACAGTCCTTCCCATTTCCCATTAGTGTTGGAAACTGCAGGGAATATGCAAGGCATGATGTATTTCCCAGGGTGACCAGAGTATTTCATAAAAGAATGTTAGAGATAATGCTAGAAAGATTAATAATGAGCAGATTATGAAGAATCATCTCATTGTTATAATAAGCCAAGCTTCAGTAAACTTCTGGGGAGTATTCCGACCTGGGAATAAGAGCTAAGATTACAACAGAAGGATGATTTTGGTAAGCATATGTAGCAAGACTTTGGCCAGAAGAAGGAAGGGATAAAGCCCTGGAGGGCAGGAAGACCCTAGAAGAACCTATTCCAAAAGGACGACTTAGCACACAGTGGAGTGCAAATAAAGAGTAAGAATTAATCAATGCACAGAGAAGTCCCCAGAGTTCCCTGAGAATGCTTGACTCTTATTAATTCATCTAGTAAGCTGCCCATATCACCACACAGCTCCCTAAGGCTATGGCTGAGTTACTTTCCAAGTTGAGGTCTTCAGTTGTACTCTAAAATTAACAATAAAAATACAAAGTAGACTTGATATTATCAGGAAAACAGCATCATTCAACAGCTGCTCAACTTTCCAAACAATGTGATACTCAAAGTCAGAGAAATAATATTTTTCCATAGTTCTCATTTAGACACTGGTGATGTTCTTTTCACAGTGTCCGTTTTCTAAGTAGCACCAATATTTAACTTACTCAACTAAACTACAAGGTCTCAATTAAATGAACTAAATATTACCTGATGGCATATTTGATGTCATAATATTAAAAAATGTGAACTGAAAGAAAAGGCTCTACCTCCCTGACTGAAATGACCAACCTCAAGAGAGGTTTTAGATCATGTTCTCTGTCCATGCTATATTATGCTTTTTGAGGACAGAAGCAGAAAAAAAGTAGAGATGACAATGGTCCTAGAAAGAGTTCATGATTCTCTCACACACCAGGTATAAAACGCTCCGATGGCAGTCGTGGGCTGCCCAGGTGGGAGGGACCTTTGACACTGTGGAACGTGACATGTGCAGCAAAAAAACCAGTGGCTGCTGTGGTAAGGAGGTGGCTATTTTTTTTCCCCAGGTTCCACTCAGTCTCAAAATTCTGTCTCACCAAAGATGAAGGTGACTACAAACTTATTAAACAGTTCTGCTTCAGTACAGAGAAGCAAACCAGGAAAAAGGACTTAACACAAGGCCTAGAGTGCTGGGGTCTGAAGCAATCGCAGCGAGCGGCTTTGGGACCTGAAGGACAGTTCCCTGCCTCATGTCCTAGGATGAATTGTCCAGATTCCCTTATTATCTATCAGAGAGAATATAGCTAGAGCTCACTGAATGCAGAGGAACAAAAACGGTTCTGCAGGTTCAGTGATGGACATTTGTGTGTTTTTGAGGGTTACAGAGAAAACATTTAAAAAGTAATTGTGTTTGCAGCACCTGTTCCTAACTCTCCTATGTACAAGTTATATTCACACACAAACACACACACACACACACACACAGAGGAATGCAGGTATGTGTGTATGTGTGCGTATCAGGATACACATCATTAGATAATCGTGTAACAGCAGTTTATGAGACATTAAGCCAGAGATGTACAAATACGTATCTGTATATATAAATCCCTCTTCCTATGTGTGTGTGTGTGCGTGTGTGCATGTGTGAGTGTGTGTGTGTGTGTGTGTGAGTGTGTATGAACTCCTCAGTATTTCTTTGTCTTCAGTTTTTTCCTTTTATGCATATTCTAGTTTTATAAAAGTGAGCGTATATTATTTGCTAAAGGGCATTTCTTCTGGCTTAGTAGCTTTTGTTGTTTTACAATTTATTTGAGAAAAGGAAAGGCTGAAGGTAAATGAGGATCAAGTAAATGAAGGAAAGGAGGCCTGTAAGAGGCCAGAAAAGCAGCAGTCCATGAAATTATGCTTGGGAAAAGCTGGAATGGGTTTGCTATCATAAATGTGAAGATTACCCTGGCAATCACTGGTGATTTCCTGATTATAATATTATAATATTTTTAAACTTGATAGATTGTATAAAACGTTTTCTTCAATTGATTTAATTCAATTTCAACTAAAATATATAACCTATAGAATTATTATTATAAATGTATAACCTATATACATTTATATATAATCTGTAAAGTATATATATGTATGTGTGTATATGTATGTGTATATATATATATATATATATATATATATATATATATAGAGAGAGAGAGAGAGAGAGAGAGAGAGAGAGGAGAGCGAGAGAGAGAAAGACTAAATATAGAGAATATATATATTCACCACTTTGTGTATTGTGGATACCCAGATATCTGATAATGAATATTTCCCCATAGCAAAGCTTTTTTGGATCTTTTGTCACAGGGGTTCATTTGTATTGATAATATACTTCTAGCCTTTCTCTTCCCATAAATGTTACTCTGTGTTATATGATTGGTGGCAAAAGCTCCAGCCATTTTCAAGCATTCATCTACTTAATCTCCAATGCAAATGATACAGAATTGTAAGATTGCCCTCAAGTCTCCAGTGAATGGTGATATTGGGCAGTGAATATCTCCATTGCAGGACCAGAGCCATCTTGAATAATTTAGGCTGTTTCATAAAGGACTGCGGTTATCAGTAGAAGGGACAATGAATAAAATTAACTGAGTAAGAAATGAAATATTCTCAATAATAGCATGCTAATATTTATTATGTGGCCTAGAAAACTGCTTTATTTCCACAACCTTCTGTGCTTGGTATGCAATTCTCTGGGTAATTTTCACACTAGAATAAATCATTACCTTCATAAAGTAGTTTTTGCATTTAATCTATTCCTATTTTTATACAGGTTTTTGGGTCTTTAAATCTTTCAAAATTCTGAAAGACTGGCTTAAATTTAATATGTTATGCAAACTTTCTATGTAAAACCTGGATTTGAAAAGTAATGCATCTACCTACTAGAACTCTTGACCAACTGTACAACAGTGAAGAAATTTCTACATTTAAGAACTAATATGGTATAGCATATCATCTGGACACATGAACTAGAGAGAGCTCAGAGGAATAATTAGATTTCCATACCTTGTGTGGAATGAACATTATATAAGAAAGTGCTACTTGTGAACATGTTATAAAATCTTGGGCTTCTAACTAATTTTTTTTTGTGGTTTATAGGTTTTAAATGAATTAAAATTTGAAACTCACAAATTTAATGATACTTCTTATGTCAAATGCATGTAATGTATATTATATACAATATTAATAACAATAGGAAGGATGAGATTTAATATTCAAATTAAGAATTCATTTTAGAATTCATATTGATATATTTTGTGATTTTGTTTTTCAATTTTAGCAGTTTATATTGTAAGTTTGAGGCTAAATTATGTTAATTATCAGAGTATAGAAGTATAACAAGAAAGTTTTTGGAACATTTTCCCAGCAATGTTAACTCTTTTGAGCTATTTAGTCAGTTTTTATTACAATGTGTGCTAAAAGGAAGTTTGTGGCTCAAAAAAGAAGAGAAAAAAAGAAAAAAGAAACATCTTTAATAACTTCAAAGACAGTTAGGATGCTGAAAAAGTACTCAAAGATGTGGTGAAGAATGACTGCATGGAAGAAATGGGGAAACTCCGAAATTAGAAATGCATCATGCTGATTACAATTTTTAGATAGTGTTCTTACACAAAAAGTCTTAAGTAGTGTGTTTATTGAGCACCTAGTACTAGAGCACAATATGAAAGGTTACTCCAATATTTTGAACTTAGAAAAACAGAGAATCAGAATATAATTCATGATAGCTATTAATATATGGGGGAATATATTTGTCACATGATGTCTAAGATGAGAGTGGTAGATTATTTCCTAATTAATTTTTGTAGTTCAAGTGGCACATTTCTAAATATTTCCTTCACTGAATTTCTTGTATTTGTCAATCAGTCTAGGACTTCCTGCTTATTTCAGGAGCACAACTTGTTTTAATTTAATGATTTTAGCTTGAAAAAACTCAATTCTAGACATTATAATTTTGCTCTGGGAAACTATATTTACTTCTGGTGGCTTATACTTAAGTGTTGCACAAATTTATTTTCTGAAAAAAGTGAAAAATATCAGTATTTATAACTTGGATTGAATCTAGAAATAATTCAGTATTCCTCTTAAATAACATCTTCTCAGGAAAAAGTCAATATGCATAACAATATTTAATTAATTGGAAGAAATATTTTATATGTATCAAGTGAAATTCTGAAACAAACTTCAAGTTCAAAAAGATATCCACTTTTGGTATCAAAAATGATCAAATTCTCTCCAAACATGATTTTTATTTAAAAATAATATTAAAAACAAAAGGGTGAAAGTGCAATTTTACTTTTTTAAAATGTTTATCTTACTAAGTACATTAAAGTGACTGCGTTTTAACTATTTGCTAACATGCTCAGCCTAGCACACTGGGCAGCCTTGAACATTTCTCAAGTTATTTATCTGTGATTATTCTTTAATATATGGCTTCCTCTGGTGCAATTTACATTTTCTTTATCTGTTTGCTCATTTGTACTGGTTTCCATTTATTCAGGAAATGCAAGTAGCTGATGAAACCATAAAACATTGTTCACGAAATGTAACTAATGAATAAAAGAGCTCATTGCAAATGTGATCAGGGTTATTGTTTTCTACAAGATTCATAGATGTAAATACTTGAAAAGGAAATTGAAACTGTAGCTGCTAAGTGAAGCATGTTCCTGGAGGTTTTTCTTTTTTCTAATGCTATTGTGAAGCATCTCTCTATATCAATCAAGATACCAACCCTGTTGAAACCCATTAGATATTTCATCTCATGCAAAACATTATTTTTCCCCACTAGTATTAATATTTGTTTCTTAAGGAGAAGTGTAAAATGGATTTTTTATGATAAAAGCACTGGCCCACTTGGTAACACAATTTGATTCAAGGTGTTTTTGAAAGTATCATTAAAATTCTGGAATTTTTTGGAAAGAAGGTGAGATGCCACTGAGGGGGAGGGTACTGGTAATAGTTTCAGAAACATCAAGGATTGTGCCTGTAGAAATTTAGTGCTTCCATGATCAAGAGCATCAATTGACGACCCTTTGAAGTTACCCCACCTTGAGCAATATTCATAAGAAACATGATACATAATCCAAATGTATGATTTAATAGATAATTCAGTAATGTATGTAAAACAGTCTTTTAAGTAGAATTTTACTCTACAATATTGTGGTATTTAGCCTTATCAATACGATGACAGTAAAATTGGTTCCTGAGTTCATAACTGCAAATTTAATTCATTGTCTGATCAGTGGATAGATAAAAGATAAGATAATTTAATTCTCAAATGAAGATAATGGATGGATTGATAATGAAAAGTTGTGTTTTTGCTTTTCCATAGTCTGAGAGAGCTTGTGAAAGACCAGAGCAGGAACCCATGCTACAGGATACCCTTGTGAGGACAGAGATGGCTTCCCCTCATGGGCTACTAATCTGCTCGAGGTGTTGCTCACTTTCTGCAACCAGAACATCACGTGACCCTGTGTGCACGCTGAAGGTTTTCCACATCAAAAGCTCTTCTCTCTCTTATTGTAGGCAAACACTAGGTTCAAACTTTTTGTTCTAACTTATTTTGCTCAGCTTTGAATACCATTCACTTCAAAGAAGTCAATTTTACATCAAAACTCCTTAGTGTCTTTGCATTTCTATTTTAGATTCATCTGTGGGTTTTTGCTCAAACTATGTGACAAGAAAAGCTAGTCTGACCCATATGAGAGGCAGAATCGAAAAACATCTTATAGTCTCTGATGATTAAATTAAAGCCTTTGATTAGGAACAAATATGCTAGTTGGTTTAAAAGCACCAAAAAAGTTGAGTTTATACATTTGAAATTAACATTTGTCTCAAATCCTGTTGATCTTCCAACCTTGTTTGTGCTAAATATGGATCTATCTTCAAGTTAATGCATAATTTTATACTCTGTGGACTTAAATTAAATTCCAAATAGCTTCAAAAGCTAAATCTAATTGTAAAAATGAAAAGAAGACACGTATCAAAGATTTAATTTTTAAAGTTGATATCTTCATAGCATCTTAAACCCATTTAAAACTGTTAGCTTATTCCTCATTTGACCTCTCAACAATTAAAAAACTTGATATGCTGGAAGAGTTACATTTGTGAGAGAAAAGTTATGCACTGCTAAGTTTCCCCATCCAGAATACTTTAAAAATGTTCTGTAATTTATTATACTCACACTTTATTCCACAGTGTACCATTTATTCTTATGAAATGCAAAATGAATACATAAATACTTTAAATTGTAATCTTCAGAAAACAACAATTGTAGCTGAACTAAAACTTAATTATAGGTATTACTCATAGTGGCTTGTGGTGTGGGCATTTCCAATATTAACTATTTTTCATTAGCCTGTAGTACTGGAATATTTGAACAGAACTATCCTCAGTTCAATTTTTTTCCCTTAAATATATGCTGAAATTCTTATCCCAAGCACCTCAGAATGTGCAATTCTTTGGAAATAAAGTAATTGCAGATATAATTATGTAAAATAATCCCAGAATAGAGTGTGTGCCTAATGCACTGTGATGGATGTCCTCAGATTGTAATGTGGATACACACACACACACACACACATTCTCTCTCACACACATACAGACACACACACATACACACACACAAAATCGTATTAATATGGAGAAATGCATATTAAGCGAAGGAATGAAAAATATTCTAAGCAATCCACCAGGAACTAGGAAGAGAAGGGTATTCCCCTGGATGGCTTGGAGACAGCACAACATTGCAATACATTAATTTTAGACTCTTGTTCTGCAGAATAAGGCAACAATAAAGTTCAGTTGTTTCAAGCTACTCAAATTGTGGCATTTCATTATAGCACCTCTAGAAATCTGTAATGACCACAAAATATTAGTGAACTTTTAATTTAATACTCTGTATTCCCATGTCCCTTGTCACAATTTATGTTAATATTTTCCATTCTCTCCTGAAAAGAATGTGTTCTTGATCAGAGTAAAGATTGATTTTATTCCTCATAATTAATAAATAAAGGATCCCAAATATTTATCCAGTAACTATTTAAATAGCTGCATGGTATTTCAAGCCTCAACAATGGACAGTATACATAATATCATTTTCAAAACTATTAATTTCTGAGCAGAAATTTAGGAAGATAAAGAACAGTCAATGGGAATATTTATTTCACATATAGGCCACATTGGCAAACCATCAGCAGTTACTTAAATGTGTCAGCGTTCCTACCTGGTGTTGACATGAGTAAGAGGATCAGAGTAAAAAGATTTAGGTAATGTTGAATAAATTCATGGTCTTAGTCATTGGTATTGTATAATCCATAGGAGAAGAGTAAGGAGAATGGATTTTTAAAAGATATCTATATAGCATGGCTATAAATGTAAATGTGTCTATGAGGTACTAAACAGAGATTTAAATGTTTATTCTAACATGTAATCTACTATGTCTTATGTTTTCCTTTCTTGTTAACATAAATGGAGAAAGAAATTACCCAAACTAGGATATTAGAATTTTAGGACAATTTCTAAATGATATGGAATAACTAAACCAAGATAAAGAACTAGGCGTAGTTGTTGTTTAAATTTCAAAGAACATTGTAATCTCTTGAATTTGTTTATACTGTCTTTCTTTCATGTACTGGTGGTTTACAACTTGGTTTAATAAGTAAACAAAGAATTAGCTAATAAAATATTGACAAAAAATGAACATTCAAAAACAATTCACCTTTAAGTTAGAAAACTGAAATTAGTAAAAGACTGCTACACCTACTTCAATAATAGAAAATTACAGAGAAAACAACAGTAATAATAAATGATTTATTCAAAGCTGTTATCGAGTTTGACACTATAACATCTAATTGTGCTATACTTTAGAAACAAATAAGTACTTTTATGTGACAGAAGATATTCATGAAAAGGAGAAAAGGGAATCATGCATAGTGCTTAATTAAAACTAGAAAAGGTAGAAAAGAAGAAAAATATAAAGAAAAATGCAATGAAAACATTAAAATGATAGATACTAATCTTATAACAAATATTTCTTTAAATGGGGTCTACATGTGAAAATTAAGAAATAGACACTATCAGAGTATACTTGAAAAGAAAACAAGCAATATAATATGCTTTCTATAAATAAAAACAATTTGTAAAGAAATAAATTGTTTAGGAATAAATGTATGGGAAAATATATCATGTTAATAGTAATTAGAAAAGAAGGTGGAACAGCTATGTTAATTTCAGAAACTGAAAACTTAGAAAAGGAAAATTTATCAAAAATAAGAATCAAGAATAGAGCAGTCAAATTTCTAAAATTATCAGAGAAGACATAGTAAGTATGTATTTATAACACAGAAACAAAATATCTGAGACACAAAAATTCAATAAAAGTGCAGAGTAATATAAAAATTACTATCATATTTGGAGACTTCAACAAATTGATTACAAATTGATAGACACATCAGGCAAAAAAATCCATAAGGATGCAGTTGAACTGAAAAGTTTCATCCATCTACTATATCTAATTTAAATTTGCAGCAATGGTATACATATTGCTCAAACTAACCTGGGATATTTACCAATATAGACAACATCTGCACAATAACAATCACATCACAAATTTAAAGGACAGGGATTCATGTAAAGTGTGTCCCCAGACAACACTGTAATTAAACTAGAAACCAATGAAAGAGAAATAATTGGAAAATCATAAAATATTTGGAGATTAATAACATGAGTCAAGGAGAAATGAAATTTCAAATTAAATTAAAAAAATAATACCATACAAAGAGGGACATAAAATTTACCAAACTCTGTGAAATAAAGTGTAAGAATTGCACAGTAGGGAATTTATAGCACTGTATGCACTTATTAGAAAAGAATAAAGATGTAAAATTAATCATCGAAGCTCTGCTTTAGAAATAGTGAAATAGAACAATGTAAGGCAAATGGAAGAGAAGAAATAATAAAAAATTGACTTAGATTAATTAAATTGAAAACAGGAAAGTAAGTCAACAAAAACAAAATCTTTTCTTTTGCTGCAGTTATCAATAAAAATGATAAAACTCCATACAGATTTGGCGGGGGGAGTGAAAGTACAAATTACTAATACCAGAAATGATGCAGTGGTCATCAACTATGATCCCATAGAAATGAAAAAGATACTATAAAAAATACTTTGAATAACTTAAAGGTCACAAAATTGATGAATTTGATAGAATGGATCAGGTCTTGAAAGAAGGATACTCCCAAAACTTCCACAATGATAGGTGGATAATCCAAATAGGCAATCTACTAAGTCAATTGAATTAATAATCAATGATCTTCAAAACAAAAGCACCAGACCCAGATAGTTTTACTCGTGCATTCTACCAAACATTTAAGTAAAAAGCAGATGTTAGTTATCTATGATTTTTCCCCAAAATAGAAGCAAAAGCACAACATCTTAACTCATTCTATGATGGCAGCATTACTCTAATATTAAAACCGGCTAAAGGAAAAATGTAAACCAACATCTTTTATCTATATAGATTTAAAAATGCTAAAAAATAGAAGCCCAAAACTGAAAAAAAAGTATTATATACTACAACCAATTTATTCCAGGTATGCCAAGCTGATATAGCATTAAAAAATTTATTAATTAATCCACACCCAACAAGCTATATCAATTGATACAGATAAAACACTTGTCAGTACCCACCAAATGTTCATGACAGAAACTCCCAGAAATTCCCTAAGCAGAATTGGTATAGTTAGGGCAGCAAAGTGGATGAATATAAATCTACCTAACCAGCTTCCACCAAGCAGTTCTGTTATATCTCCAAAATATTATCAGGCACCGGGGAACAAAAACTAGCATCCATCAATTTGCACATAGAGGAGCCAAAGGGCTCTGAAACTATTTTTTTCCTAATTGGTCTGTGTGCAGACTCAGGTGCCTGGAGATCCTTATTACAAGGATATTAACACCATGGTACTGCTCTTAACATTGGCTGGCTGTATTTGACATTTTAGCAGTCACAGAAATGACTACCCAAGCTGAAGAAACCTGCTTGGAATCTAGCAATTGGTATTGTGAATTTCATGAAATGTTAAGCATCCTTACTAACTTTACGTGGAAGGTATGGACGCCTGACATTTGTGTCCTTTTGCAAGCCTCGTTATATTCCCTAGCCTATCCTTCAGTGGATAGGTTGTGACCTCAGAAAAGCCCCATTCCTGGGGGAAGTGTGTGTCTGATCCTCTATTGATGACACTCTCCTAGTGAGCCTAGATAGATTAAGGTGCCACTCAACAAGAGCTGGATGCTCTGTTGTTTTACAAGTGTCAATGTGATTATGCCATTGACACAGAAAAAGTCAAGGGCCAATTATTATTCAGGAGAAACCTCTGAGTATAACTTGGAAATATGCTTATTTTACTTCAGAGGAGATAATTGATGATCATTTGGGACTTCTGTACCAAAACAATAAGGAGGCCCAGGGATTGGTGAGATTGTTCAGCTCTGAGTGTTCAGAACCCTCACCTGGAGATATTGATGGAATCTTATTACCAAAGTATCAGAAATGCTGCTTCTTTGATTAGGGCCTGCACAACAAGATGTCCTGCAAGCCATCTAAAACATCACAGGCCACACTTTCCCTGGCACATATGTGAGATTCATGTTTCCTATTGGAATTATAGGTCTCAATAGTCTCATAGGGATACCACAGATGACAGGCACTTATTAGGCTTTTTGACAAAGCAAAACTCCCAGAATTGAATAAAAGGTACATTTTTATGATATAAAATTTTATGACACAAAATTGATACTCTTAAAATACAGGAATTTTATTATGTCAATCATGATTTAATAAAGTTTATTTAGAGTATAGTAAAACTATATAATACAGGACACTATCAATGGCTACAGTTTCATCATTTAAGTAAAAAGATTAAAATGCTGAAAGCCTATAAAATAAAAGACGAAAAAATTTATTTGTTCTAATTAGTTATACATGACAATACAATGCATTTTGACACAATGTACATAAGTGGAATATAACTTCTCATTCTTCTGGTTGTACATGATATAGAGTTACATAGCTCATGTAATTTTATATGCACATAGGGTAATAATGTCCGATTCATTCTACTATATCCCTACTCCCATCCCCTCTCCCCTCACTTCACTCAACTCTGTCTAATTCCATGTACATCTACTATTCTCTAGTCACCACCCTTATTGTGAATCAGCATATGCATATCAGAGAAAACATTTGATCTTTGGTTTTTTGGGATTAGCTTATCTCTCTTAGCATGACATTCTCCAGCTCTATCCATTTACCTGCGAATGACATAACTTCATTCTTCTTTAAGGCTAAGTAATGTTCCATTGTGTGTGTGTATGTGTGTGTGTGTGTGTGTGTGTGTATCACGGTTTCTTTATTCACTTTATTCATGATATAGCTATTATAAATTGAGCTACTGTAAACTTTTATGCAGTCACATCAAAGTTTATAGTATCTCAAAGGGTGGTGGCTGATTTTAAGTCCTTTGGGCATAAACCAAGGAGTGGGATAGCTGGGTCAAATGGGGGTTCCATTACAAATTTTCTGGGAGATCTACATAGTGCTTTCTAGAGTGGTTGTACCAATTAGCAATCCCACCAGAAATGTATAAGGGACCATCTTCCCCTATACCCTCACCAACATTTATTGTTGCTTGGATTCTTAGTAATTGCCATTCTGAGTGGGTTGAAATGAAATCTCAATATTTGTCGATCAGTTGTATTTCTTCTTCTGTGAAGTGTCTGTTAAGTTCCTTAGCCCATTTGTTGATTGGGTGGTTTGTTTTTTGAGTTCTTTATATATCCTGGAGATTAATATTTTATTTGAGGTGTGTGTGGTAAAAATATAATTCCATTCTGTAAGGTCTCTCTTTATGTTATTGATTATTTCCTTTGCTGTTAAGAAGGTTATTAGTTTGATTCCATCCCATTACTGATTCTTGATTTTACTTTTTGAGCTTTAGGAGTATTGTTAAGGAAGTCAGCTCCTAAGCCAACATAATCTTCTATAAGGTACAGGTTCTCTTTTCTAGTGCCTAAATCCTTGATCCACTTTGAGTTGAGTTTTATTCAGGGTGAGAATGGTTTAATTTTATTTTCCTACATATACATTTTAGTTTTCCTAGCACCATTTTATGAAGAGGCTATCTTTTCTATAATGAATGTTTTTGACCCCTTTGTCTAGGATAAGATAACTATATTTATGTGTGTTTGTCTCCATGTCTTCTATTCTGTACCATTGGTCAACATATCTGTTTTGGTGCCAATAACATGCTCTTTTTGTTAATATGGCTCTGTAGTATAATTTAAGATCTGGTATTGGGATGTCTACTGCTTCAATCTTGTTGCTAAGGATTGCTTTGGGTATTCTGGGTCTCTCTCTTTCTTTTTTCCTAAATAAATTTTCCTCATTGACTTTTCTACCTCTATGAAGAATGTCATTGAGATTTTAATAGGAATTGCATAAACTCTATATAACACTTTTGGAGGTATGGCCATTTTGACAGTGTTAATTTTGCTTATCCAAGAGCACAGGATATATTTCCATCATTTAAGGTCTTCTTCAATTTCATTCATTTTTGTGTTCTGTACATTTTATTGTAGAGGTTATTCATCTCTTTTTTAAGATTGATTCCCCATTGTTTTAGACTGTTTTGAATGGGGTAGATTTTCCAATTTCTCTTTCAGTGGATTCAACCTGAATAGCAACACATTTGATTTATGGGTATTAATTTTACATTCTGCTAGTTTGCTGAATTCTTTTATTAGTTTCAGAAGTTTTCCTGTGGAATTTTTGTATCTTCTAAATATAGAATAATGTTGTCATCTAATAGTGACAGTTTGAGTTTTTTATTTAGATTTCTTTAATTTCTTTCCTCTAATTGCTCTGACTCAGGTTTCAAGGATGATATTCAATAAAAGTGGTGAAAAAGGGCATCCTTGTCTTATTTCAGTTTCTTTAGGGAATGCTTTCAATTTTTCTCCACACAGAATGATGGTGACATTGAGTTTAGCATGTATAGCTTTTACAACATTGAGGTACATTTCCATTATCCTAGTTTTTCTAGTGTTTTGAATATTAAAAGTTGCTGAATTTTGTTAAATGCCTTTTCTGTGTCTATTGAGATAATCATGTTGTTCTTGTCTTTAAGTCTGTTGAAGTAATGAATTATTTTTATTGATTTCTGTGTGTTGAACCATACTTGCATCTCTGGAATGAGCTCCAGTTGATCATGGTGCACTATCTTTTTTAATATGATTTTGTATGCAGGTTGCCAAGATATTATTGAGAAGTTTTGCATCTATGTATATCAAGTATATTGTTCTGACATTTTCTTTCCTTGATGTGTCTTTGTCTGGTTTTGGTACTAGGGTGATCCTAGCGTAATAGAATGAGTTTGTAAGGGTTCCCTTCTTTTCTACTTTATGGAATAATTTGAGAAGTATTGGCGTTAATTCTTCTTTGAAGGTCTTGTAGAACTCAGCTGAAAATCAAATTGGTCCTGCCTTTTCTTGGTTGGTAGGTTGTTGATGGCATCTTCTATTTCATTGCTTGAAATTGATGTGTTAATATTGTGTACATCTTCCTGATTCAGTTTGAATACATCATATGTCTCTAGAAATTTGCTGATGTCCTAGATATTTTCTTTTTTATTGACATACAAATTTTCAAAATAGTTTCTAATTATCTTCTGTATTTCAGTAGTGTCCATGACGATGTTTCCTTTTTCATCACAGACTTATCTCCCTTTCTCTTCATTAGTTTGACTAAAGGTTTATCAATTTTATTTATTTTTTCAAAGAACCAACATTTTGTTTTTGTCAATTTTTGAATTGTTTGTTTTGTTTCAATTTCTTTGAATTGAACTTTGATTTTGTTTCCTGTCGTTTACTGGTTTTAGTGTTGATTTGTTCTTTTTCTATTGCTTTGAGATGAAATGTAGTTCATTTATTCTTTTTTTTATTGGTTGCTCAAAACATTACAATGATCTTGACATATTATATTTCATACATTTGATTCAAGTGGGGTATGAATTCTTATTTTTACCACGTGTACAGATTGCAGGATCACATTGGTTATACATCCACTTTTATACATACTGCCATACTAGTGTCTGTTGTATTCTGCTGCCTTTCCTATCCCCCTCCTATCCCTCCTCCCCTCCTCTCCCCTCTCATCATCTCTCTCTATCCCATCTACTGTAATTGACTTCTCTCTTTTTGTTTATTCTTTAATTTTCTATTCTTTTAGTGACCAAGCTCAATGAAATGAACTTTCCACTTAGCACTGCCTTCACAAGGTTGCAGAGATTTTATATGTTGTATCACTCTTCTCAATTACTTCTAAGTATTTTTTTAAAATTTTATCCCTTTTTCTTTTTTTATCCATTCATCATTCAATAGTGGATTATTTAGTCTCCAGGTGTTAGAGTAGCTTATACTTTTTATTCTATCATTGATTTCTAATTTCATTGCATTGTGATCTGAATGCAGGGTATTATCTCTATTTTTTGTATTTGCTAACAGGTACTCTGTGACATAAGATATGATCTATTTTAGAGAAGCATCCATAAGCTGCTGAGAAAAAAAGTGTATTTGCTCTTTCTATATATGTCTGTTAATATAGAAATTATTCTACATATGTCTATTAAATCTAAACTATTGATCATATTATTTAGCTCTATAGATTATTGTTTAGTTTTTGTTTTTTTTATTCAGTGGTGAGAGAGGTGTGTTAAGTCATCCAGTGTTATTGTGTTTTGGCCTATTTGGTTCTTGAATTTGAGAAGGGTTTGTTTGCTGTACATAGATGCTTCATTTGGGGAGGCAGAAATATTTATGATTATTATGTCTTATTTACGTATAATTCACTTAAGTAGTATGAAATGTCCTTCTTTGTCCCTTCTGATTAACTATGGCTTGAAGTCTACTTTATCTGATATGAAGTTAGAAACCCCTGCTTATTTATGCAATTCATGTGAGTGGTATGTTTTATTTTTTTCCCACCACTTCACCTTCAGTCTGTGGATATCTTTGCCATTGCAGTGAATCTCCTGAAGATTGCATATTGTTGGGTCTTGTTTTATAAACAATATGCCAGTCTATGTCTTTTGATACATGAGTTTAGGCCATTAATATTCAAGATTATTGCTGAGATATGATTTGTGTTTCTGGCCATTTTGGTTTATTTCTAATTTGAAATGGTTGTCCCTTTGACTGACTATTCCTTTTGTGTAGTTCCTCCCTTTGCTTGTTTTCACTTTTTTGTTTTTGCTTTTTATCTTCATGGAGCATGTTGTTGAAAATATTGTGTATGCAGACTTTTGAGTTGTAAAGTCTTTTAACTTTTGTTTATTATGGAAAGTTTTTAGTTTATTTTCAAATCTGAAGCTTTATTTTGGTGGATATAAGATTCTTGGTTGGCATTCATTTTCTTTCAGAGCTTGATATATGTTATTCCAGGACCTCCTGGCTTTGAGGGTCTGTTGGTCATGCTTTCTATTGAACTTTTAATTTGGTTTATTGTTTCCTTCATATTGAGGACTTTTGCTTTTTTAAATTTTTTTTTAAATTTTTTTCCGGAGTCTGTGCCTCTTTATTGAAGTGACCTTCTTTCAGTTCTTGTATTTTCTCTTTGATTTCATTCCTTATACTGTCCTTTACTTCATAGATCAGTTTAACTACATGCATTCTGAATCCCTACTCTGACATTTCTTCTACTGTGACGTCAATGGATTCTGTTATTGGAGTATCTTGGTTTGTTTGGGGCAATTTATTCTCTTGCTTTTCCATGCTGTTTGTGTGTCTACCCATCCAATAGTATGAATCTGAAGAATTTCTACCCTGTGAACTCATAGTGTCCCTGAAGGTTTCTAGTATATCACTGTTTAGGGGTAGACAAAAAATAACAAAAAACAATGTAAAAAATATATACAGCATTAAACCAAATAGTTTCTACTATGATGTCTGCAATGTTAATTACCACAATAAACAGAAACGATATAGTCAGTTTTTCCCTCCAATAAAAACAGCAAATTTGTGAAAGTGTTTATAATTCCCAATGGTGGACAGAGAGAGAACAGAAGTGATACTTGATGTGATGATTATGAGGGGGGAGGAGAGAAGACAGAAGTAAAAATTCAAAAGAAGAGCGTAAGAGAGGAAAGCTGTTAGCAGAAGAAAAGAGAGAGTCAAGGGAATAGGGTAGATAAAACACACACACACATATAGTGAAAACTTTTAAAAAAATAAAAATAAAAGAATACAAAACAAACAAATATATATATATATATATATATATATATATTTACATATATATATATATTACATATATATATATATTTATACTATTTACATACACTTATTTAAAGTAAATCTTCTAACTGAAAGACAACAATAGAAAAATAGATCTAAACAACTATACACCGATTCAATGAAAAATTTAAATATGTGACTACAGAAATTCTAAACTGAAGAATTTAGAATAGAATTTTTGGAATAGAAATAGCAATAACAAAGCTTATATTTATTTTGTTAATATTAAATAAGCTCTATTTATAAAAATTATTTGGTGGAGAGATTTGTTATGACATAAAGGATAAATAATAGAAAATATTTCCAAATAACACAATTTCAAACTATGAAAAGCAAAATTTAAAAACCTAAATGAGAACTAGACAAAGCCAAAATTCTTTTTGGAATGTCAAACCCTTTCAGCAGATGATAAAATTCAATAATTTTATTTAATATATGACAAGCATAAGGGAGAATAAATTGAATTTTACATGTTTATTTTAAAGAGCACAAAATATTCTCTAAAATTAATTAACTGCAGGGATATATGTATCAAACACTAAAATTCATTTAATTAATGTCTAATTTTCAGGCTAAACTGCAAAAGAAAATAAATCTAGATAAATTTGCCTGTCTAGTGGAATAACATAATGGATTTTGATAAGCTATGAGTGGAAAGAAAACAATAAAAAATTATAAACTGAATAATAATTCAAATACCTAAAAAATAACATTTTGAATAAAGGGATACTTTAGTAACAGGGAATTTATAGTATTGATCATATGTATTAGTGACAAACTGCAAATCAGTCATCTAAGCACCCTTTACAAACTCACTGCATGAAGTAACTGCTTGTAACTTTCCCTTCTGCTCTATTTCCTCTCCAGCTGCCTTTCTTACATCCTCATTTTACATTTAAGGCTAAATAATGTATTCTGAAAATGGACCACTTGACTTTCTATTTCCCACACTCACTGAGAAAAATCACACGATGATTTCAACTGTTACAAAGAATGAAATAAAATTCAACGAAAATAAAACTTGGAACAGTGAAAGAGAAAAGCTTTGCCAGAACAGAAGGCAGCTTTTTGATCTAATGAAGTATGTTTCTAAATGGTCTAAATCATCACCATGCTTAAAGGTTAAATGTTGAAAGTCTAGTTCTGTCTACAGTAAGGCATTTCTGCCTAACATTGTTATTTGCTCTTTTGTTTATGTGATTCCTACAACAACTGGATCATCGTAATTTTTGTGTTAGAACATTTGGGGATGAAATTTATAAGAACATTAATCAAATACATATCTATATAGTCTTATTCAAATTGCTATCTATTAGTAATTTACTTATACCTTTGGCAGCAAGAATTCCTCCATTCCCTTATCTTTGCCAGAATTTAGTATTATCAGAATTTTATATTGCTGCTTTTCTTAGTACATTGGAAATGTCAAATTGGTTGATTAGTATATTTCCCTAATTCCTATCTAACTTAATTTGACATTGTGAAAGTATATTGTTCGATTATGATTACTTTTCTGTGAATTTCCTTTCCATTTTTACTGTTGATTATATCAGTCAGTATTCCAACAGGTCACAGGTGATATACTCAAATGAGATAATACAGATGTGGGCAGTGGTAAGGGAAATGAAGAAATGTTGGAGTTCTGCAGCCAGCAACCCCAGGAGGTCTGTAACCAGTAGACCTGAAAAAGAAATTAATACCTAAACCTTGGAAAAAAGAGCTGGAGGAGATGTTTACCTTACAGAAGGTATAACTCCCTTTCACAGATGAATGCATTTAGCACTAGGTGTCCAAGCAGGTAAGCAGGTACCTTGTCAGAAACAACAATAACAACAACAAAAAAAACCCAAAAACACGTTACCTTCCTCTTCTCCACCTTCCAGTTTCCTATTGACCTCTCCTGTTTACCAACCCCAATCATGAATCTAGAGAGCTAGAGATCATCTGGAAACTATATGCAAAGTTCAGCCTCTCAGGTAACGGAGGAGGGTGAAGGAGCATGGATAAAAACCATCTTTGAAATTTTGATTCTCCAAACTTACAGACCTTCTGTTGTTCCCGTTGTTTCTAATAGCACTATGCCATATCTATGTTACTATCTTACATGCTTTAGGATATATTTATTCTTAGGTACCAACAAAAGTTTTACCATATCTCCTATTTTATGTTGAATTTCTCATGCATCTCAGTCTACATCAAAAACTATACAAATATGTGCATCACCATTCATAATATTAAATATTTTCCTGGGTATTCTAGTTACCAAGATTAGGAAAAAACCAGACACATGTGTAATTAGAAAGGAGATTCAAATATTGTAATTGATTCCCGGTAATATAATTATCTATTTAGAAATTTCAACATAAACTGTGAACTGCCAAAAATAATAAAACGACTTAATTAATATTGACTAAAGATGTATAGACAGAATTGTGTTCCAACTCAGTAATGATAGCCAATTATAAAAAAGAATAGGGCAGAGAAAAATATTCATAATAGTATGTTTTTCTGCTTGAAGGCATGGTACAAGGTATTTAAGGGTGTATGTGGTTTTATTCATTTTTTTTCTCTTTTGTCACCTTTTGTTCTGAAGCTGGAAGTGTTTTCAATTCCTAGAACCTAATTTCTACTACAGTATTTTATCCTGTTCCTCAGAATCTCCTTGATAATGTGAAATCACCATTTCCTATCCTCACAGATATTTTGCTTTCCCTCATTATTTTATGTTCCTTTCATTTCTAACTTCATTCTTAAAGATAGTTTTCCACCATTATACTAATATTATTTTCCACTAAAATGCTGTTCTTCTTACCTCCAATAATGTCACTTTTAATTTTGGTATTACTGATTATCATCATCATCATCCTCTTCTTTTATTTTTTTAAGGGGAGTTAGTGGTGTCTGCTCTCTTTTTTATCTCAAGTTTTTTCTGTTACATAAATACAATTTGGTACCCTCAAGTATGTCAAGTAGCATGGTAGACCTGATTTCCTTAAATAATATTCTCTTGAATTTGATTTGTGTTTGTTTTTTTGTTTATTTTAGCTGTAGTTGGACACAATCTTTTTTTCAAATTTATTTTTTTGTGGTGCTGAGGATCAAACCCAGTGCCTCACAGATGCTAAGCAAGGGCCACAGAGACTCATCCCTAGCAGACACACTCCTTGGCCCTGAGCCCCAGGAGTGGGCCACAATTCCTGGGTCAGCAAACCACTCATCTGCAGTCACCGATCTGTGTGCTGCTTGGGCCCCTCTGGTCCCTGCCCCTTGGGGTCTGCCCCCAGATCCATGAGCCCATCAGTTCTGCCCCTTCCAGGAGCACTGGTTGTGTTTTTTAAACTGAAGTTTCCTGTTTATCTCTCTTCTCATTGTTTTACTTTTTTTACAGAAAGATGTCATAAATTTAGAAAACACTGAATTTCCCGTAGTCATATCCCTACATTGCTTTAACACTTTAGGGAATGCATTTTTCCACCCTTTTGTACTTAAACAGTATTATTTTTGAGTGACTTATTTTCTCCTTTATTCATCATACAACAAGGAGACTTTTACCTTGTGAGGTTGCTTATCATGATACAGGATGTCTAGGATTCATGGACTCATTTCTTCCACATGTGCTCAGTTTCAGTAATGGATTCAAATACTCACAAAAAGCAGGTTAATGTGTTTGGACTTTCTTTCCCAATATCTGACAAATCTCTAGTTTATGCAGATTTGCTGACACTCAGACAAAGGTTAATCCTAGCTCCTCTTCCTTTCTCAATGAAAACATATGACATATAGAGCATCAGTAGTGTGCTTACTTTAAATTCTTCTGGATCACTGGAAGCACTATTAATTTTTGAAAGTCACAATATGTCTCACTTTGTAATGTAATCTTTAATGCATCCTCATCTGACCCAATTGCTTAACCATGTGAACTGAATTATTAAAACTTAAAAGTCCTGTAGACAAAATATTTCCACAGTTCATAATTAAATAGTCCATGGTTTTTCTGAATCAGCGGATTGTGTCAAGGGCTGGGATTTCTGGTAACAACAGCAACAACAACAACAAAGTAATCCCTATCATACCCTGTTGTATACTAATTTGGGGAAAATTGATTAAGCCCTAAGGACATAGTTCTCCTGAATGGAGCCAATGTCATTACAAGTCACTCCCCAGAGCTCCCTTCACCCTCATCCTGCCCTGTGAGTGCACAGAGAGAAGATGGAAATCCATGAACCAGGAAGCAGGCTACTTCCTGTTTCTAAGGCCTGGATCTTGGATTCCCCAGACTCCAGAAATAGAAGGAAGAAACATTTGTTGTTGGCATTGTCATACCTGGACTATGGCCTGTTTGTTTTAGCGGCCCAGAGGGACTAAGAAAGAGAGCTCTTAGTTTTGAGTCGCGTAGAGTAGAGATTTTCAATTGCTTATTTTCCAGCACAATTCTTTTTAATATTAAATTTAGTAAAAATATCTTCCACATGTTAGGAATTGGTTGTTTACTATTTTTTTTCCAAAGAAAATAGGTGGGAAATTTATTGGGATGTTGATGAAGGTATACAAGGACTGTCAGTTACGTATCATTACAAATTGACAATTCTGTAGATTGATTTAATATTTACATATTCAACTCCCATTAGAGAAAAGTCTTGAGTATGGGCGAGATTCTCTAAATGGGTACTTAGAATTTCTCTTCCATTGAATTCTCCCTCTTGTATTTGATTTTCGGATCAGGCACAGGCAATCAAAGGTTCAGTGAATACCCAATCTAAGACTGACACTACACAGAGAGTGATCAAAATAGATAAAGACTGGCAGGCAGAGAAGAGGCAAGTGGCAGAGGCGAATACTAAGGGTAATTTACTTGGATATAAGGTATTCATTCCAAAATAATAAGAGTAGATAGAGGGAATAAAGTTATCTTGCTCTGCCTGGATCTGTGTACCTAATCATTCCAAGCACATTCCAAGAAAAGACTGTCTTTCTAACAACAGGCAGTTGTTCAAATGGTTACAACCTGTATCTACAAAAACAAAAGTTTATAATTAGTACACTTTTCACTTTGAATATTTCCACAGTTCACAATTAAATAGTTCACAAATTTATAATTAGTACAATTTTCACTTTGAATATTTCCACAGTTCACAATCAAATAGTTTATGGTTTTTCTGAATCAGAGGCTTGTGTCAAGGGCTGGGATTTCAGGTAACAACAAAAACAACAAAAATTAATTTCTATCATACTCTGTTATATACTAATGAAGGAGTAAGTGTCTTGCTTAAGAAAGGCTTAGAAGCATATACATCATGTAATTTAAAAATGGATATGTGCAACATTCCAGCAAGCCATAATGTAGCCTTTTGTTTTCTGTGTCTTAACACATTGAGAAACTGTTCACTAGGGGGGAAAAAAGGTGATATGTTCTGTTCTTACTCTTTGAAAAATAAATACCACAAAAATTTAAATAATAAATTTTTCAAATATATGTATTTCAGAAAAACTCTGCCTGCACTGGACTTTCTATACAAAGCTCTTGATGTGTTCATCATTGGTGTGTTTCTGAGTAATATATGTTAATGCGCATGCAGATTTTTGTTTTTGGTTTTTTTTTTTTTTTGAGTCCACTTGGTCCCTGGGTCCTGTCATAAATATAGAAAAGAGGTTGCTTAGAGGTTTCACATGGATTTTAAAAACAAAAAGAAAAGCTTATATTTAATTTTTTGGTTTTACCAATTTTCTTTCAGAAATTGAATACTGTTACTTTTTTTTAGTTTAAGATTTGATTAACAAAAAAAGTATAGTTCAAGACACATTTCATTATGTCCATGGCTAAGGGGAAACATCTAAAAGCATTAGGATTATTCTGCCTATGACAATATTTGTTGATTTATCTGGTCAGTGGAACTATTGTCTTGATCCAGGTTCATGTCTGTGGAAGTTCTAGGGTCCTCCTCAATCCTGCATTGATAAAGACCAAATAAAAATTATACTATTGGGATTATATTATTGAGCCACACTCCAGAAAGAAAGTACTGGATTCTTGATTTTCTCTCTTTTCTCCTCCTCCTCCTCCTCCTCCTCCTCCTCCTCCT
>NW_026000037.1:10889277-10922737 GCF_001458135.2 Marmota marmota marmota
CTCCTCCTCCTCTTTCTCCTCTCCTCCTCCTTTTTTAACAAAAGCCAGATGAAATTAATAATTACCTTACCTTATTTTTCATTAGCTAAAATAGGTACATACATTGTAAAATTATATTATACAGCAAAGAAACTCTTGAATTATATTTCAATCTATCCTTTACAATCTTATAGATGTATATTTCAGTTTATTTATTTTATGTCCTTAATTGCTTCATTAACTACATATATTAGATCTTACAGTTTCATGAATGTACAAATTTATAAAATCATCAGTAATTCTTTAATGACTTTTTAATTTGGAAAATATTTGCTTATTCTTAATTTATACATTATTTGTTTCATGAGAATATTTTATTTCTTAAACTTGTAAATTCAGAGTGACTGAATTTGTCTTTATACTTGAAAGAATGAGTAGTTTAAAAATTAGTACATTAAAATATCCTAGAGTAGGAATCAATAAACGGAAAAAAAATATATTTTTGCAACTATCGACAATCATCGTAAGTTGGACAAATTCTTTGTTGTTTTTTGGGTTTGGGTTTGTTTTGTTTTTGAGTGGGGTCTTGCAGCAGTGCCAGGCTGGCCTTGAGCTCATTGCCCTCCTGCTTCTGCCTCCTGAGTAGCTGGCATTACAAGTATATGGCACCAGGTCCCACAGTTGGACAGATTCTTGGTACTTTGTACATTTTTGTGAATCTCTAATTTGATTGCTATAAGCATTATCTTAATGGAGAATATCTAATTGTAACCTTTTTTTTTTAAGAATTCTCTACCCAGGATTATCAAAGCAGTTTCCACATGCAAACACTTCAGTGATTATAATTTCTGTTACAAATTTGTTTATCTCAGCTTGGGCTACTTCAAGGCATCAATAAACCTGTACTATACTCTAGTTAACAATTTGGCAACTGAATACACAAATTTAAAATTTAGGAATTACTTTTCAAATTATTTTCTTTGCTAATTTGTGTTTGATATTCACTATATCATTTTATGTTTTAGAAGTATAATAAAACTAATTGAGAATATTTGCAAAATTAAGGTTTTTAATTTAATCATCACATTATTTGGTATGGGTATACTATAACAATATAATATTCTAAAAGCTATAAAAATTATTTTAACTGTTAATAGAACTAATCATACTGCAACTTTTTTTGTAAAATAACTAAAATTGTTCTCAGGGGGATATTTTTACCTTTCATGAGAGCTTTATTAAATTACCAATAAATGTATTATTTATTAACATTGAGGCAAAATTACTTTTGAATCATTATTTTCAAACGATTGTCATCAACAAACTGTTATGCAAATTTTCAGTAGGAAAAAATCTGCAGACTAATTTTGTTTTCAATGGATAACTGTCATTGCCTTCAAGTGCTTTTTCAAACAACTTCATTATTTTCATTGAATTGTTACTAATGTAAACATGATAATTACTTTTCACATTGAAAAAAAAAAGCCTGTTAGTTTTGGAACACATTGTAAATGAAACAGAATAAGTAAGATAGATTTTAACAATATGGACTGTCCCTTTCCTCTCAAGTAATGATAGATTATGATCACTTGAGTTTTTAAATATCGTGGATCAAAAAATGTGTGTTGTCTCTTTAAGACAATATAAAATTTGACTACCTTTTTTTGCTTTCTTTATTACTTATGAATTTTTAAGGAAAATAATTTATACATTAAAACCAAACACATTAGTAGAGAAAGCAATGTTTTGCCTTCAAACAAAAACAATTGGTATCACATTCCAAATAAACTTATACACCAATAAAACTCAGTTCAATTGTATCTCAGATTCTTATTAGGCTTCTTTTCTTTTTCTATTCAGCACAATTTTCTTGTGTGTTGTATATTATGACAACATATAATGTCTTCATGAGATAATTTTTACATTGTTTTCTTAAATTATTATATTGCATGGGTATAATAACTACCTATAAAGAAGAGAACAGAAAATCTATAGTATAGCTTGGTACATATCTATATTTTTGAGAATGAGAAAGGTGAAGATGAGAGAGACAGAGAAATAGAAAATGGTTTGAGCTCTATGAAATCAACAGAAATTGAATTTATCCTGAACATCTTGAATTATGAAAACATTTCTATTATAAACTGAAGCAATCTACATCATGGTCAATACCACTATGTTGTGAGGAGAATTACATTCAACAACCCTGCACATATTCAGACTGACTGTACAACAGGTTTGCATTTTGCAATCGCTAGTGCATGAGTTCAACAGAGAATTTAGATAAACTTAACTGTATTTTCATAAACTGAAATGAAGATATATTTGTAGATGAAATTATTGGGTAATTTCTAGTGTTTTATTAATAATTATTTTCTTTTCATGGTGATTGTATAAATTATTCCACAATACTATATTTTATTGATTTAACCCAATTTTTATGGGAGAAGGGTGGGGAAAAATCATTCAAATAGTTATATCAATACAATATATTTTATTCCATAATACTGGAAAATGAAATTGAACATATAGGTTGAAAAATGTTCAGTTTTAAAGAATTCCTAACAGTTTTTAATAATAAATATAATGAGGTCATGAGTTATTGATAGAATTTTACCCAAGAAATATTCTCTTTTTAGATTTCTTTTGTAATACATGAGAGAAGAATGGATTTTTACATATCATACATACATGGAGTATAACTTCCTATTCTGTGGTTGTACTGGATGTGGAGTTACATTGTGTATTCATATAAGAACAAAGGGAAGTTATATCCCATTCATCCCACTCCCCCCACCCCTCTCCTTCCTTTCATTCCCATTTGTCTAATACAGTGGACTTCTATCCCTCATCCCCACTTAATATAAGTTAGCAACTGCATATCTGAGAGTGTCACTGCCAGCAAGATATTTGATAAGTTTCTCAAACTGGGGTTGTAAGAGGATTAGAAAAATACAAATAGACAAATATAGGAAGGACCCTGATGAGGCTTGACTGACACCACAGTAGGCTCCTTATGTTTATTAGATAGGTTTAAGCATCAAAGGATTCATTGTGAGAAAGCTTCTTCAAGATAAACAAAAAACAAAGTTTGTGAGTAATAAAAGCCCAATTAAAGCCTATCAGTTTGTGTCCATATCTCTTCTACCTCAGGGAAGCTGGCATTTGAACTCAAGGCTATTGAACTAATAAATTCCATGACAGGCAAAGATTTTTTTTTCTTTTAACAGAGGCCACCCCAAATGGGCAATTTTCTCAACCCCTTTGCACAAGAAATTCCCAACAGGGGTCTCACCGGTATCCAGGACAGTACAAAGCAATGATACATTCACCACTCCTAACAAGAGAGAACATTTGACCTTTGGTTTTTTGGAAGTAGCTTATTTCACATAGCATGATAATTACCAGATACAAACATTTACTGGCAAATGTCATAATTTCATTCTTCTTTATGGCCACAGTGTACTTATACTATGTTTTCTTTATCCATTCTTCTGTTGGAGGACATCTTGGGTGGTCCCATGGTTTAGCTATTGTGAATTGAGCTGATACAAACATTGGTGTGACAGCATTACTATAGTATGCTGATTTTAAGTCTTTTGAATATAAACTTAGGAATGGGATAATTGGGTCAAAGGTGGTTCCATTCTAAATTTTCTTATGAATCTCCATACTGCTCTCTAGAGTGGCTGTACCAATTTTCAGACCCACCAGCAATGTATGAATATACTTGTTCCCCACATCCTTGCCAACATTTATCATTACTTGTTTTCTTGATAATTGCCATTTGGACTGTTGTGAAGCGAAATATCAGCGTAGTTTTAATTTACATTTCTCTAATAGCTAGAGATGTTGAACATTTTTTCATGTATTTTTGACCAATCTTATTTTTCTTCTGTGAAGTGCCTGAAGAAATATTCTTTCTTCAGGAATAATCAGCATAAAATATTTATCAAAACTTATCATTATTAGAGAAAGTGTTTTTAAAAGAATACATGTTGTTCATTAAGTGAAATGAACGTGACACAACTATCCTGAGATCATATATGAATACAGCACAGTGAATATCACCTTTGCACACATCATTCTAATTATTCCTAACTAGAATATGATGTATTCTATACTTTTATATCAAAATAGATTCCACTGGCCTGTATAATGAAAAAGAACTGATAAAAAAGAGATCAAACATCTTATTGTCTAATACCTGCTTTGAAGAGGTTGTACTCTATGATTATTAATGTCAAGGAATAATAATATCTTGCTTATTTTATGATCCATAGGATAAGCAATAATACTAGAAATAGTACTAATAATTATTATCATAGTAATAACACATTTGGTCATTCAGTACTAGGTCACAAAGAAATAAACATCCATAGAAGTTTCCTTATAAACCAAGGCAATTTGATCTTATTAATCATTAATAGATAGGGAAACTGTAAGTCTTCAGGGGGGAAAGTATGAATTTCAAATCATTAGAAGAAAAGTGAAAGGAACTTAGGGAAATATATACATTTTTCAGACAACAGTAATTGTTGAACCTAGTTATAAACTGAGTTGTTTTGCCTATTTAAATAAAGCTTAAATAATTTAAATTTATAAATAACTTTGAAATTCTAAGATTCCTTTGTTGTAAAACTGAGGCAGGATGACAATTCCTTATAAATTATTATTCTTTTTTTTAGTGAAAACTATTTTGCAGTGTGTACTATAAAAGCTTAAAGAGTAGAAAGCCCTGCTGAGATCACAACAAATTGTCCAAAAGTGCCTACCAGTCCCTGAAAGAAGTGTGTAAGATCTAGATGGGCTGCCTCTCTGAAAGAGACCTATGATGCTGGGAAAACAAAACATAATTCTAAATTACAAAATGTGGAAGGAGAAAGAGGAAAACCATTAGGAATCATTTTTTCCCTACGTGCTCCATCAATAAGTTGTTAGAACTGACAAACAAATTCTGTAATATAGCAGAATACAAAATCAAAACAAAAAACAATGGTCTTTTTGTACACCTATAAGAAACTTGTTGAAAAGAATTCTAGAAAGTAATTCATTTACAATGCCAACTAAAAAATGAAAATATATAAGAATATATTTAACCAGGGAGGTTCTCTGTAATTGAAATTACAAAACATGAATGAAAGAAATTATAGAGGATACATGGAAAAGGAGAGACCTGCTATGTTCCTGAATCGGAAGTTTCAACATGTTAAATGGACCGTACTACTGAAGTGATCTATGTGTCCTTTGCAATCACCATCAAAATACCAATGACGTTCTTCATACAAAAGAGAATACAGTTCTGAAATTCATATGGACCAGCCAAAACTCAGAATAGTGAAATTGATGATCTTGAAGGAAACAAAACAAAAGAAAAAGATGGGGGAAAGATATGGGTGGAAGGAAGGAGGGATAGAGGGAGAGAGAGTGAAAAAACACAAAGTGGGAGACATCATAATCATTGACTTTAAAACATACTGCAAATCTATGTTATTGTAACTGAAAGAGCACAGAGCCATCGTACAGACAGACCCAGAGATTAATGAATAAGAACAGAGAACCCAGGAATTCATCTAGGAAAATGCAACCAACTGATTTTTTATGATTGTGCCAAGAACATTCATTGGGGAAAGGACAGTCTCTTCAAGAAACACCACTTGTAGAACTGAATATTCATTTACAGATGAGTGGAGCTATTCCTCAACTTTTCATCAAATTCACAAACCAACTCAAAATGTAAGACCTGAAATCATAAATTTATTGCAAGAAAACACTTGAAGACATTGGTGTAAATGAAGATTTGTTATGGTAGGACCTCAAAAGCACAGTCAGCAAATGTAAAAATAGACAAATGCAATTATATCAAACTCAGAGGCTTTTATGCAATATAGACACTAGAGTTAAAAGGCAGGCTTCAGAAGGAGGGAAATGTTTGTGTTCTCTTCACTCAGCAAGGGGCAAATCTCCAGAACTCAATGACCTTCTCAAAAAAACTAATAATCCAACTAACACATTTTCTTTAAAAATAATTTTAATATTGGCATCTTATCCAAGCTCTTTTAAAATGTAGTGCATTTCATTGTACAAGATTTAACATAGAGGATGACAAATAGTGAGAAAAACAAAATTCATTCCAAAACCTAGTGATAAAAAATAACCATTGTCTAAAATGTGAAATGTGATTTTTGTATTATTTCTCCAATTACCTATAACTTGCTCTAATTTTCTCGACCTCTACCTGTTTCTCTATCTCTTTTCTGAATGTGAATGTTTAAAAGATTAATACTGTGTTTTTATTATAGTATAATTTATTCAAACTAAAACATTATTTGAAACATTTTATAACAGGTTCTGAAGTGTATTTCACATTATCAAATATTCTTCTATAGAGTAGCTGTTCTTAATGTTCCTTTGTGGAGAAAATATATGTTCCTGTGTGGAGAAAATACAGTTTTACACTTCTCTCTTGCATATCACTTCTACTGGATGTTTCCTTTTTAAACTCATTACTGAAGATTTTGGCAAGAGTTTCAATAGAAATAAAGGAGGTACATTGTTGGGAATCAAGAGGACCAGAAAGTCAATGAATGTTACCCATTGATTGATTGCTGGACCACACTTAACTAAAAGTAATATTTTAAAAATCATTATTCCCTTTTGTTAAACCAGATTTTTTTTAAATTGCTCACAAAATTGCAATTGTTTAGCTATATTTTGTGATACCTGATTTTTTAATGCTTTGTAGATATAGAAGACAGAGAAATTTTAATTATTTGCATATTTCTAATACATTGACCATCATCAGATATTATCTTTCAGAGTTATACACAGTTATAGATCACATATATGTAGAATGATCTTTATGTATAGGCATTTGCATGTTTCATAATTGCTTCACTTTCAAAATTATGTAAATGTACATCATCTTGAGACATGCTCACTGCCATAGCCCTAGGGGCAAGGGTGTTATAGATGAACTAAAGGGTTCACAGAAAATCTACAAATACGTGTCATAGTTTCTATGCAATTTTCCCCATGGTAATGGTTTGAATTAAAGTAATAAATAAGATAAATATTAATGTCAGTATTGTTATAAAAATTTTCTGTAAGGATTTAGGAGTCTTAGATCATACTTCTCCTTTTTCATGATTAAAATGACTCTTTGAGTCATATAACCCAAGTATATGTTTTTTGCTAATTTACACAATAATTTAACATAACTGTTTATTAAAGTTTCAAAATAGGAAATACTATTTTAAAATTTGTGATGATGTAATTTCTCATTTGTTAAAAGCTATATTCTGGAATTATTCCTTAACATGATTTAAATTAGAGAAGAGTTAGCCTTGCCCTTAGGAATGGAAATCAACAAGGAAAGTCGACTCACTAATTATTTAGCAGACTTGAATGAATCTGTATCCAAAAAGATTACTGCCCAAAAGCCTGCCCTGGGGTTGGAACAGGTGTTGTTTCATCAGAACTCAGAATTGCTGCTATTTCAAGGTGGAATTCAAAAAGACAACCCTGGGAAAGAAGCTCTCATCTGTGTGACAGGAAAAGCATGATTCCTAAACTAGACAGTATGCTTTCTCCCTCTCAGTCATTTCCTAGATTTTCCTCTGTCTCAAATAGATCCCTTAGCAATTCCAAAGCAGCTGGCCTAATACCTCTCCTGAAAATGGCAATGGCACCCTTGCAGCAAACCTCAGGCACACAGGTGTTTGAGAGATCCCAGTTACAGTCAGGCAGAAGCCAAATTTCAGGTGGAATCACCCATAAAGCTTATAAGTATGAGGCCAAAAATTGCCTACTAATCTTCCTTCCAAAGGTTTATCACTCAAGGCTATACTTAAGAAGCTTCCTCCTCAAAGTGAGTCACTATTAAATTCCTCTGCAACTGTTTGGGATATGGTTTTGGTTGGAATTAGAGTGGTATAATGACTGCAGCGCTCATTGCTTCTGTGCATAACACCTGCAAGTTCTTTAGACCTTATTATCTCTCTAACAGTTTCAATGACTTGGAGTACTTTGCGGAGTGAGTAGGAGTAAGGAAAGCAGTCTATTGTGCTTGATGTTAATTATTACAAGTTGTCAATCAATCCTGACAGCAGATGCTTTTTCTTGCTATTTTCTGTGGGCAAAAGGCTATAAAAACTTTGCTTTTAGGAATGAAAGAAGAAAAGAGACAAAGAAATTTTGCCTTGATCACTTCCTTATTTGCGCTGGAGATAAAATACTACAAGTAAAGTTATTTGTAGGTCTCTGTGTGTTTTTCATTAAATAACAGCATACTTGCAAACTAGCCCAGGGTCACTCCCCTAATTGTCCCCTTAATATAGGCACTGTCTTTTAGGGCATGAATTAGGACACACATTGCCATTCACAGAATCAGTTTATATGAGAGTCCACATAAGATAAACCAGGGGAATCTGATATATTCAGTTTAGAATAAGGTATCTGAAATGCTTTCATAGACATAATTTGTTTTCCTGGAATCACAATTTTTATTGATGCTTGTAAATAATTCTGAAGGGTCGGTGCACCCATCTGGTCCTTTCTTTCTTTAGCCAGCTCTATCATCTCCAGTCTTTGTGTTTGGAGTTGACCATATCCATTGACAGAAATGCCCCTGCTTCTAAATGATTGGATATTTAGCCTAATCCCAGGCAGGCAAAGTGACATTGTACATGAGGCAGCAGACACTTTTTATCATAGATTAGAATTATGTATAATTATTTTTGAATGTACACTAATTTGTTGGAGTAACTGACCTAAGTAAGTATCAACCCATAAGCCAAATACTGACACATTTTTTAATAGAAAACAGTCTATTTGGGGGCAGATTTGGGTATATGAAGAATCAGTGCCCATAAGGAAGCCTTCAGAAGGATGACTTTTGGGAAAAAAAATCATTGGTAAAATATGGTAGGAACAATGGCAGAATATGATAAGATAGCTCCCATTATGCCCATGTTATCAAGTGTACTTTCTACAAGATTTTTCACTCATTTATGAAACGTATTTGCTTTCTATAAAGATGCTAGTATTGCCACTGTTAATTTAGAAATCCTTAAGTGATGAAAGGATTTGCATAGTATTTTGGTGGAGAAAGGAAACTCATGGATGGAGAACCATTCTATGATTGAGAAAATCAGTCACCTAAAATTTCATATTATAAAATTGTAAAATGTTTTCTTCACCTATAAATTTAGTTATAAATTACTTAACATATCTAGCCCTGTACTGGATAGTGTGTTTGGAGAAAGGCTAGCCACTTTCTTATCCCCATGCGATGCCACCATAGTTTCTAAAGACTAACATATTAGATATTTCAGTGTCCAGGTGCTGATTGGTCAAAGTCTCCTGGCAGCCCTCTTCATGTTGCACAAATAGTAGAGGTGCTAAAAAGTTCAGAGCTGGTATCATTCTAAATCACACAATAATCTGAATACACCAAATCTATTAACAGGCCAATTTTAAAAGGTTCCATGCAAATCTTAACTAATTTATGACAGTGATTTGCAAGAATTAGGCATTTCTATAGGGTTTCTTTAAAATAACACCATACTTGCAAACTAGCTCATGCTAGTCTTCATCTGACCTTTAGAATAGCTGAGTTAGGCTTGGCGTTAAACTAATTAATCTTAGTGTTGCTGGCATCCTATAGTTGGCATGAGCAACTAGGGAATGCTTAGCATGTGTATTAGCCTGAATGAGAGCAGGGTTTGATACATAAATTAAATACTTTTATGACTCCTAAACTATATTGTGACTTTTTGGTGAAATCCGGGAAGGAAAACTATAGGCAAAATTTAGTCACATATTTATAACTTTCATAAATTATTCTACTGAAAGTGGGTTTCTGGGCTAACTATAGCTGAAATTTTCTTTAAATACTATGTGTCAGTCATGTCCTCATATATGCCGTTGTCATTTTAAAAGATTCACTCTGGTTGCTTTAGAATTGAAGGGTATTTTGTTAAAGATTGGGAGAAAAAAACAATTTCAGGACCTTGTTAATAGTCTATAAACCTGAAGTAGAAAACAGCAAACCATCATCTTAAATTTTAGGTGGTGCATTATGCTATCATAACGGATGGTATATGTGTTTTAACCACTCCTAAAGTGGAAGGCATTTATGTCAGCCATACCTCTTCCCTTTAAATATTGACTACAACAAAGATCCCTTCTCCAATACTTTTGTGTCTACATGTAGATGGAACTGTGAAACACATTCCATCCTCATTATACATACAAATTAATTTATTTTACCTGAATTCACAGGGAAAATTTCCATAGGCATGGAATTTGAGCAAAGCTTAAAGGATGTGAAAAACTTCCATAAGCAGATACTGTTACATGGATATAGATAGATATTTTAGGAGAACTCTCCAAACACATTTATGGTTAATTAAAAGCACATCATATTTGCATTAAGCATATACAAAAAATAATTAATAGTGTTTTGGGAGAGGCTATATACCAGTTTTTCTACATGTTTTTCTCAAATGAAATGCACCTTGGCCCTCAACTGCCTTCATAATGGCAACATAAATAATGTGTTCTGAATCATAATCAGGTAGAGCCAGGCTTTATTCAATAACCCAAACAACTAATTATATGCCATGCTAGATAAATCAGTGTAAATAGAACAGAAGCTGGAAACAGCTGGGTGGATGTCTAGGGATTTTGAAGCTTTTTTTTTTTCCAGATAAAGTCAGCATACCATGGACACATTAACTTTTTTTTCTAAGGATTCAAGAATCTTGGAAAAGTCTACTTATGAGATACTTCAAATGCAATGTTATCCATGGCTTTTTAGGAAGGATGTATCTTATACCGAAACAATATAAATTTATGATATAAAATTAACAAAATAAATAAAAACTTTAAAATTAATAAAATGATGACTTCCTAAAGAAAGACTGTTCTGCAATCATTGCACATTTCTCTGGTTTGCTTCTATCCCATGGTACAAAATGTTGGTATTTAATTGTTCAACAATTCTATTAATATCTTTTAACCTTATTCTCAGAGTTTGTCAAGTAGTTTTTGGCATGGAAAAGTAGTCAAAATAATTTTTCTTAAAATATTTAGGAATTTTTGAGCTAAAGATAGAAAAAAATCAGGGGACTGTTCTCCCTTTGCTCCATTTGCATAATGGGGGCACAGGAATACTCCTTCCATAGGCAGCTGCTTATCAAGCCAGAGGCAGTACCAGCAGACCCTAGAAGAATCTGTGAACAGGTGAACAGACTTTTGAGTATGCTGGCCTCCCCACACTTTTACCACCTTTTAGAAACCTGGGACTCCTCTTCTTTGTCTTGTTATTTTCTTTAAAATTTGATGCTCTTTGTTAAAATACTAATATTAAGCTTCTGAGTCGAGTTTCTTTTATGAAAGAAGTGAGTTTTCTTCTTCATGATCTATGATGTGCCCATAATGAAATTACTGGGTTTTTTTTTTTTTTCGTCTTGTTAATCTGTCTTTTAGTAATAGGAATTTGTCTCAGCTAACAATTTATCATGGTTGAGAAAATGAATGTTTTCTCCCCTTCATACACCTATGTTGAAGAAATAAACTATTTTATGTCTTTATTAGTGCATAACAGTTGTACATAAACTTGGGGTTCAATTTGTCACAGTGAGACATGTATGGAATATAATTTGCTCCACTTCAGTCCCCAGAACTTCCTCCCAAGAGGTACTTTTAGATTTTTTTTTTTTTTTCTGTTTTTGATAGCTGCAGCTGCCCTAGATTTCTCATAGCTCCTCAGGGATTTTTGATTTGGCTGGGGCAAAAGACAGAGAGAAGTCCAGGATCATGGTGCTGGCATCTGCTGGTGACTGGCTGCACCCAACTCTGGCAGAAGGGGAGAGGGGGAGAGGGGGAGAGGGAAGGTGATGTGGGTGGGACTCACTCTTTCCTGAGGATTGCACTCCTGCAAACCATGCTCCGCTCCACTTGCCACTTTCGAAGGCAGAGCCCTCCCAACAGCCTCCCTGGACTAAGCACACTTCTCACCGCCCCCTGGATTGGGGTCTGACTTTCAAAAATAGGGGAATGCATTCAAACCAGAGGAGAAATGGAATTCATTTAATGCAGGGTGTGGTAATGCTCCTCTCTATTTCCAGCAGCTCAGGATGCTGAGACACAAAGAACTCGAGTTCAAAGCCAACCTCAGCAAGCAAGACTTTAAACACCTCAGCCAAAACTTGACTCAAAATAAAAACTAAAAAGGGCTGGAGATGTGGCTTAGTAGTTAAGTGCTCCCTGGGTTCAATCCCCACTACCAAAATAAATAATTTCATTTAAATTATCAGTCTTACATTTTTACTAATACAGGTCTTTTGGACTGTAGAATGTATTTTGTCCACTGTTTGAAACATATGCCATATATTTTGACAGTGTTTCATTATGACAGTTTTCAGAAATTCTATAAATTCTGTGTATTTTTCTCTTCACTGTAAATTAATTTACTAGAAAGTTTTAACTTCCATGTGGAAGAGTTCAAGGATATGAATTTAAGTTTAGTTTAACATTGCTTAGTCCTATTTGTACATCATGAAACCTACTGATGTTTTTCTTTATTTTGTAATATATAATCATATATTTACCTATCTACAAATCTAGATGGAAATACACCGTACTTTAAGATGGAAATGTATGATTCAGTGCATATTCAAAGATTAAAGTTCATCATGTAATTCAGGTCTTTTATAGAATGATTTAATCTAAATTTTTGCTATTTTACTAGGATTGAACTGAGAATGGAATTTTAAAATCTTTTAGGGATAATTTCACAATGTCTCATAGTATCACATTAATTTTTGTTTGTTTGTTTTTTATGAGTTCTGTCATTTGGTGCATATATATTCAGGATGACTATTTTTATTGTATTTTAGGACACTTAATATTAACTACTTCACCTCAGTTAAAGCTTTGTGGCTGGAATCTGGCATAAATTTTGCAATCCCTCCTGGTCTCCACACTCTGCTTGTTTCCCACTGCCTGACAAATACTTGCTTGTTTTGTTACTTTTTGCCTTTCAAAATGACATTTTTAATTCATTCTCTTGATTACAGCACACAATTGCATTTGCTTTATGAACACATTTGAGAATCAGGTGTGTTTTGTGGGCTTGTTAAACCCAACCCTATTTATATACAACCTTAAGTTGTAATTGCTAATTTTCCTTTTAGAAGTTACCTTTTGTTTTGGTATTTTTCTAAGTATTTTTTACTTAAAATTTTGCTAGCATTTATTTTAGTTTTTTATGATATTTTGGATTGGTACTCATTGCATAACACTCAATAATATTATTCCATCATCCTTTTCTATTCCAATTATTTTGTTGCACTTTCTACCTTGTCAGAGTGCATATATTTATATACAATTCATCAACCCATGACCCCAATCTCTGTTCATCTTAGCTCCACAATTAAATTGACAATAGGATCAATGTTCATGTGCTCACTGTTGTTTTTTGGTTGGATGAAGTTCATTCTCTCTTGAATTCCTCCATCAGAGATATCAGTGTTCTTCAGTGTTCAGCATTGCTTCTCTATGATTTGAGGCTTTAAAGAAATCATAGCTGGGTATAAGGTCCTAGGTTTGTGCACAGTTTCCTGAGTTTTCTTGAAAATGCTATTGCACTATAGCTTCTTTGTTCTTTTTGCCAAAAGTAGAATATGAGGTAAAAATCATTATGTCAACGTATTACAAAATAATTACAAATAAGAATGCTATAATTTCTTTAAAGATTGCACTTATACACTGATTTTTAAGAATTCCTGCATGCATTAGTTGATGTATGCTTGCTATTGTTGATAATATAATTGTCATATACATACATTAAGGGAAAAAACCTATAGCTAGAAGCAAATTGTTTAATATTTGTTCCCATTGGTTTAGTAAACATGGCCATTATTGTCTTTTCAAAGCTAGAAAATTCAGGCAAGGAAAAATCTGTGTTCTTATTGTCAACTATTGACATTGTAGTCTGACAGAAAGGAGCATCATGTGATTTTCATGTCATGTGTTTATTTTGTAGTATGTTGATTGACATTGAGACATAGCAAAAATAAAAAAAAAACTAAGCTTTCAAGAGATAGTATCTGAATAAAAAAACAGATGTATCTATGGTCATTGATTAGGTCACAAATTTAGTTTAAATTGATGAAAGAATCACCAATTAAAGAGATTAAAGAAACTATGTCAAAATTTTCACCATTGTTTCTTGCTTAGATGAAGTTAAATTATATCTAAAATTCCTCCATCAGAAGGAATCCACCAATGAAGAATCATTTCATTGGTGTCATAAAATAAAAAATGAAATAAATTCACTACCCTGCAATTAATTTGCATATTGCTATAAGCTTTCAGTTTGTATCAGACTAATGAACACTAATTATTTTCTAATATATGTGGATAATATCATATATATATAAGTAGACATTTTTTCAAAAATGAAAATATTTTATACATATTCCCTGTGTAACTCATAGATTTAGATTCTAAACTAATAAAAAAGCAATATTTACTGCTTTGTTAAATTACAGAATTTACATAAATTATTTTGTTAACTATTTGTGAATATAATCTCAAAGTAAATATAAAAATCTGCAATTATTGCACATTTACTAATAATTAGACTTATACTTAGTTCTAGAAGAATACACGATCAATTTTAGGACAGATCAGACCCTCATGGAGGTACTTTGTTAACTATAGAAGCAATATACTTTTATGTTTAAAAATGAACAGCAATTGCATACAAAAATTCCTTTTCTGTTTATGGTTAGGAAATAGTAAAATAAGCAGTTTCCCAGACAGCCTGAGTAGCTCAAGATATTTCATGTGGCATTTCATCCAATATGAAATAAATACAAAACAATACGATATTTATTAAAATCAGTAAGAATTTCTTACCTCTTAAATTAAGCAATTGTATTTAGTTTGTACATCTAGGAGTTAGGAAAAGCTGCTGGCTTCATCTTCATATTTTAAAACTAGGAACGTTTTTCAAAGCAGTTTGTAGGAACTGGCTAACTTTCTTGGACAGGTAATCTATAAATTTAAAAAATAGACATTCTTTGGACTGTACATTTTAATGTAGGAAAAGCGAGATAAATGCAAATGGATCTAATTCACTTCAGAGAGCTAAACAGCTGCTTTTGTTTGATTGAACAAAAGGTATAAAAGGTGGCTATTTTAAGCTCATGCTAATATAATTGATTCATTACATTATTTCCTCCCACAGATTTTTAACTCTTGCTTTTCTAATCATTATAATTCATCTAATCCTATATAGTAACATTTTACAGAGAAGGAGTTTTGTTATTGGGGAAGTCAGTGCTACTAAGAACTGTTTGTGCTTTCATTTTGCTTTATTTTATTTTATTTTAATTACACTATTATAGAAAAATTAAATTCTGTCTGTGCAAGAGTGAGGCAAACAGACCTATAAAAGTATTCTCAATTGAAGTAGCAATGACATGGTTTATCAAAGCTTCCTTCCCTTTTAACTAGTTAAATTGCATTTTGTACAAACTCTGAAATAGTTTCCAGGTCAAGTATAGCCTTGTGGACAAGACAGTAGCTGCTATATCTTCTGTTTGGAATGACCAGATTTTATGGGGACAGTTCAGTTCATTTCTGCCTAGCTCCAGATTCTGAAAGAGCAAAGACACCCATTGATTGACAGGGCAGACAGCTGCTTTGCAGCTCACCCTTTTCTTCCCAGTAGCCACCTCCCATGGTCTCTAAGCTCTTCCCATCTCCCCCTTCTCTTACCTTCCATCTCTCCATTGCCCATGACCTGCTGTCTTCCACAAAGGTTTTTATTATTATATTTTTTAAAACATTCTGTCGATTTGTTTGTGGAGAACTACACATTGATACATTTTCTGTGGGTGAAATTTATGTTTCTAATAAACAGAAAATCCAATAATGTAAAGGCCGAGTAGTTTACATGCTCACTTAGGATAGTAGCAGATACGGATGATACTGGCCTTCACATATGGCCAGGTGCACTAACAATCCTCTGTATACATGCACACACAGATATGTGCATTTTTCCTTGCTTATTAAATTAAGTCTCCTGGACCAACTGCACATACAGACTCCTCTTTGGACAAATTTTCAGAACCTTGTGGATCTGAATACTTAATGCGTACAAATAACCATACAACACTCTTATCCTCCTAGATGGGTAGTGTTATGGGTTGAATTATTTCCCCCACAACATTCAAAAGTCAGAGACTTAACACCCAGTACCCCAGTTGGGATTTTATTGAAAATGGGGTCATCGTAGTTGTCATTAGTGTAACTATGACGAGGTCATTGAGGAATCAGATGAGTCCCAACACCAATAAGTTGGTGACCTTGTAAAAAGACATGTGAAGAGAAAGAGAGATTCACTCACAGAGAGTATGAAGATTCACAAAGAAGATTCTACATGACAAGACCAACGGCTGGGGACAGTCCTGCCCTCTCACCTCTCAGAAGACCACACTTGCTGTCCCCATGATCTTGATAATCCTGGGCTTCTAACCTACAGCACTGTGTGTCAGTAGGTCTTTGTCATGTAAGTTGCTCAGAAATTTACAAGTAATGTCATGACCCATCATCTCTGGCTTAAGATTTTAACAGTTTGAACTGTTGTGTGGTCCAGCCATCCAAACCCTTCTCTGTCAGTCCTGCTACAACCCTGACAGGAGTCCTTATTGCATTTAGCACAATGTACTTTGACCCAGAATTTGATTTTCTCACATCTACTCTTGGACATCTGAAATTTTAATAAGAATTTTAAATTGATCCTTTAGAATTTAAGCTACTATTAAGTCAGATTCTTGGTAGAAGTACTCTGATGAAGGCTCACCAACTTGAGGTTAGGATCCACACATCTTGGTTTCCAAGGGAAGCTTTGGAATGAAGCCCTCCAACATGTTCTCCCTCCCTTTCTCTTTTGTCTATGGTCCCAATGATTCTGGTGTCTCTTCAGTTTCCTAGAGGTGTGAGAATGTCTCTAGAGAATGCTTCAGTATTTTTACTGATGAAACATTTTGCTTAAGAAATTGAGATAATGATGACATTTTGAGCACTTTTTTTTTACTTCACTATACTATCAATTCCACAGGACCGTGATTCTCTTTCAGCCCCTTATCAAAGCCTTGAGAGTTTTGACATGTAGTTGACATTCAATTAATTAATAATTTAGCTAAATATCTGGAATCGGTGATTGTGAACTTAGAGACCCTAATAGTTGATTCTTAAAGTCAATAAGTATGGAGAAAAAATAAGTTGCAGTGTTTGTCTTTCCTTTTTAAGTTACTCATTATCATAGGGGGGAGGCTGAGCCAGGAGGATTTCTCATAGCCAGCCATAACAAATTAGCAAGGTTCTAAGCAATTTATTAAGACGCTATCTCAAAAATAAATAAATAAATAAAAAGGGATGGGGACATGGCTCAGTAGTGAAGTACCTCTGGTTCCATCCCTGGTGAAGAAGAAGAAAGAAGGAAGAAAGAAGAAGAAAGAAGAAGAAAGAAGAAGAAAGAAGAAGAAAGAAGAAGAAAGAAGAAGAAAGAAGAAGAAGAAGAAGAAGAAGAAGAAGAAGAAGAAGAAGAAGAAGAAGAAGAAGAAGAAGAACTGGGCACCTACTTCGACCTCAGCCTCCTTATCATTCATTCTTTGGTTTCCTTCAAACAGCCTCAGTGAATTAATTTAACTTACACTTCATTATGATGTGATGAGAAACTCAAGTTTTGACAACAAAATGCAGACATTTAAGAAAGCTGTTGGGAACAGCTCCTGCTGGGCACTGTCATCATAGTACCAACTTTCTCATGAGGACAGTCACCTTCCTTTGGTTTTCCTGGTGTAGTTCCCGTTCACACTGTTGTCCTCCCTAAGACATTCAGCTTAGTAGTGACCCATAACTTCTCCATTTCCATGGCATCTTTTGTTAACATCTGCATTCTACTAGCAAGGGTGGATGGGGTAAACCTTGCTTCCTCCAGCGTCCACTGTTGTCTAGTGGAGCAGGAGAAAAAATGTGTATGGTTTCACATTACCTTGTATTTTTAGCTGAAGGATGTGAAGTGATAAAACTTTTGCAACCCTTTCTAGATAAAAGGAACTACCTTTTATCTTTTAAGAACACTTTGGTGTTCCACAGAAACAAACTCTGCTATATAGGCACCCCTGGCAGCCCAGACCTTCCTATCTTTAGTGTTCCAAGCTTTTAACTCTGCTGGTCACCTCTAGTCCCAGGCAGGGGTATTATGTGTATGTGCTTTCTTAGTATGTGTGTGTGTTTTCTCAGTGTGTGTGACATGCCATGCTGCCCAGCCACCAGACTGTGGGGTGACAGGGAGATATGAGGAATTACAGATTTAAAAAATTCATAGAATATGATTACAAAGCCTGAGCTACTAGTATTTATTCTTACTATAATTGGAAAAGCGATGCTCTTTATTACTGAGTAAATCCCTTCAGAAGCAGTGAGCTCTAAAAATAAATTTAAAAAAATATCAATCCTAACAATAATTAAGTGGACTTCTCTTCATAAGGAAGTTTGTGATAAAGTATATAATTTCCACCAAATACTTATGGACATCTCGCATCCATGTGAGACCTTTGCTAGCACTTATCACTTCAGTGACACCCACAGGGAACAGATCTGCTAAAGAAGGACCTGTACTACTTCAAAAGTCAGCAGTTACCTTTCTAAGAGAATTGCACTAGAAAATGATTATGTAACCTGCTTAGATGCAGGTGTGCATTTGCACATCACTCTGTGAAGTATAATTTAGCATTTAAATTAAAATAGAGTTCTTCAAATTTCATTTGGTTTTCTTTAATTCCAAGTTTCTTATACAGGTAAGAAGAGGTAAGGGACACCTGTAAGATATTGATTTTGCTGGGCACAGCACACACCTGTAATTACAGTGGCTCAGGAGGCTGAGACAGGAGGATCATGAGTTCAAAACCAGCCTTAGCAACAGCCAGGCACTAAGCAACTCATGAGACCCTGTCTCTAAATAAATACAAAAAATAGGACTGGTGATGTGACTCAGTGGTTGAGTGCTCCTGAGTTCAATCCTCTGTACCCCCATCACAGAAAAAAAAAAAGTTGATTTCATAAGCACAAGAACTTTTGTGAACAGTAAATGATGACAGTCTTTTGTCAGTGTCATCAAAACTTTCAAACAGAAAGTAAATTAATTTCAATCATCATTTCATTCAACGTATGGATTCACAGATTTAATAGTGACTCCGTTTTTGATGTCTGATCATTGAAAGCTTTAAAGTTTCAGCCTTTCCACCTCTCTCTTGTAGCTTGGGACAAAATGGGAATAAAAATTACCCCACTTGTCTTCATTTATAGTATAGGAAAGTTCAGATCACAGCAGGTACAGATTTAGGGAAAACTCATGTGAAGCTTGTTCTTACTGAAAAATAGCTTCAAGTGCATTTCCTAAGAAAAGTGAATCAATATATTGTTTATGAATGAATGATAGCACATTATGTGCATGTGTTAATAGTTACAGGCTGCGAAATGGAGAAACCAAGCTCCATGACTTGAGGGTTCATATATCAAAAATCAATGCTGCATCAAGAATTACAATCTCAAATTCCATCTCTACCTATTCTCTCAGACTGCAGACTCTTATTTCTTTAGTATATGGAGTTAGACTATTGCTGAAGATTGCTAGAGACCCAGGATCTCTTCTAAAGACACCACAGGCTCCAAAACCTGTGAAAAGCTGGATTATTGCCTTACCAAGGCTGATGAGAAATACAAAGAGGAATGCTTCCTTAAGAAAAGAAGAGCAAAAAGAAAAAAAAAAAAACTTAGAATTTACAAAAATGCATTTTGCGTTTGAAGGCCTAGCTGAATTGATTTATAAGCTTCTATAGCATAAATAATGACTTGATTGTAGTATGCCAAGGAGGATGTAACATGACAGACAATTGATTCTCAATTAATAGATGTTATTCCATTTGTAATACATTCAAAAAAGTCAAATAACTATAATGTTTGAGGAGCATTTCTTCTGAACAGCTCATATTTAGTTTACCTATCTGTACAAGTGTTCTGAATATTAAGCCCTCTAGGAATGGTTTAGAATAAGGTAAGAATGCAAATTGGCTTGGATTAAATAACATATTGGCAAATATTAGCATGAACATCAACTATAATAGTCTTTAACAATCCTACAGAAAACCTGAGCCACTTAGACATATTTGTGATTTACTGAGTGTTTTTTATGTGTGCAGATTTACAACATGTATTGTCTCTTTTACTCTTCATTGTAACCATACTACACAAAAACTATCATTGCATTTTATAGATGTAAGTATTTAAGTGTTGAACCCTCAATTTAAAAAGACATATGTAATTTGAAATTCATACTGCTTATAATTGTGTTGTCTTACCTTGTATTGGTCTTCTGCCCCTATGGAAAAACCATCAAGAATATACAGCTGATAGTGTTTCTAGCTTGGAATTATTAGTATTTAAGTTTAATAATGAAAATTAAGGTAGTTATAAGTTTATGCATTCTCAGTCCAAATAAAGTAAAAATTTGTGAGTTTGTATAATTAAATCACTTAGTATATAAATATTTTTGAAAGAAAAGAAATAATTTAATTTTCAAATAATTATTTTGGACATAAAAACTTTGGACATTAAAATTCTTAAATAGAAATTGGATGTGCAGGTATAAATATTTCATACCATGCAAAATAACTTTTCTCTCCATACTGACATTTATAAACCCATGAATTATTCTTTTAAAAAAATAGTTCAACATAAATTTCCATTTTGCTAACTTGATGAGAGAGTTTAGTTTCCAATGTCAAAAGTTAAGGGGCCTTAAGAGGTGCTTCACTTTAAAAGTGAGCTGTGAAAAAGGAAAATCTGTAAGTAAAGAGATGCTACTGTGTTTTCTTGCAAAGACTATTTGAATTGCTAGACCAGAGAAAGTTGATGGTAGAAACATGATAGGAAATGAATAGCAGAGAGAAAATGTGCTTTCAGATACTAGAATACAGAGAACAGTAATTAGAAAAAAAGGAGATCTTAATAGGAATGAATGGTTTGGAAATGAATATACCATGTAAAATTTAACTAACATGTTTCCTATTTTACTTTGTGAAATGGAGTATATGTCCTTACAAAATTTACCCAAATTACTGAGATAAAATTATTTTGCCAGCTGTAGCGGTGCATTTCTCTAATACTAGAGACTCTGGAGGCTGAGACAGGAGGATCTCACATTCAAGGCCAGCTTGAACAATGTAGTAGGGCCCTCAGTAAGTGACTGAGTCTCAAAATTAAAAAAAATAAAATGGGCTAGGGATGTGGCTGATTGGTAAAGTGCTCTAGGTTCAATTCGTGATATGTATGTATTTGTATATATGTGAATGTGTGTATGTGTGTGTACTTGTGAATTATATCCTTAATATACATGAAACAAAACCAAAGTGCAGAAATCTTTATATATTTTCACCCCTTTTATTTTAAAATATGGGAAATAGAATAAAAGAAGAAATCATGGCACTATTAACAATAATTAGTTCTGAGGAGTAAAAACAGACCTAAATAAATAGTTTTGTTTTAAAGTTTTTGCACTTTTGAGTTATCAAAAGATTGTAGATATACTTGTAACATTGTTTTTTTAGAAAAAATATTGTTACTTAATTTTTAAAAATAATATATGGAAGATCATTGGAGCTTATCAGACACTAATAAATTAAATGGAGTAATTTGTAACAGTCTTGCTTTTGGCAAAGATAAAATTGACCAGAATTTAAGGTAATTGCAGAGTGTCTTGGTAATACTTCAGCTTCATACTAACTGAGGATCTAAGTTCTAAAATAAAATCAATTTGGTTGCTTCTGTGGTTCTAAATACACACATTTCGTAAAGTTTTTTTTTTCTTTTGTATATAAATAAGTTAGTATTTTCAACCCCACGTACCTGACAGGCTAGAATTTCCAGGCACTCTCATTAGCAGCAGAGTTATCAGTACATTACAGAATGTGGACCGAAGGATTACATCAACCGAAAGCAAACTGAGGAAAAGAAACTCCTGCTTAAAATCATAAAATAGGGAACAAAAGGAAAGATAAAGGCATCATGATTTAAAAACACGCCTATAACTGGCATATCCTCCTGTTGTCATTCCTACCACTATGGCTGCATCTAATTTGTATTCTTATCTATGCATCAATTCCTGCATTCTGTGGTCATCCATACTGATATTCTCTTATATAAACCCTTATAGATATGGGGAAAGTTTAAAGGGATACCCAAACTTGAATTCAAATCCTTTTTTATATTTGACAGAATATACAAAATTATAGATTATATAACATTTGACAGAATTATTACAGAAATTACCATAAAATAAAGTTATTTTTAAACCAAATTATAGGGACCAAACCTTTTAATGAGTTTAAGGTATTTGTTAGAGTCTGTAAACAAGTCAGGATGGCTCCTGGCATTTTGCCAGAGAAATGTTAGAGTCTGTAAACAAGTCTGGATGGTGTCTGGCAAAATGCCAGAGGGAGTGGTTTGCGAAGTAACACCAGGGAGCCATTAAGTGTGGAGATTCCTTATTGGTTGACTGATGTATCTAGTTTATGCTAATTAGATAAGCTGTGTGGAATGTATAAATACTGCTCCTGTCCTACAATAAAGGGCTCCCACTCCTGCTGTATCAACGTACACAAGTTATTCGTCACCCCTGGTTATTTTGCTGCAGCCGGACTGAGGCAGGTATTAACAAAGAGAAAAGCATATAGGGATATATGTAGAGAGAATATTTGGTTTCACCAAGATTTCCTACGATGATCAATCCATGTAACTACTATTTATTGTGTACTACAACCTGGGTATAGGAATTTCTACAAAATGTTCTCATCAATATAACACTATAGAGCTGGGTATGTGGCTGAGAGGTTGAGTGCTCGCCTAGCATGCATGAGGCACTGGGTTCAATCCTCAGCACCACATAAAGTAAAATAAAGACATTGTGTCCACCCATAACTAAAAAAATAAATATCATAAAACAAGGGAATTTAGTTTATGAAATGAAAGTATTTAAAATGTGTCTTTTAAAAGTAGTATTATATATATATTAATATATATACATAAATACTTTTCATTTCATAAAATAAATTCCCTTGTTTTATGATTCAATTGTTTTACAATTGAATTATTCATGATGAAAGAATATGTAAAACACTATAAAAATATATAAAACACTATAAAAAATGTGGGTTACTTTGAACCTAATGAAACTTACGACTCAGTGTTCTTCACTTGCTACGTTTATATGGCTACATGTGTTTGTTTTAAATGCTATTAAAACAAGATGATTTTAACAGCAGATGTGTAAGATTTTGTTTATTTCCACTGTAATTTTAGTTTCAAAACTGCTGTCTATTGTTTGAAGCCATTGGATTGGCTGCTGGTATTTTTAAGTTTAAAACAAGGGAAGGTTGAGTCAACTATATATTTTTGGGACAGAACTTTAGGATACATTTCCATGACTCACGTATCCATTTATGGTATCTTCCCACTACCACCAGAAACACAGCATTCCTGTACAAAAATTCCACTCCAGAATCATGACCCTATCCTATGCTCTTCAAAAGAATCAAACTAGAGAAAAGTGTGATTGATTTCTCTATTATCTCATCATGTCAAGAAAAAACAAATGTGTATACAGATGAAAGTATGATTTTATTCCTGGATGTTTTTGAAGTCAATAGTAGCCATCTCATTTGTAAAATTTTAAAATTGTTGTAATTTATTTTCTTAATCCAATTAAAAAGACTTAAGATCACTCAAGTGTAGCTGGAGGCTAATATACCCACAGGAATTTTTGTAACCCACCAGGAATATATCCTAATGTTAAATGTCGAAACTATCTTAGGCAAGGAGTAGAGAAAAGATTGACATTTACCTCCCTTGTGTTCTTTTCTTTGTAAATGATTCATTATCCTGATCAAGCCACTAGACCCCAAGGTAACAGAATTATTAATTATGCTCATGAACCATAACTATACAAATTAAAAAGAAAAGTTACTACTACTTTAAAATACACAATTTTAAAAATATTTTCTTTTTTTTTCTCCTATTGCTTTCATTTCATAAACTAAATTCCCTTGTTTTATGATTCAATTGTTTTACAATTTAATTATTCATGATGAAAGAATAATCTCCCATTTTTTTTATGTCTTTAGCTACAACCTCTAAAAAGACCAGTTTAAAATTTCATAATTGCTCTATATTTTACAAGTGTTCTCAATAGTGCTAAGAATGAAAAAAATTAAAAATCTCTCAAGAATATCACCTTTCCTTTTCCTTCTGAATTTCTGTGTCAAGTAGAATAAACCCTTCTAGTTCTTCGCCCAGAAGTTGATTTAAATTTCCACAGAGAGCTCTCTTCCTTGTGGCTTTCACGTTGACTCGGGACTTCTCTTCCAGGCAGGGTTTTTCTCTACAGGGAAATCTCACAGAATTTTTTCCTAATCAGAAATTCTGTGAGTCGGATTTCTTATGTGAGTGAAAAGTGATATGAGAAACTCCGGGGAAATACTAGTTCTAAGAGTTTTTTCTTTTTATTAAAAAAATATCTATTCCTTCAAGGAAGTTTTAAAATGAAAGTATTGTTAATTAATAATAAAAATAGCATGAAATGAAAAGTAGAACAAAAGACTATGTGGGCAATTTATCAGGGATATGAAGAAATATTTCAATTTGCTCATTATCAATTTGTTTCCTTCCATAAACTACATAGATACAGAATGTAATTGCTTTGTTCTGTATTCATTTAGCCTTGATGTTTTTTTTAAAAAAAAAATTCTCAATGAATTCATTGACCTTTCTGCAACTCTAAAATAAACAGTAATTTAGATAATTCTTACCAGAAATATGTGCTAATATGTATTTGAAAATGACTATTTTAGCCACTAAAGTTTACTGCATGAACGTTTTAGATATTCTGCAAAAAAAAAAATCTATCTAAAGAAGACTTATGAAAAAAATGTATTATTTAATCAACCTTTGCACCCTCATTTTAACTCTGTCAAATTTTCAGTTTTTCTTATTGCAGTATTTTGTACAGGAACATGGTAAAGTAGCATTCATTTTGGAATCCAAATCATGTTCCTATTTGTCCTTAAAAACATTTAAAATGTATATAACATAGCAAAATTTATATACATTTATCCCAGATGAAAAATAGACAGTATACATAGAAATGTCCAATTTAATCTTTTCCAACATATAATTATAAAACACTATACATTGGTAGTTGCCTAAATGCATTTTAATGGTGAAAGAAATCTAAATTACTGAATATTACATTTCTCACAAAAAACTGAAACTTGGTCTCTATTGACCATATTTTATTTCAATTTTTATGTGAATTATTATATAAATTATATTTTAAAATTGATTATATACATACTTTTATTTTCTCATTTTTCAATAAAATGATTTTTTAGGTAAAATGTTTCATTTTAATCAACAACTTAGTTGTTCTTTCAATAATTTCTCAGTATCTAAAAAACTGCAACATATTTCTTCACGATATTTTCATGCTTATGCAGTTAAGAAAGCAAGCAGGTATATAGAATCTTTCATGTGTGCATTATCAAAAAGAAAAGACTTGATCATAACATATGCATTGAAGAATATATATATATATATATATGTATGTATATATATATATATATATATATATATATATATATATATATATTCAACATTTTGGTTCAACATCATCCCCAAATATCATTTCAAAGATATCCATGGACAGCAACATCACAAACCCACTTTATTCAATATCTACATAATACTCAAAAAAGCTATTTGAGTATTGCAGTTTTGCTAAACTTTCAAGTGATTTCAGTGATTTTTCAAGCATAAAATGATGACAATATACTTAATTTTGCAGATAGCCTCAATAATGATTTTGATTCCTGGAAGAGAATGAAGAATTTGAGACTATTCTCCATTTATGTAGGAACTATCAGTTTATTTTTAATGTTATAATAATTCATAATTCCCATAGAAACAGAGTGCAGAGTGGTCCCGATGAAGTGGTTTTTATTTTCATTTTTTTTATACTGAAGATTGAACCCAAGGCCACTTAACCATTCCCAGCCACATTCCCAGCCCTTTTTAAAAAACTTATTTAGAAACAGGTCTTTAAGTAGATGAGGCTGGCTTTGAACTCTGGGTCCTCCTGCCTCCATCTCTGAGCCACTGGGATTACAGTGATGCGCACCTGGCTTTTCATTCTTTTTGACTTTAGTCTGTCTAAAATGCAAATAAGCAGGCCATTCATCAATTCCTTTTCTTTCCTACTAGTAGAAGTTTATTGGTTGGTTTGTCTATGTATTACTCATCAATTATATTCGATTTTCTACAAAATTTCAGTACTTTATTAAATATTGTCAGGAATGATTTGTGTAGTACATATACTCTATTTGCTGTCCTATAAATTGCATAAATTTTACCTGGTTTTAATTGTCTTAAATATTTTTAATTAAAAAGGAAATGTTCACTATTCAATATGTTTCTTAACCAATTAAGGTTTACATCATAAAATTTTTTACTTAACATTTTTTTCTGATTTTGCTTTGAATGTTTATATTATACTTAAAGTACTAATAGTTTTCTTATTCTAGATTTGAGATTTTTTAATCAGCTAATATTTTACCAGTAAGTTGCCTTTTTCCATTTATTAAATCACTGTCTATATTTGATGTCTACATATAATTGTTTATTAAACTTCATAGAAACCTACATAAATGTTGTTGTCTTTATATGTATGCACACATGCACGTGTGTGAGTTTGTATTTCCTACTGCTACTCTAAAAACATAGTATCTGATGCTAAAGAGATATTGTCTTATGTCTACTTCGAACTATCTCATCTGTATTTTAGGTTGACAAGCCACTTAATCATATGAACCACTTCTTGTGTCAAGAAGTCTTGACAAATTTTATATTTCAGCATTTTTGATATATATATATATATATATATATATATATATATATATATATATGTAAAACGTGTTATATAAATGAAATACACATTTACAAACTCATGTATAAATTATATATTGAATATTAATACATATGTCTTGTATTATGCATTGTCTACGTATTTAATCATAAGATACACTATGGTAATTTTTGCTATTTTCCTTCAAAGTTTACAAGGATGTTCATTTACATATTCTTGTCCTGAATTTGAAAGGTAACAGTGACAGCAAACTTCTCTTTGTAATTTTTCCAATTTTAAAGACATTAATTTTGGTATATTTTATATAACTTAAATTTAAATTAATAGCATTTCTTAAGTAAATTAAATTGATTTTATTTTACAACTCTCTTCTTCCATTTTGATGAAACACAAATGAGGATGTAGAATGCTTAAATGATTCTACTAAATCTTAGGAGATTTAAGAATTTTAAATTATTATTTTTATATGTTCGTGGAAGTATTATTAGCTTCCCTAATTTTATTATTTCCAAGAGTGTTTGTACAAAAATACTAGAAAATAGGAGTTATATTTCCACCAATAATGTGGAATAATGTTAAAATACAAAATTTATTTTCACTGTTCTCTCAAACCAAGGCATTCTAACATTATATTTGACTCTCCTACTTTACATTACTGAAGTAGTGATGGTGACTGTTATTGCTGAAATAATAAACAGAATTAAAACTGAAATCAGAGGGACATATAAAATACATAATATTACTGGAAAAATTATTGAGATACATTTATCTCCAAAATATGATAGTTGTAAAAATCAGCCAAGGAAAAGTTATATTTAATAAAATCAATTTAAAAGGATTAGTAGACTTAATAAAATTACACAATAGAAACAATCACCTTGAATGCAAGTTTTTAAATTAATATTTAATACCATTAAAACATATTTGAAGTATTTGTAGTGATAAGAATGCATCCAATAAAATATGTCTGAATATTCAATGGAAAATAGGGCAAAATAAGTTATAATACTGGAAAATTTTATAGAGAATTTATATAATATTAGAATATTATTTATCATAGTTTATTTATCAATGGAAATTGTTATAATTCTCATAAAGATGTTTTGCATTCATAAACATCAACCTTCCCTGGGATTAAAATGATAGATTAAAATAGGTAGAATACATATTTTAAATTATCCATGTGGGTAGGCTTAAAATTATTTTTAAGTTAAAATAGTTTTACACTGTTCCCTTCTCCAAGTTATAAATTGACTCATATTAGTTTCAAACATTGCATAAATCTTCCAAGTGGCAGGTTGTACAGTCCTAAGATTGAGTCCTGTTCTGGAGACGTTTTATAGAAAAGTAACCCCGTTGCCTCCTTTTTTTTTTTTTTTTTTTTTTTTTTTTGGTGTGAGGGGGTACCAGGGATTGAGCTCAGGGTCACTGAACCACTGAGTCACATCTCCAGCCCTTTTTTTGTGTTTTATTTAGAGACAGGGTCTTGCTGATTTGCTTAGCACCTCACCTTTGCTCAGGTTGGCTTTGAACTCAGGATCCTCCTGTCTCAGCCTCCCGAGCCACAGGGATTATTGGCATGCACTACCGTGCCCGGGTCCCACTGCCTCTTACAGTACAGTTTATTTCCTGCTTTTGGAAATACTAGCTGGAATTTTAGACACTAAGGAAAAACAGATATTCTCTGAGAAACACCTTCAGGAACATATTGACACATTTAGTTGTCAGAGCAAGGTTTAGCTTACAGCATGGTTTCTGGAGCTTGTTCATGTGCATGAGGCATGCTCTCTGGCATGGCACCCCAAAGGCTTGGTCTGAAACGCTTCTGTGCATACAGACTGCTAACTTCCCTTCTTCACACCTTTGCCCTAGGAAGGACAGACTTCACTGCTTCTTCAACAGAACCTATAGATTGTAGCCTCTAAAGCTCTCCTTTCACTGGGTGTTTTTCCTCCCTTGAAATTGCATTCCTCCTTTCTAAGTTTATTTTCACGTTCTCCATGAAAAATAACAACAAAACATATTTTCCTCTATTATGTCATTCATGTATATGGTTTATTGATTTTGGGTGAATTTAAGCACCTTGAAAACTTCAGGTACACTCAAACATTCAGTACATTATCTAAAATAATGCCTTAGAGAATAAGGCAAATGGGAAGGAAGTGATTGTACACATAAACAGTGCTGACTACAGGGTTAGCAACGGGATGCGAAATAAAGTGCCATCATCAGAGAAAGGAAAGTTTTCTCCCTATTTCAGAGCCCAGTTGTGGAGCCCATTATTGCCCATTCTAGAGGTTAGGGGTATATTCATCCTACTTAATTTAGCACTCGCACTTCTTATTTTCATGGGACACTCATAGAAGTGGATCATAGGTTTATTAGTGGTGGTGGCTATGTAGAATGTTTTATTACTTATGATTTCCAAAATGCTTTTTACATATATTTCAATTTTAAATCATCACAATAATCTTGTGAATTAGGTAAAGCAGCAGTTTCTGGTCCATTTTTATCAACCATTGTAAAAAACAATTTTAGCCGCCAGTTCAATATAGCCATTCATACAAATAGTCTAAATATTGAAAAGACTGCTCTATCTTTCCGTTTTAAAAGGTGCTTTCTGTAGCTTTAGTTATAAATCAAAATATGCTATTTTAAAACCTTGCATAAATATGCACTAACCGAGAATTCTCCATTCTTTTTTTTTTTTTTTTTTTTTAGTGCAAGAGTAAGAAAAAGGTCTGGACAAATTAGAGTTCCAAGAAGTATAAATGCAATGAATAAATTAATGCCGGCATTGATAGATGAGGGGGAGAGCAAAGGAATTTCACTGTGCAGCTTGATTGAACAACTTTGTTTGCAATAATATTTGTAAGGTCAGGGAATTGTTGTTTAGAATGTGCAGAAGAATTAAAAAGAATAATGGAATTGATTCTTCATCCTGAGGATTGTTGGCCCCTGAATTTTAAATCTGCAGAGGTTTGTCTCAGATATCCCTGGGCATGTCAGTTCCTTAAAATAAAGTAAGCAAGTACGTTGATAGTTTGAAATGGTGCCCCCCCCTTTTTCTTTATCTTTCTAGACTACTATTTAGGACCACAGTAATTGCATGAGGTCCCAAATGTGTGTTAACATACAGATGGGCAATTCTTCATTGGAGCAGAGCATAGGTCCCTTTCAAATGGAAATCTGTGCAAGCAAATTTCTTTCCTCTAAAACACTAGCAAATGTGTCCTTGTGTTTTATTGAGGTCTACAGGATAAAGGTGTTAAGAAAGGAGAAATGTAGAAAAATTCATGATGCATGACTATACTTTCACCAAGCTGTGTGATTTTATCTAGAGTGTTAATGGTTAAAAAAAAAAAAAAAAGGAAACCTGCACTTTTTTTCCTCTTTTCTTTATCCCAAGGCATTTTATAGAATCATATCACCCTTTCTACTGTGATCTCCAGAAAGTTACTAGATATGAGAACTGCTGTATGACTTTAATTTAAGGCCATATTATTTCCCTTGGGAAATTTTTAAAATGCTGGGTGGGATGTTTGAAAGTGGATGGAAAAAAAATCTGATTGAAGAAACTTATAAAGAAGAAAAGAGATGAATTCTTACATTTTTGCCTTGTTGATCCTTAAAATTTGATCACAACCTTTTACACATTCATTTTCAGAAACAAATAACAGAAACTTTCTGACCTCATGGTCATTAGAAAGTTGAGATTTTTTAAAATATCTATTTAAAACTTTGTTTTCATTTTTAATGTTATTGAAGATACAATTTCTGATCTAAGGTTCAGAATTTCTTACTTATCCCTTATTTCTTTATTTATCCAAAAGTCAATGAGTCCATTCACATGAAGTAATCTCCTCTGTGCAAGAAGTTTGTATACAATCAAATGCGATTTCTCCCTGCAATATTTCAATTTACAAATATTTTAAACAATATCAGAATTTTGACCTTCTAAACATGGGGCATTTTCTATCACCTTCTAATGAAGTATTTTCCTTTTCTTCTTCTGTTCCTATAATAAGCCAAACTATTTTACAGTTTTTATATAAATTATTGAAGACACTGTTTATTTGGATGCTTAATGATGTCTCTGGACCATATGGGCAATGTTCTTAAGTGAGTGTTATTTGTCACGCTTACCTCCAAGCACTTGATACAGATTTACTTGTATAGATTTTCATTATGACCCTGTGATATAGCTTCTCCTATTCATTCCCCAGGCACAGTTAAGGAAATCTGCATAGACAGAGATGGAAATATGGTGGTCTCCATCATTTGAAACTTCATCCCAGGAAGCTGTGCTCAGACCAAGGTTCTCAACCACTGCCCTCCTGCTCCTTCTGCCTGAGGCTGTATTTTCTGCTCTTTACTATAAATGTCTTAATTATACACATTGTGCTTTTTGTCAAAGGCACAAACATTAAATGAAATGTAGCTGGATATAGCCATATTTTGATTACTTTACAATAGTTTGCTCCATTTAGGTTTTGCTTACAGTTTCAATGAGTTAAGCCATCTATCTTTCATCGCTTGCCTTCATATTATTTTTAGCTCCTTGAGTTTCTTCTGCTTGCCTTTTATCCTTCTGGGGACTCTTAAAAGCTATAAAGGGGGAGTTAGTGATACGAGTGTCCAGAGTTATGGAGAATGACCAAATTTAGGAATAATACAACATATGTCCCACCTCTCCTGTAGACACACACACACAAATGCTCACCCACTCACAATTACAACTGTGCATCTATGTGCATGTGTGGGCATGTGTGTGCACACTTGCACACTCAAACAAACACACAAACACACACATATTCTTAGTTTGTGCTTTGGAACATGTGATTTCAGCATTCTTGTTCTTGCATTCAAGTGGCTGTGTCATATGTAATTGCAGGAGTAGAAAATTCATATGGAGTGATGTCTGTTACATGAATCAGCAACGAATCTTACTGTGCCTAAATTTCCTGCATTGTTAAGCTTTTTACTATTCTAAAAGGATATCTTATATCATTGATGTATTTGTAGGATTGACTTATGTAGCTCATAGTTTGGAAAGTTACAGTTCATCATCAGGTAGACCCATTCCTTTGGCCTAATGCTGGGGAGCCCAGAGGGCAGTGGTGGAGCCAAACTGATCACCTCAGGAGGCTATCAGCAAGGTTAGGCAAGGGCTCCAAGATCCCTTTAATAGACACAATCCGACTCACCTTTCACTACCAGACCCCACCACACCTAAAGGCAGTACCACATCCCATTAGCAAATCCTCGGGACCAAGACTTTAACTCCTGATCTTTTGGGGGACTGGTTCTAAAACTCCCTAAAGTCCTTAGAGTTTTAGACAAAATGGGGATTCGATAGTGGTAGTATGGTCCTCAGATTTCAGGAATCAATATGTCAAAGATCAGTTGTGTGTGTGTGCATGTGTGAATGTGTGTGTGTGTGTGTGTGTGTGTGTGTTTGTTTGTGAGCATGCTTGTGTGTGTATTACTATAGATGAACCCTGGCTAGTCAAGTACTCAGCCAGGTAATCTAAGCCACCCATCCCTAAGTAACAGAAGTTGGAAACTCATTCCCTTGAAAGGTTTTAAAAAGTAAAGTTTGGAAATGACTATCTCTGAGGTCCTATGAGGAACACTTGTGTACTGGAACATGAAGTGGAGGATTAAGAGTGCTACAGTGTTCTGGCAGGAGTCATCAATTCCTTCACACTAAGGAGTGACAATGACCCCACCTCAAGAAACCTAAGGGGCATTGCTTTAATGAATCAGTCCCGATTCACTTCTGAGCCACCCTGGGATGCTTATATTGATTGCCACCCTCCTGCATCAGAGACTCCTCCTCCTGTTGGCACAGTGTGGATTGGCAACTGCAGTCAGTTTTGTTGGTAGTCTCTGTCTCTGTGGCATCATAGCTTATCTAATTTTGCTTTGGCTTTGAATTCTTTGGATTATTGAGCTTTATGAGCTTCAGCAGTCATATGTTGAGCTCATTTGTTGAAATACTTTCTGCTTTAGATACAAATTGATAATAAGATGTACTGTTATCACACTTGCTAGCTCTTCTAATGACTTAATGTGAATAAACTTCCTCCCCAAAGGAGCTCAGACCTATGTTAAAAGTGGTATCCCTAGTTTTACTTGATATACAATTCTATGTGGTAGGCACTAAGTTTTCCTCATTCGACCTTACACCAGCCATCAAGAATGCATTACTTTTAAAACGTCACTAACTTTTCTATCTTCATGAGTAACCATAACTACAGAGATATGGGAGAATACAAAGAAACTTGCCTGCCCTATATTTCTCTCCTTTTTGTAATCAAAATATATATCAAGAAGAACATGTAAATATTAAAATTGTCATTGTGGATCTAGTAGACATTGAGAAAAGGAGTTAGTATTTTTTTTTTTTTTTTTTTTTTT
>NW_026000037.1:10926525-10958300 GCF_001458135.2 Marmota marmota marmota
GGCTGCTTAGTGCTTGTTGTATGCTCTGATAGGGGCAGGGTTCATGAAGCAGCCTCCGCGGGGCGGTTCCGGGAGCCGGAACTCGGGCGCCCCGCGCTCGGCTTTCGCTCCGATAGGCTCAGGTTCTTAGAAGCACCCAGGCGCAGAACCCTAGCAATCTGTTTGCAAGCCACAGGCGAATTGTAGCCTGGAATTACCTGATCTATGGCTGAATGAGTTGCGGTCAGTCGAAAACAGGGGACGTGACGTCAGTTTACCAAGATGGTGGCTGCTGGCCTCCTCTGTGGACTGACCGGTGTGTAGAACCGAGAAGGACCGCTTCCTTACCCCGTCTGGAACCCAGAATTCAGCCCTGAGTACGGTGCTTGCGCGGCTGGCAGAAACTGCAGCGCTGTAACCCTGCGTCTCTATCCCAGCGCACACTGCAGACTCTAGCCGCGGGGCGATTTGCTGAATAAGCAGTTACCCTCCGTGCGACAAACCTCTCGCGTTTGAGTCCCCGTAGCCGATCCTCGTGCGATGGAAATCCTTCCTCCAGGTTCCGGAGCACCCCACTATTGCTGGAAATTCCTAACAAGATATCCTTTAGCCGTCCTGACTTGTCATACTCCCACACAGTGAAGCAGCACACGGGGGTAATGCACTCCCCTCGCCGCCATCTTCCGATCTCCGACATTTACTCTTAAAGGCTGAGCAGGGGTTTACCAGGTGGGAAAGAAAGATCCTCTTAGTGGGGGCCAGGAAGGCCTGGCTGACTTAGAGAGGGCGAGACTTGGAGTAGAGGGTGGTGGTAGAGGGGGGATGGATGTCGAGTTAGTATTTTTTTGAATAAAAAATTCTAAGAGTAATATTTTAGTAATCTTTTGAATGAAAAATTTTAAAATCATGAATTTGTTTTTGAAACAAAATCAACGTTTCTTAACTCACTCAAAATAAGAGTCAAATATAATAGACCAATCTTTATATTTTCTTCTGAATTTATAATGTATTTGGACCAAAATATTTCATCACTGTAAATAGTAATCTTAATAATAATTTTATAGCAACATTCTAAGATGCAAAAATATATTCATTTTGTGTGTTATGTTTTAAAATGTTCATGTTAGACCAATTTACTGTACATATAATAAAAATCAGCAATGATGCCAAGGAATTGAAATCTCTACAGTCAACATTCTGTTCAAATACATATTTTTAATATCAATAATTTATCTTTAAAATATTCAATCTTTAACCTTATATTTTGAAATCACCCAAAGTATTGCAATCATATCAAACTCCAAAATATCCTATTACAAACATCCATAAAGCATTATCAATTTATATTAATAAACATGCATTACTTTGCTTTGTTTTAAGTATAATGAAAAGAAAATCAGAGCAAAACCCTCCCTTGAGTTGTGGTTGGTACAAAATCAGAGACTTTTCTCCCACTTTCAGCCCTCTATCAGTTAGCCAGGATGTGGCGAGTGCTTTTCTTTACCATATATTTAAGAATGAATGGAAGTACTGAGTACCGTGTTGTGAATAGCTTTTACTCTTAGGTATGAAGAAGAAATTGATTTTTACTTGTTTTAAATGTTACAAGAATTGTTTATGCTTTCAGTAGCAAAAGATGAAGTGGAAACTAAGAAATCTCAGACTTTCTAACACAGAATTCTTCTAAATCTAACATTGTGTGACACTGAGAAAATTATACCCATAAGAAGGCTGGATTTTTAACTAATAAGTCAAATTGAGCTAAATATTGGGCAATATTTATACAAATTTTTAATATTTCTTCAATAGTGTTAATTCTGCAAATAGTGTGGAAATATTTTTAAGATTTTATAATAAACTCTAACCAAATTATGTTTTTTAGCTGGGTAGGCTTATGTATTCGACATATCTGAGTATCCGGAATTCCTGCTAGAACTTTGTATATATGTAGACTCAGTTTTTAAAATGCCTCCCATAGAATTTATGCAAACTTGATATATACTATATACCAACATCATGAGGGCAACAATGTCTATGAATAGAACTCATGAATAGCCACACGAATGGCTGGTAATTTAAACAAGACTTCAGTATTTGGTTGCCTGCTGTTGCTTATCTTTGTATTTTAAATGTTCATAAAACCCCACATGAAATGTGGTAAAACAGAAATTCAGAGAGTATTGATAAGAGTTATTGTTTATTAATGGCTGCTTGATGCCAAGCTTGTGAAGTGCCTACATGCATGTTAAGCAGGGTAGGCTGACCGCCATTTCAGATAGTAAACATGTTGCTGGCTTACTCTCAGGAATACCATGGCTCACCATCTTTCAAGTGCATTAGAGTTGCAAAGGACATTACTGGGAACAGATTTCTATCACTTCATATGTCCATTCAGAGACTGGGCTTTCTTCCACCTTACAAAGATCAGATAACAAAAATATCCTCTGCTTCAAATATGTCTACATATTAGAAACGTACTTTTATTTTTGTAAAATAATTACATTTTAAATAAATAGAATTTTATGGGACATAATCTTGGAATGCCTTAAACTGTATTCAAATTATTTATTCTAATGTTTGAGATCCACCTGATAATGTGGATTCCTGGTACTTCCTACCTTTCCATTTATGCAGATTTAAAAGAAAGCTGTGTCTCTTCTTGTGGTGGTTAGCTGACTATCTCATTTTCCATTATGATCTATTCCACAATCTAGAAGAGCATAATTTGTTTACTTCTTTTATATTTTGAATTTGTTCTTGCTGATTTTTAAGTTTTGAAAAGTAGCCCACAAATTATAGTTTTAAGATAGGAAGAACAAACATTCATGTCTATTTGCAGTAACTTGAATTAAATTTCTTTATACAAAATTGGAAATATTAAAACATGTTCTTCTATATTAACATTAGACTAAAATTTAAAAGATAGCAAAGTTTTAATCCATAACAAATGAGCCAAGGATTTTTAGATAAAGCTCTTATGATTTTAATTAACTGCTGGAAGATTTTATCAAACCATAAAATGCAAATTTTCTGTTAGGATATATAAATTTCTTAAAATTATTGTATATTATTTTAATAGTAATTATATAAAAATAAAATATTTTGCAGTTGTTTTTACATTGTCATTTGAAGAACTAAGATCTCTCCAAAATTTTTACTTTGCAATGATAGTAAAATGAGCCATAGATTTATAGGTTTGCTAAATTTGCATAAAAATCCATCTATGTTAAAATTATGAATGATCTTATATTAACAAGCTGTACATGAAATGTCTCATGTTTCAAGTAAAGAATGCCTATTATTGATGCTAATCTAAGAGCTTATAGTACTATATTATCTAAGTTATAGCCCAGGTCTCTGATAGCTAATTAATAGGATACCGTAATATGGAATCAAAGGAGACTTGTATTCTAATTCGAACTTCAGCAGGACTCTAGGCAGGTTAAGCCCTTGCTAAATCTGTTTTATCACCTGCAGCATTAAGTCATACTTAATTCTAATTTTACTTGAGGTCCTATATTGAAGAAGGATTATATGCTAAAAACTGCCATCCATACAGGTAAAATCAACTCTTTTAAGTTAAAGTTTCTTCAATCTGAAAACTATTCATCATTCATCATATGAGATGATTAATTCCCACATTATTAAGGATATTTTAGTTTACTTTCACAGGATCAAATAATTTCAATTAACGTGAAACACTATTTCACAATGGGAAGTACAGTCCCTACATACAGCAAAAATTATTCTAATGAAGTAAATAGTATGCACTTTTAAAAGTTGTCTTTTGGTGTTTGTAAAATATGTGTTTTGATTCTTCAATGGAATGCCACATTAGTCATTCCTATTATAATCAGTCCTCTATTCTCATGGCCTGTGACTCTTCATCACACTAGAGAAAGTATGCCCTGTTTTATAATGATGAATATTTCAGTGGTAAAGATTGGTTTTCTTTGTCATTGTCATTGAAAAAATGAATAAATCTATCTATTTAGACTCTGGCTAGAATTAGAAGATTCAACAAAATATTTTTAAAACTTGCAGGTATAAATACAAATGCCCTAACATGAAAATTATTAGTTTATGTAGTTTACATTCACTTATAAACTAATTTATCTGTCTACCATTCAGAAGATAAAAATCAACTGTAAATTTCATATAGTTTTCATTAAATAAGTAAATGAGTGGAAATAAAATTATGATGTGTGAATATTCATTTGTACCACCTTTGATTTAAACTAAAGATGGTTGAAGGCCTAGTGTGGTGGGATACACCTGTAATCTCAGTGGCTGGGGAGACTGAGGCACTAGGATCCAAGTTTGTTGCCAGCCTGGATTACAGGGACCCTGTCTCAAAATTTTAAAAGTAAATAAATAAATAAAAAGTAAATAAACAGGGAAAGAAGCGCTGTGGTAGAGCATCTCTGGGTTTGATCTGAAAAAAAAACAAAAAATATCAAAAAACTGAAGAAAATTTGAAAAGTGTGTTTAACACAAAGTGAAAATGAGGAAAAATAACTGATAAACAGGTGTATATATGTCAGTATATAATTGCTTTAGCATTATTTTATACTTGAGTATACAGTGATGGCAGCTTTTTTTTGACAAGGTCAGTGGCCAAATCATGAAATTTTTAAGAATCAAGACCTCTAGGCCCCACTGGACTCCAAACTACAACACTTATCTATCCAGATACCTGGGTAGTTCATCTTGAAGTTAATGAAATTTATTCTTCCAAGCTTCATATTTCCGTGGCCCTTCCTTAGCCTCGGAAAATGCCCTTGAAATACTTTCAAATGGCCTTATATATTTAAAGGAGTAAGCAGTTTTAAATGCAATCTCTTTCTTTACAATTTCCTTTCCATCATACTTGTCGGATTGCATGACATTAAAATGGCTGCAGACATATTGAATAGAGCTAAAAAGTAGAGTTGTGGAGATGTTTAACTACAAATTATACTCACTTAGGTAGATAGTCACTTCTGACTGTCCTGATTTAAGAATGGCTTCCAGAGTTCTTCCCGTAACCAATGTGCTGATTCTTCTAACTCATAACAGTCCTGCAGAAAAAGGAGGCATTAGGAAGACTTGTGGTCACTTGTAGCTGAAAGTAGATATGAATCAACAATTAAAAGGTATGATCCTGGAAACCAGGATGCAAAAAATTCTTCCAAATGTGAGAATTCACTTCTGAAAGACATCAAAATTGAAGTTGTTTCTTAGGGAACATATTTGATAATGAAGCATATATATACCTGTGCATGGATGTATGTGATATAGATTTGTATATTTTATAGGAATCATAATACATAGAATTTGTTAATTTTTCATATTTAAAAGTATTAAAAATAAGTTTTATTTTTTATTATTTAATTACAATTATAATAATTCTTATAATGACAGTATTAAAAGTAACCAGTATGTCTGTTTTAAAATTCAAAAGATGTTCTTAAAATTGTTATTTCTACTCAGTGTACCTAGAACATCTTATATTGGCAAAGTTTGATGATTCCTAATGAAATATCACAAAAATATTACCATTCACATAGGAAAATTATCTGAAGATATAAGAATAATAATATAGCTGCACATATCTATTGGTACAGCAACATCTAAAATAAAATTTAAATCTCATTACATATTTTTATAGCTCCATTAAAATATTTTAGAAATTTAAAACTACATTCGAACTTCTTTGTGTAGACTTTACCTTTTGATTAATTTGTTTATTTTTCATATAATTTGCTATAAATAAATTTAAATAGATTTACTGTTTCTTTTTCTACTTGAAATCAAAAAGCAAAATTTGAAAATGAGAGCTTTCAAATGTCAAACTCTCACTTATATCACAATGAAAATGGCTGTCACAAACCAGTGTGATAAAAAAACATCTAAACAAAATTATCTAGAAAAAGATTACTATGAGAACATGCTAAATAATGAACATATAATACTTCTTTTTGACATTTACTCTGTGGCTTACTAGCTGGATGTGACCTCTAGGTAATTCAATTAACTGTTTTTTACAAGTTTGTTAATCTATTAAATTGAGAGAACAGTAATTATATCTGCCTCCTTAAATTTTTGCAAAGATTAACCACATTAATATATGCAAGCATGTTGCCTCATACATATTAAATGTTATTTAGGGCATTTATAGCAAGAAAGGTGACTATAAATATGTGTTGATGGATTATTGAGGGTGGGCTAAAACATTGAACTCAGCATCACTACTTTATGAACTTGACTCTTATTCAATCTCTCTGACTCAGTTTTTCATATGCAGAAAGCAGATTGAAGGCTACCTCATTATTGTACCCCCAATTAAAAATGTTTATAAAAGCATCTGGTGAGAGCATATACAGCCTCAATTAGTTGTATAAAATAAGTATTTGTCTACTCAGAATGAAAGATGAAAAACATGTTTAGAAACCAGCTAAAATCTATCCCCCCAAAGAAGGATAAAGCTGCCAAAAGAAGTAGAAACAGACTATGGAGAAAGTAGGGCAAAAACATAGAAATCACTGATACCAATGACACAGATATTGGAAGAGTCATGATAATTGTCATTGAAGTTGAGTAGCACACCATGATCTAAAAACATCAAATATCTCATGTGCAGCCTAAGTAATGCAGTACTACCAATCAATGGAAGGGCTCCTGACCCTGTGTCAGGAAGCAAAGCAGAGAAGGTATCATCATATTGCCTTTGCCCCATCATTACAATTTTTGTTTCTTAGAAGGTCTATACTCTTGATCTGTACCAACAGACCGCTTCTGTGATAAGATTTCTCCTGTGAGAGAGAATAATATAAACTAATGGAAGGGAGTTGAGGGATGGAGAGTTTAGGCTAATGATTATTCTCTCTCACTCCCTAATAGACTGAGCAGAACTTCAGTCTTAAAGGTTGCAGATTCTGAACCAAAGACCTCTCTCCCTTCAGACTAAGAAATATTCTTGCTAGTTATTTCTGGGCTGCCCCAGTTTCTCTAGACACTGTTAATACTGTTAAAAATTTCTTCCACATTGGTTTGAATGTTCCATCTTTTTTTTTTCCTGTCAAATCTCCAGTGATTTTAAAATGTATACTAGGAGTCATTCTGGATGCTTACCACAAAAATTGATGTAATAATGGGGATGCTTCCATATGAAAGGATCATGTTCTTCAAGAATGAGATTGAAACACTTGGTGAAGCAGATGATGCTGAGGATGCCCAATTATCCCCATGTGCTTCTTGTCAAAGAAAGCAGGTCCCACCTCTACCCTAGTCTTCTGTGGACAATTAGAGTCTCATTGTCTAATGGCTAAATGGCTTTGACCATGGGGGTTGTCTGACATTCTGCCCAGTATCTACTCATCTTCTCTCAGTCACCATGAAAATTAATACTCAGCACAGCTCACAGAGGAGACCAGAAACCTAGTCCAGAAGAAGGAATTATATATTAAAGAGTTGGTAGAATCTAATTTGTGTTGGCAGAAGACTGGGTATTATGTAGAAGAATGGGTGTTAATATTATTAAACTAACAAAGAAGAAACAAAGGCTTGTCTTGATATGGGTTTTAATGTGATAGCTAAAAAAGTATGAGTGACATTAAGAGTGTCTAGGATGGTTAATTGATGTCAGATTCAGTGATGAGGGTACAATTGGTGCTCGGGCATTCTCTACAGAATAATGTTTCACAGAAAGACCTGGAATAAACTCCCTTCAGTATGACAAAAAACGCTGCAGAAACTAATAAATGCACTGTAGAAGGGGAGGAGGCGATGCGTGAGTGTTTCTGGAAATCTTCAATTTGTTTTTATTTTATTCCTCTAGGTAAGTGATGAGTATGGAATTCTTTTTCAATAAAACTGGGCCCCCAGCTTTCTTCAGAAATAAAGAGCATTTTGAGAGCAGAAGGCAGTCGGTAGCACTTAACCTTCCCAGACCCAGTAGAATAAATGGTGGGTGAAATCATAACCAGGCCACAGGGACAGATCGGTAATCAGAGTGTTCTGATCCGCAGATGATCATGGAGGAGGTTAATTGATTCCTGAGTCCTTTTGTATTGGAGCAGATGGGGTGCCTGCCAAGGCACAATTTGGAATGTATAAGAAGAAAAATTCCTGGCCCAGTGGGAAGAATCCTGTCAAGTCAGCATGCATGTTCTCTCTCTCTCTCTCTTTCTCTCTCTCTCTCTCTCTCACACACACACACACACACACACACCTTCAATAAAATAGGAATAAAGAAATACTTCTTCAGAATTATAAAAAGAAAAAGTGTTATCTGCTTCCTGCAGAAAAAGCCAGCCTGCTTTAGTGTATGAGCACAAATACTATCTCCACTACAGTCTGATCAAGACAATAATGTCCTCTATTATCCAATTAAACAGTAGCACCTTGAAACTTCTAGATGATATATTTAAAACAAAAATAAAATGGAGTGTGAAACAAGAATAGAGAGCAGAATTATCTTTTTCACATCATTTTGAAGCTAATATATTATACCTAGATAACTGAAGGGATTGTACAATTGCTATTTCTAAATAAAAGACTGAATAAAATGATAGGACACAAAGCAAAACAACAACTTCCTTCATACACACAACAATAAGTGGTTGTGATAGAAGGAATACTTTATTTCAAAAATCAATGCAAATATTCTACACAAAGAATAAATGTAAATGAATATTAGTCTCTCTCTGGGGACATCTTTATACTTGAATGAAAGAAAATACACATTGTGTTAAATATCAAATATTTAATTTATCCTTAGCTAATTCATACTTTTATGACAACACTAATAAGAATGTAAAAAGGAGTTGTTGTTTTTGATAAGAAACATGTGAGCTAATGCTAGGCTCATATGGACAAAAATCTAAGCAGCAGTGACCATGAAAATCTTTAAAAGGAAGAAAAATAGTATAAGACTAGCCCTATTGGATAGCAAAGACTCACAATTACAATCATTCAAACACAGTGGTACCAATAAGATATATTTCAATAAAAGAAACAGAAACAAAGGAGAAAAACTATTTCTTAATTTATTGTGTGAAAATTATGGCATCTCAACTTATTTTGGGGAATGTATTATTAAGTAAATGACCATAGATAGCCACATAGAGAGACCACAATTTTGGAACTGCTATTTCAAAATTATCATGAGATATATACCAAATTGATGAAATATAATAAACTTATGAAGCAAGAAAATGAGTTTAAAAGACATGGGAAAGAACTTCTGTAATTAAGTAGGATAAAAATGCTCCTTGATATGAAAATAAAGTATCCTATCATATAAAATTATTGACTAAATATAGCTATGTAAAATTTAAAAAAAATCATAAAAAACTCCTAAAGTATAAAGAGAGACAACATTATGGGATGATACTTTTATAACATCTGACTGATAAGGAGCTAATGACAGTCTTGCTTTACTTAATGATGGGAAAGGTTTTGAGACGTTCCCTGTTAACCTATTTTGTGATCCTGCAACCAACACACAGTGTATTTACACAAACCTGGGAGTCTATCCACCAACACCCCTACCTAAGCCATATGGTACACACCATCAGAGATGTAATCTGTTGTTTACTGAAATGTCATGTGCACTCAAGACTGTATGTGGTATGTCTTCATACTAATGGGTAAGAGGAAGACCAACAGCTGTATTTTTAAAGAATTCACAGTTGAATGACAAGGCTCTTAAGTGTAAAAAGAATCTCTCAAAATTACAGAAATTAAAGACTATACAGAAATACAATTTTTAGCAATAAGTTTGTTGATTTAAAAAAAAAAAAACCTCACATTTGCTAGCAATTCAATAGCTTTTGAGTGCACATATTTACTTACAAATTGCATGTGACAATTTAGATTGAGAGAAACTTATAGGGCAATTATAGTTGTTAATTTTTAAAAATCATGCTCTATTGGTAAGAGTTCACAATTCAAATAAAGAATTGTTAATGCTTATTCACTGGGCACTTTATAAAAATACATGTTCAACAACATGTTGAACCCAACTTTAATTTATTTCCATAGGGAGACACAATAATGGGAATACAGGTTTAAAAAGTTTATATCTGAGAAAGGATAAAGAAACATTTGTTTTTAATTATATAAATATATTATACATTTATAGAAAATATCAATGTATTAGACATACAGCTGTATGTTTAATGAACTACCACAAATATTTATGGCTTATAACAACCAATGAATTTTGATCACACTCTGTTGGGCTTAGGTGTTCAGGAAGAGATTGGCTGGATTCTTCAAATCCCAGTTCCCTCATGTAGAACCATTTAGTGTCAGCAGGGCTGTGGCCATTTGAGAGCTCTATGGAGCTGGAGGCCCAAGAAGACACACCCTCACTGTTGGTGCTGGGTGTCAGTCGGGCTCCTCTGTGAGACTTACCTTGGGTCCTTAGCCTGAAGGTTCCAGGTGTCTGGACATCTGAGTAACCAAACTGGACGCTAAGTTACATTTTCTGACTTCATTTCCGACAGTGGTTACAATTGAATCAGTAAGGTCAGCCCAGGTTTTTGGGAAGTGGGTAAACACCCTAAATCTTGAGAAGTTTCAAAATGTTTGCAAACATTTTTAAATTTTATATACTATATATAACTACATGAAATTCTCTCCTGTTTTTGCTAAATAAAAAGAGCAAGACACAAATCACAAACATAGTGAGACACCTCTAATGTGTGAAGGGATAATATATATATATATATATATATATATATATATATATATATATATACACACACACACACACACACACACATTTATTTAAAAAGCAAAAAATCTATTTACAGAACTGTAGAGGAGAATTAAATACAAAATGCTGCCCCAGAAATTGGATTGGAAGAGTGATACAAGTCTGAAAACATGAGGTGACACTATAATCTGTAATTCCCTTGATATAGTTTGAACATTTTACTGTTTCCTAATTTCAATAAGTTAGAATCAAACAATGTTGCAAAGTGCACATAAGTACATAAACAAAAGGACATTATCCTATGTTAAATGTAAAATAAAGTTTGATGTTTCATTTTGAAAGAGCACTTTTTAGAGGGAGAACTTTAAAATCACCATGTATGTATGTGGAGTGAAATGCACATCTATTCAGCCTGACAACCTGATGAATATCTGCTTATATATACAGCCCCGAAACTCCTGTGCAGATTAAGGTGGAGACCATTTCTTTCAGCTTCAGCCACAGCTGATGCATGTCCATCTTTTCCTGCCCTGTAGAGAAGCTCATGCTTTGGTTTATTTCACTCTGTATAGTTTAGCTGACTTAGAGAAATAAATATAATTGGATCCATACAGTATGGTATGCCCTCTTTCACTCAGAATAATATCCTTATGATTTATCCATATTATTAGAGATAGCCATGTTTGTTCTCTTCCTATGCTGACTAAAATTTTATTTGTATAAATATTCTATCAATTTTGAATCATTCTCTTCTTGGTGGAAAATTAAGAATATTCTTATAACTTTAAAATTCTGAGAATAATTGGTAAAGTATTTTTGTTTACTTGTGTGTGTAAGTGTACATGTCTTCAGTCCCTTGGGTAACACAAAAGAGTGATCTTGCTATATTAACTCTGCACTTGTGTATAACTGCCTAAGAAAGCTCCAAACCATTTCCAAAGGTTACACCATGTTAACACCTACCAGCAGTTTACAAGAATTCCAACAAAGAATAATTTTGAAGTCATTAGAATTTAAGAAAATTATTTGACCCCTCTAAAATGACATTCTCATCACTTGTATACTGAAAGTAATGATACATAAAATATGCATTTGAATAATAATGCATAAGGAATTACATAAGAATGTTTCCTTTATTTTTTTTCCTTTTTCCTTCTTTCCTCTCTTATACCAGGGTAAAAATAGATCACAAATTTGAAAAAAAACAGTATGTCTTATTTGTGTTCTTCTCCTGTTTGAAAATGATTAAGTGACTTAAAGGCAAACAAACCTCAAAGTCACTAAGAGCAGCATGAATATTCTGGTTAAAATTGAGTAGCTTTTCCAGGTCACTGTAAATCACAGACTAGTTATGGGCAGAGAGTCTAAATAACCTGAAGGAAATTACCTGCTGTCAATAATTTCAGATGTACTGCTTTAAAATGTATGATTTATAATGTCAATCTAGTAACTGAATGACATATGGACCTACATTTATTTTTGTAATTAGTAAAATTCTGAAGTTGTTAAAAATAGCAATGCATATAATGTAAAAATAGTAAGAAAAAACTTTGATTTCCTGCTTGACATAGAAGAGTTCTACTTCCTCAGTTACTTCTAAAACTTCACAGAACATTTTTTATTTAAGATTACACTCATTTACATGCATTCATCTAAAATTAGGCTTTACCCAGTGCACAGAATTAATACAAAGAGACATGACATTATTGATTTCCAACTCCTTTGGTATTTAAGAGATATCAGCCTTTAATAACAGGTTCACAATTAATCAATCTACTGTACAAGCCATTGGATAAAAAGGCACTGCAGGGTTTGGACTTTTATAACCAACCTTGTAATATTTGATTTTGATAAGGGTTAGGCTGGTATTAAACATTAAAATGAAAATAGAGGGATTTCTTTCTTTGGCTCTCAAGTGAATATGTACTCATAAAACAGAACGAAATTTAAGACATGAAAAAATTTCTTAATTAATAAAGTGAATTTGCATTACACTTGTGTCTCTCAAATTCTTATAAAACCAACTCTAAAATCGAAATTTGCTACTTACTGTCTGAAGTTATTTAGAAATAGTTTTTTCACGTATTTATAATGCATCTATACAGAATTGAAAGGTTACATGCTGAGGTTTTGAAATGAGGGTTATGGAAAGAAAATGTTTTAGAAACAGGTTTCATTCTATATCACCTGCTTCAGGGAATTCTTTATGTTTAGCAACTGTGATAATGATTGATGACGTTTGCTTTCTTACCCAGAAAGCAAGGTGGGGAGTAGGAGAAAATCATAACATTCAAGACATTTTTTCTAGCAGTAAGAAACTAAAACTGTACTAACATATACCCTAGCACATGATGATTAATTGATAGATATCTGATGAAAAAAGACAGGGAGGAAGGAAAGATGGGAGGGAGGGAAAGAGGGAAAGCAACAGACTCAATTATTTTTTTCCATTTCAACATGAAGACATTGGCAAGTTAAATAAGGATATAGGAACTTATCCCTCCTTCCAATTTCTTGTTATCTTAATAATCATTTATATTAAAAATTATTTTCTTATGAACCGAGATTTTATAAAACATAAACCCAGTGTACTTGTGCTATCTCTAAAAGCTTAGAGCTGAAAAGCCTTTCAAACCTGACATAAAGATAGAGAACATAGCCCAGAGGATCAAAATGTTTATTATCGCTATTCTTATGTTTAAAATATACTGGAAACAGTAAGAAATACTTGAAAGTGTAATAAAGAGGAAATTGATTTTGGGGACAAGTTAAATTTACATTAACCATAGAAATTTTACTTAAAGAGGTAAAAATTAAAATGATATGAAATGCATTTGTCCTAGGGTTGCTGAGAGAGTATTTTAGTAATTACTCTACACTGTGATTTGGAATAGAAATTGATACAATCTTCCTGAAAGAAAAACTGGCAATACTTGTTCCAATTTCAAGTAGTCTTTTTTTTAATTCAAAATGGCCATGTGCCAAAGGTGTACTGTTACCATGGTAGTATAGGTAATTGCAAAAATTTTGAAATAACCAACATGTCTACCTATAAAACATGGTTGAATAAATATGCCCAATTTATAAAAGAATAATCTGTTCACCATATAGCATTTATTTTACTAGTTAGTGCTTGGAAATTGATTGAAAAACATAGTGTTCTCAATTGATTATTGAAGTTTACCAAGCATTTCCTCAAAGTGGTTTACAGTTTGTTTAAAGAACATTGCCATTTCACAACAACTAAATGTGTATATTTATTATCTGTGAAAATTTGCATAGATCTGCTCTACAGACTTATTTTCCTTCATAATAATATTTAAAATGTAAATGTATTTGATGATATATTGATGATATATATATGATAATATATATGTATTTCAATTGCAAAGAATACCAAAGTTGTATCATCAAAAAATATTCAGGCATTTCATATAAATTTTCTCTGTATGATTTGAAGTATTTCACTTTATGAAGCCATAATCACCACATTTTTAAAATACAATCCTAAATATTGGTTAAAATTATGGTGTTTAGAATAAATAAAAATTTTAGACTCACCACCTATTTAATTCATTCAAATAAACACTGTAAGATACTTGAATATACAATTTAAATACTAACTTATTTTTAAATGTATAATTCATACTTTTAAAAATATAGCCTTAGCATATATGACTTTTTCATACATGTTTTATAAAAACACAAAAAAATAATGCAATTTTATAAAGGAAGGTTTCAAAATTTAATGTTTAATATTTAGACTCTACAATTTTGTGTGAAATTATAAATAAAAATTGAACATAATTTAGATTAAAAGATATGATAAAGCTGAAAGAGTGGATTATAAGACTATACATATATAAATATGAAAGACTTTAAATCATGATTTGTATTCCTATGTCAATTTTTGAAAGTGCTAATTATTGAGTTAATTTAGGAAACAAACACATTTTATCTCAGTTTCAATATTTTAGGCAAAAGCTTTTTGTGAATTCAAGTTTTTGTACAAATGAATTATTTTTCATCTATGCACTATTAGCTTAAAAAGTCAAAAGCAAAAAGTGTTTAATTCTCTTACTAAACACCGATAACATATTTTACCTTACATATTGCTCATATTTCATGATGAAATAAAATAGGTTGGCATACAGAAGCTGCTTAGAAGTAGTAGATTTTAATCTTATAATTCAAATTGTGAAATATTTAGTTTCACAATTCTCAAACAGTGAAAAGAATATCAAATATAGTTTAACAGATAAATTCACTTCTGTATTTGTATGTCTCATTGCCTCCTTATTTCTTAAGCATTTAGGCCATTAGGGATAATGAAAACATGTACACATAACAGTCTACCCCACTAGTAACTGAGAAATAAGAAGAAAGAATTACAGAAAAGCAAAATCTTCACTTTTGTTGCCATTACAACTGTCTTTCCTAATGTACTTTGATTAGGCATACACATGTCTTGCTATAATTCTTAAAATGACCTTTAGAAATTTTATATAAGTAACTATCCTTACATCACAATGCAAAGCTTATTTTCAGGAGAATAATATGAATTCAACCAGCACTATTGAGCAATAGCTATAAAGTAAGAAGACATCAGGTTTTTGAAACTACACTTCGTTCAGAAATCTATCTTATAAGATGAAATGCCCAGATGACAAATGCATGAATTAATTTAGAAAAATAGAAAATTTCCATTTGCAGGAAATTATCATCTTTTGTGCAAACATAATTTTAACTAGACAAATAATTGCAAAGAATATGTTATCATATTTCATACTTAGATAATTATTCTTTTTCATGAAATTGGATCTTTTCAACTTCTACATATAGTACGATCATCATATTCTGCCCAAAAGCCATTTAAATGAATGGTTCCCATGTATTGCGATATTTTTGTATTACCTTTGATCCATGCAGGAACTTTCCCAATGTGAGATATGTAAATTTTGATCTGTCAGTGGAATTCATTTGATTAAAAAACAGAAAAAAAGAAAAGAGATGAAAAAAGTAGCAGAACTTTAATTGTAAAGCTGGAATGAAACTCATCACAGTGCTTTGTTTCCAGTTAAACATGACACTACCTTCCACTGAAATAAAACAAATTCAGCATATCAATTATTTTAATACAAAAATCAAATTTCTTGTTTGTTTTCTAGTGAGGGACAAGGGTTTTTGATGGCCAGGACCCCTAACCATCCAGCATCCTCCAGGAGGGTCACCTCCGTGCAGTGTGGGCACACCTCACTTGCCATCTAAGCAACTGCAGGCTTCCTGGATGTCAAGGCCCAGCTTTAATAACTGGTGCTTATTTAATCAAGACAAATGCAGCTCTCTAAGTGATTGGCAGCTTAAAGTCAGCCAGATCTGCCAGCTGTTATCTTTGAAATGAGAGTGAAATCTAACAGCTTAACACGGCAGCTACAGCAGAGCATGAAGGCCATGAATATACATCGTCAAAGAGATGTAATCTATCTGCTTTACCCCATCTTCTATGGGAATCCAATTTTACATTATTCATCTGTGTTTTTTTAACTCTTTTGTAGAATATGATTAGCTAATGTGGTTTAGTATTCTAAAACTCCAGGCAGGTACTTTACCAGGAACTTGAGTTTAGAATATAATTTTCTCTTTTTGCCTCCTAGCAGATTTGTTTCATGTAATTAAAGTAAATAAGGAAGAATAAAGACTCGCCCACTCATCTTATTTTCACATTTCAGTTCTATTTTATCTACATTTTGTAAAATAAAAATCTATAATATTCTTTTCAGGTCATGGTGATTTTTTGACATAAGAATACTGTGTTTCGAATGATATTAAAATTGTAATTTGCTTTTAATAACACAGCTGCGTTTGTGTGTTCTTTGGGTGATTGATTACACTAAGAGATGTGTTTTCATGTCACCAAAAGACAATGTTCACTCTCTTTTTTTAAAGTTATGACCAGCAAACTTTTAAACTCAGTTCTTCCCAAATTATGTGCTCTATGCTTTATGAGTACATATTTTTGAAAAAAAACATTTTTAATTTTAACAACAGTCCTTTGAGGTGCTCGTGTTTTCTAATGTATAAGTTGAATGATATACGAAAAACCATAGAAAAAAGATTTGACTTCAATTGTCTTTTCTTCAATCAAGGTGTTTTCTCCTTATACAATATCATAAATGATAAGTGGTATTTCAGCTTTCAGTAAATTCTAAGGAATTGTACCCAGATAATATCAACTGCATAGCATGATAGATTATCATGAATAGGAATTATCAGTAACAGTCTGTGGTGAGCCGCTTCTGCCGTTCATGCAGACTATGGTCGCCATTACAAGATGGCGCTGGCTCCGCTGTGGTCTGTGACAAACAACTCCTTATTTGGGAGAGTTGGCGCATGACTTTTCATCACCCTATGAGAAAGCTCCACGTGGCAGCTTTGCATTGGGGCTTGAGATGCTTTATTAAGGCTGGGAGGGGCATCCGAGGGAGAGAAGAAGAACTATCAAGGGCCTGAATAAACTGCTGAAAGAAGATTCCTGAGTTGCGTCTTCCTTGCGGGCAAGGGGTTGCGACAACAGTCAAAGAAAATGAGTTTAATATTGAATTAAACTAATTTTCAGACATTGGGATTCAAAATAGTCAGGAAGAAGTTATTTACTATATGGCTCAATGATTTAATAGGGCTGCTCAAAAAAGTCTGCTAATCAGGAGGCAGAGACAGGAGGATTTCAGCTTTGAGGCCAGCTTGGGCAACTTAGCTCTATCCTGTCTCAAAATAATAAAAGGGCTGGGATGTGTCTCAGTGGTGCAGCATTTACACAGCTAATGTAGCATATTCAGGATCCTTGGTTTAATCCACACCACTTAAAAAATTAAAGAATGCTGAGAATCAATGCAATATTATCTCCTGGGTGTGTATGTGCTTGTGTGTTTTGCTTGGTAAGCCTTTTAAAGTGTTCATCAAAGTAACAAAAAGAAATGAAAATGACAAAACTTAGCAGACTTAGTAAATAAACTAGTGCATTTTCATGCTACAATGAAAATAAGGTCCAATTATGGCAAGACAATTTAAGAATTGATCTAGACATGACAGTTGCATAGATAGTTGAACTAGACTGCCTATGGAATGATCAGTCAGAAACAAAGTGGTTGGTACCAGCAAGGGACTGCCAGTTGGGCTCATTGACAAGAGAGCTGGAATTGCACATCTCCAGAAATGATTCCAAGGACCCTTTTTTGCAATAGTTAATACTGCACATGCAGAGACTGAAGCATACCTGAAATCAAGAGGACTAGGTTCATGGAAGGTGAAGGGTTTAGTTAGACATAAAGCAGCAGATATAAAATCCTGTCAGAAAATTTTCATTCTATTCTAGTTTCATTATACTAGATGTCTAGAATCTTTAATTCTTTCATTAATATCTTGATTGTTAGTTAAATTTTACTAAAGTGATTTTTTACTTTGAAATGTCCTACTCCTATTGCTTTTTTAAAGTTAGCGTACTTGAAGCATTCTATTTAATTTCCTGTAATCACCACTGACGAGAAGTCAACAGCCCATGAACAACAACAACAACAACAACAAAGCCACAAGATTCATTCCTCTGCTACACGTCACTCTCAAGTTCCAGAATCATCTCTTATTTAGACCTGGTTGTACATCTAAATTGAGAGAACTATTATTGAACATTTCACTTCACAGAAGCAGTTGGATAAATTAGGAATCTAGAGTTTTCTGCAAACCTGCTATGTCATGAGACCCTCAGGCTCCATTCCCATAAAGTACCTGGGTGAGGGAGTGGCTTCCCTGTCTTTGAAAAGAAACATATTTTGGATTATTCTTCTCCTTGAGTATCAGGTTGAGTCCTTTGTAGACCCAGTCAGAATATTAAAGGCCTATTAATTTGTTTGTCTTCATGCTAAATTTTAAATAGTGTCATTTTTTAATTATCTGTAATCAAATTTATACAGATTATGCATTAAATTTTTACACACTGTCCATCATTTCAAGCCTCAACAATGTCACCATTTAAGTGTGTTGTATCATTTAGTCTCCCTCTGCTGACACCCACACCTAGTTATAGCAGGCAGTGTGGTCCAACCTGTCCCTCCCATCACCAAACTGTTTCTGCACTGCAGTTTCCTAGGCATTTAGTGCAAGATGGGATAGTTTTATTTATTTGTTCTAATTTGTTATTCGTAACAGCAGAATACATTTCAATTCATAGTACACAAATGGAGCACAAATTTTCATTTTTCTGGTTGTAAATAGAGTCACACCATTCATGTTTTCATACATGTACCTAGGTAATGATGTCCATCTCATTCAACAATCTTTCCTACCCCCATGCCCCCTCCCCTCCTCTCCCTCCCCTTTGCCCTATCCAAAGTTCTTCCATTCCTCCCATGCTAGCTCACCCCATTATGAAACAGCATCCACTTATTAGAAAAAAAAAAAAAACTTTTTTTTTGAGATTTTCTTACTTCACTTACCATGATATTTTCCAACTCCATCCAATTTCCTGCAAATGTCATGATTTTATTCTGTTTATTGATGAGTAATATCCCATTGTGTATATATACCACAGTTTCTTTATCCTTTCATTTATTGAAGGGAATCTAATTTGATTCACAATTTAACTATTGTGAATCATGCTATTATAAACATTGATGTGGCTGTGTTACTGGAGTGTGCTGTTTTTTAAGACCTTTGGATATAAACCAAGAAGTGGGATAGCTGGGTCAAATAGAGGTTCTCTTTCAAGTGTTTTAAGGAACCTCCATACTTCTTTCCAGATTGCTTGCACCAATTTGCAGTCCCACCTGCAATGTATAAGTGTACCTTTTTCCTCACATCTACACCAACACTTATTGTTGCTTGTATTCTTAATAACTGCCATTCTCACTGGAATGAGATGAAATCTTAGAGTAATTATGATTTCTTTAATTGCTAAAGATGTTGAAATTTGTTCATATATTTGTTAATTGATTGTATATCTTCTTCTGAGAAGCCCATTTATTGACTGGATTATTTGTTTTTTTAGTGTTAAGTTTTTTGAGTTCTTTATATCGCCTGAAGATTAGTGCTCTGTCTGATGTGTGTGTGGTAAAATTTGTTCCCATTCTGTGGGCTCTCTCTTCACCTCATTGATTGTCTCTGTTGCTGAGAAGAAGCTTTTTAGTTTGATGTCATACCATTTATTGATTCTTGATTTTATTTCTTGAGCTATAAGAGTCTTATTAAGGAAGTAGGGGCCTAATATGACATGATGAAGATTTGGACCTGCTTTTTCTTTTATTAGGCATAGAATCTCTCATCTAATTCCTAGGTCCTTGATCCACTTTGAGTTGAGTTTTGTGTATGGTGAGAGATAGGAGCTTAATTTTATTTTGCTGTATATGGATTTCCAGTTTTCCCAGCACTATTTGTTAAAAAGCTATCATTTCTCCAACAAATGTTTTTGATGCCTTTGTCTAGTATGAGGTAAATGTATTTATATGGGTTTGCCTCTGTGTCCTCTATTCTGTACCATTGGTCTACAAGTCTATTTGGGTTTCAATATCATGCTGTTTTTGTTACTGTTGCTCTATAGTGTAGTTTAAGCTCTGCAATTGTAATGCCACCTGCTTCACTCTTCTTGCTAAGGATTGTTTTGACCATTCTGGGTCTCTTATTTTTCCAGGTAAATTTCATGATTTCTTTTTCTATTTCTATGAGGAATGTCATTTGGATTTTGATTGGAATTCCATTAAATCTGTATAGTGGTTTTGGAAGTATGTTCATTTTGACAATATTAATTCTGCCTATTCAAGAACCAGGGAGATCTTTCAATATGAGATAGTTTTTTACACTAGCAAATACTGTCATCAAAATGTCAACTTCAAAGGGTTTCTTTTACTCAGATTTTTGCTTTAGTGACAAAAAGACCCAATAAGAACAATTTTAGAGGAAGAAAAGTTTATTTGGTGGCTCACAGTTTCAGAGGTCTCAGTCCATAGACAGAATATCATGGCAGAAGTGTGTGGTGGAGGAAAGCAGCTGGAGGAAGGAGAAAGAGAGAGAGAGAGAGAGAGAGAGAGAGAGAGAGAGAGAGAGAGAGAGAGACCACTTACCAGATACAAAATACATAACCCAAAGTCATGGCCCCAATGACCCACTGCATTCAGCCACACCCTACCTGCCTTCAGTTACCATCCAGTTAAATCCTATCAGTGGACTAATGCACTGACTAGGTAAGACTCTTATCACCTAATCAATTCACTTCTAAATCTTCCTGCATGGTCTCACATACAAGCTTTTGTGGACACCTCATATCTAAGCCATAACAGTGTTAGAGCATAAATTGGGTAATGCTTGCACGATTAAGTACGTTTTTATATCATGAATTGGTGGAATTTCTTGCAGCAGTCTGGCTGGGCACAAATCAGGAGCCACTGAAGCAGGAACAAACTTTATTTCTGAACTCCACCAGCACACTCCACACACGCTCCCTCCCTGGGAATTCTCCTGGGAACCATGCACGCGGCATTCTCCCTGGACACACACTCCAACAGGAAAATCCCTCTTTAGGAAATCCCTCCTACCGCACTTCCCCAACCAATGGAAACTCTCCAGGAGTCCTGCTAGAGCTCCAAAGTAGCAGACCAAGGCGGACAGCAGGGGTCTAATATCCAATTGAATGCAGATCTTAACATAATCATATCATCTCAATGGCTTGCTAGCATCACCTTTCAACCAAAAATGCCATGCGTCATTCCTACTTGGCTATGGCTCTCAGCAATTTCTTTCTTATTTTCCCCTCAACTTCTTCCCTCATGCCCTCCCTCCTTCCCTCCCTTCCTTCCTTCCTTCCTTCCTTCCTCTTTCTTCTTTTTCTTTCATTTTTGATAGTGGGGATTGAACACAAGCATGCTGTAGCACTGAGGTACATCCCAAGCCCAATTTAATTTTTGAGACAGTGTCTCACTAAGTTGCAGTCCAGCCTCCAATTGGAATTCTCCTGTCTCAGTTCAGCTACCTGAGTTGCTGGTATTTAGGCATGTGCCACAGTGCCCAGCTTTGGTAGGTATTTCTTAAACATAATGAATATCTCCAAAAGTGTCATATCTCAAATCAAACTAATTTAATGCACTTAATAAGAGAGAAAATTCTATTTTTATGAAACACACTTGCTTAATAAATAATACTATTTATTATAATAACAGCAAATGAAAATTACAATATTTCAATATAAATATAAATAATATGTACTTCAGATGATGAACATGAAATATACTTTTAGAAATTTAAGTAGATTCAAGATATGATCCTGACTATAAAGCTTAATATGTAGTAGGCTTCAAATAATTTTGGATGAATTATAAATAATCTTGAGAAAATGTGAAAAACTATTCTGAAGATATTTTCTCAAATATTAAATATTTCATGTAGTATTCAAAAATAATTGGATGTCATATTCTTAAAGGTTAAGATATTTGGGAGAAGATATTTTCCATTAATACTGTGAGTCCAAATAAATAAACAGATGGATGAGAAACCTAAGTACACTGCCACATATTTTAAACAAACTTAATTTTTAGAATTTTGAATTTAATTTCACATATACTCTGCACCAAATTTTTCCATTATTATTATATGAATGTATATTTGTCAGATTTATTAGTCCAGCAACATGGCATTATTACTAAATGAAGTCCATACTTTATTCACACTCCCTTTGTTTCTTACTAATTTCCTCCTATGTTCTAACATCTCATCCATGAAACTCATAAGACATTTGGTCCTCAGGTCACCATTGGCTTTGCTTGATAGTAACAGTTCTCAGCTTTTCTTGTTTATAATGATTTTGATGGCATTTAGGAATCTTGGTTCTGTATTTTGCTGAATGTTCCACAATTGGGTTGAGAAAAACAGCATATAAATCCCAAAGGAGGGTAGGATCATGATGGCCATTCTTTGTAGGTTTTGTTTGTGCTGTTTGATTGCTTTCCTTTGCCTTTCTTTCTGGAATGTAATGGTCCGGAATGGTTCATCTTGGGTATTCCCTGCCTCATCTTAAAATTAGTCACTTAATGCTTAGGAAATCCTGCTTCTTTTTATTTAACAACAAACTAACAAACAAAACCAAGTGTCAGGTATGGTTGTTGCTTTGAGGGTGCTGTTGCCTTTTAACCTCTCAACTAATAAAACAAGGGAATGTGGGAATAAAGACTAGCCTGTGTATATACATAAATATATAAATATTTCTACAGTGTGTATGTTTCCATATGAACCCATAATAGGCTAAACTTTAGTGGTCTCCGACTCCATTCCATAGATCATCCGAGCCTCCTTCTCATACATCTTGGTCAACTCTCATTAGAGTTGTGAGCTTTCTACCTTCCACTATCTGCTATCATTTCCTTGGTTTTCAGTACTAGGATGAAAGTATAGCAACATGAGAATTATTATCACAAAATTTTACAGTACACAGCTTTATCAACCACTGTACAATTCTTCTATGCAGCTTGTTTTCTCTTTAGTTTTACATACACCATTTATATCCAAAGTTACTTACATAGGTCAACAGGTTTTAACCTATCATTTTCAGTGAGGTCATTTCAGACATTTTTAGTGCAGTTATTTTCATTTATCATATTCCATATTTCATTCTTGGACCCCAGATACCTAAAATATTTTTTATTTGCATACATTAAGGTTCACTCTTTGTGCTGTAGATGTCTATTGGTTTTGATAATGGGATAATGTTGTACATACACAAATATAGTACCATAAGAGATTGAGCACCCTAGTATCCCTTGTGCTTCTCATATTAAAATTTCCCTGGCAACCAAGAATCTCTAGCAATCACTAATATTTTTGCTGTATTCATAGCATTTCTTTTTCCAGGATATTACTTAATCAAAGATATTTAGCCTTTTCCATTGGCCTCTTTCACTACTGGCATTTACAATTGATCTATATGTTTTGTGGTTGAATAACTCACTTATTGTTACTGATTAATATATTATGATCTGGAGGAATCACACTTTGTTTATCCATTCACTTATCAATGAATATTTTGGTGGCTTTCAGATTTTCATTGTTAATAATATCGCTCTAAACATTTATGCAGAAGTATTTATGTGGAAAGTAACTTTCAAATCAGGAGAATTACTTAAATGTTGACAGCAGAATTAAATGGTGCAATAGTGTTTAGTTCTGTAAGAAATTGCCAAGTTGTTTATCAAAGTCTGCCATTTTAGGTCAGGTATGTTGGTGCATGCCTGTATTCCCAGTGTCTCAGGAGGCAGGGATAGGAATGATAGTGAATTCAAAGCCAGCTTTAGCAACAGTGAAGCACTAAGCTACTCAGGAAGACCCTGTCTCTAAATAAAATATAAAATATGGCTGGGGGATGTGACTCAGTGGCTGAGTGCCCCTGAGTTCAATCCCCATTACACCCCTGTCAAAAATAAAAATCTTCCATTTTGTCTTGCCTTTTATAGTAAGGGGCCCTATTGCTTCATATCCCCCCATAAATTATGATCTTTATTCTTGAATTTTTTAATTTTTAACATTTTGGATGCAAGATTTAACAAGCATATCTTCCAAAACTATTTTTTCTCTGCCTATAACTTTTCTTTTGATTCTCAAAGCAGTGTCTTTGACAGACCAAAGGTTTGCAATTTCAATGTAGTCCAACTTGCCAACATTTCTTTCATATTGATTGTTTTTGGTGTTTTAATTAAAAACTCATCTAAAATTTTTTCCTATATTTTATTCTAAGAGTTTTATACTTTGAGATAATTTGTATAGAAGGTTCAGGTTTGTGTCTAGCTTTATTACATGTTTTTAGTATAGATATCCAGTTCTTTTGGTAGCATGTATTAAGAAAACTAAACATAGATTCTTTCCCTATTGCATTCCATGTGATACCGTGTGAACAATGAGCTAAGTTTACTTCACTTGTCTATGACCACTGTCTTCTCTTTGGTGTATCAATATTTCAATTTCTTCTCTAGTACCATACTGTCATGATTAATGGTTTATGATTTTTACTTTGTTTCTATTCCCTTAATTTTTTAAAGCCAAATTTCTGGACTAATATATTTTCTTGGAGAAGATTCTGTGTGCTGACAAGAATGTGTATTTTCTTATTCTTGAATGGAACATTCTCTAAATGTCAACTATATCATTTTATAGTGATATTTCAATTGACTTTTTATATTTCTGAGATGTCTACATATTTGATGTATACATTATGGAAAAGGGGGCTCAGGTATTAAATTGTAAGAGTGAATTGTCTATTTCTCCTCACAGTTCCATCAGTCTTCAGCTCATAGACTGACTTCTGTTATAAAATCCATGTGCAATTAGAATTGTTTTATCTTCTTGGAGAATTGACCACTCCTATTATTTAATAGCCCTCTTATTCTGCCTCAGTTTGCTTGTACTTAAGTTTGCTTTGTTTGAACTTAGTATAGCAACTCCAGATTTCATTTGACTAGAGTTAGCAACATACATATTTTGATGTCTCTTTACTTTTGATCAATCTGAGACTTTATAATTAAACTGAGTTTCTAATAAACAACATCTAATTGTTTGTTTTCATTTTTATCCACTCTGACAATCTGTCTTTAGTTTATTCATGGCATTCACAGTTAAAAGACTATTGACAGTTGAATTGATGTCTATCAGGTATGTTGCTTTTTTTCCCCACAATTTAGTTTTCACTTTACTCAGTGAATTGAACATTTTATAGGATCATGCTTTATATCCTCTGTTAACATATCTGTATTTTTTAAACATTCTAGTGCATGACCTAGTCTACAATATACATTTTAAAATAATAAATCATTTTGTACATACGAACAAATGGCTGCACAATTAGAATAGTTTATATGATTATTTTTATTTTTTTTCTCTTAATCCATATTATTTTGCTATGATTCATTTTACTTCCTGGAAATTCTGAAGTTAAAACACACGAAAATGTGCCCCCTGTCAAAACTCAGTCGCAGGTATTCCCTTTCTGAAGTTACTGTACACTCATCCTTCAACAATTTGTCAGTTACTAAATAATTTTCACTTTGAGGTTATGGATCTGGCAGCTTTTGCTCTAAGGAAGCCAAGTTCTTCATTTGCCTATCTCTTCAGATCTCAGGTCCTCTATTTACTAAGTGGCTTCAACTCCATCTCTCTATGGAGTGTTGTAGTTTCTTGGGAGGGATTAAGACGTTGTGAAATAGAAGAGAATGTTTTATTTTCATGATCTGCATTTTTAATATCAATTTTCCAATCATGTGTTTGAGAAAGTTAACTTTGGAAGAACCTAGATGCAATTGTCTAGATAGAGAGAATTTGTAGTTTCACATTGCTTTAGTGTCCACTTGATATCTGTTTGACCTTCTCATAACAAGAGCTAGGCTTAACCACACTTGACATAGTGTCCGGTCTCCACCTCCTTAAGGTTCCTTAATGTAATGGATTAAGATGGCTCTGCCTTAAGCAACTGTGACCTGGGGACCTCTTCCTGATGGGACAACTAGATATGATTTCAGTGATTCACCCAACTGACTCCCACATCCCATGTGGACTGTGGAAATTTGGTTCAGTGAATTCCTAAACTCTTGCCTCCTTCTTTTCAAACTGCCAATGAAAAATTCCTGCAGGAAACGTGCCTAGTAACATCGTGGACCTGAATAAAGTTGATGGTTTTAGCTTACTCTGTCTCTCTTCTCTCTTGGCTCTCTTTCTCACCCTTCCTCTCCCTCTGAGTGCTTTTTACATGCTAAGCACACACTGCCACTCTCCCCAGTAGATTCTCCGGTACTCTCTTCATCCATCTCTCAGAGCAGGTATGCACTGAGTGGTCCTTTCCTTTGCATTGATTGTGCAAGTCATACTGCTTTCTCCTCTCTGGGATTTGCATAATATAAAAATCTCTCTGTTATTTCATGTTTTTTGTTGGGCTGTGTCTTCTCTTCCTAATCTGACCAGCAAACCTGAGGCTGCCTCTATTACTGGTCAAGGCTCCCCTGGAGAGCAGCTATGTAGATAAGAAAAACCTTGACACTGATCAGACAAGATCCACAAGGATATCTGAAGTGTGAAATGTATCCTGTGAGGGCAACACTTTCACAATTAGACACATAGGCTGCCCACTGTGATAAGGAAATGTCCTGTGATAGGCACACTATAAACACCATTAGCATCAGGAAAGGGCTGAAGTTCATAGCCACAACCTCAGCAAAGAACTCAAGACCAAATTAGAAAAAAACATTATCATAATACTAAGTAAGAGGAAAATAGAAATGTGAAATAATATAACATCTTCCTTCTACAGAAACTTTGAACTCAGGCATGTTGGAGTCTTTTGCCACTTATTTGTTCATTATTTTTTTTAAATATTCAAATACAATTGCAGAAATCAAATTTTATTTTCTGATAATTAAGTAGCATCTTTCTCATGCAAGCATGGGTTGTCTTAGAGATGCTTAAAATATTTATAAAGCAAAATGATGTTTACATTAGAAATGAATAATTAGACCTCAGGAGGAAAGTTTCTAAGAACACATATCTGTTACACAGACTTCAGTAGGAGCGGAGGTGGCGCTGCTCTGTGTCTATCACACGTCTTCTTACACTGTAGTTTCTGGAGTTTTTTATTCTGAGCTATTTTACATAAGAAAATTGTTACCAGTAAACACTTCTTTCTTTGATGTGTTCATGTGCTTCTCCACATTTAGCATTTTCAAGTTGCCAACAAATTGTCTGTTTTCTCCTTGGAACTTAAAGTAATGATCATCGAAGAAAGAAAAGCTTAAATTCCTTACTTGAAAATAAGGATTTGAATGAAGAGTATTAATTTGGAGACGAATCAGTCTTTACACTAAAGTAGCATTAAATTAAAGCCCCTCCTCACTGTATTCCAAAACAGAGTTCACTCTAAGTTTATCTTTATTGCCATTCCTTTCAATTTCTTTATGTTTTCCCATCAGTGAGTTTGAAATGACAATCCTGGAGTTTACTCCAAAACCCCATAAGCTCTTTGTAATGTTGACATCTACATTCACTTTATTGCCAAGCATTTAACTCACTATTTCGGAAAACTGTCCTTGAGATCTGGTGGAAGAGTTGGACAGCACACAATGGCTAGAGATCCCTACTTCTCATAAAATGAGTTTGAATGGGATATCATTATTTCAGTCATTGTTTCTCATGATAGATTTTGTGGTGGATTGTCACCCTTAATATTCTTTTCTGCTGTTCAGTGTCTCCATGGGTCATGAATTGGATAGTAAGAACCAGACAGTCTGACTCCAAGTAAGTAGAAAGCTTTTATGAAAGGATTTCTATTTACTGCAAGCATTTCTATTTAGTGCATGATGGCCCACTAAGAAAATATGCTCAGCAATAATAGTGTATATGGTTAATAAAATATTGCTCTAGATACACATAGCATATTTACATTCAAATAATGATTTTATTAGTTACTGATAATTTGGGTAACAAAAGAAAAGTAAACATTCACATCCAATTTCATCCCCTGATTTAGAGTTTAGCTAAAGAGGAAAAAAGAAGTATTTTAAGACAAATTTTTATCATAAAAATGTGGATTTTTCAAATTCTCATCATATATAGATCAACTGTAAATATAATATTAAGTATCTTAGATATTAATAATGAAAGAATATGAGGACCATTATACAAACTAAGGTAAAATGTTTGTTTACATCTGTTTATGATTAATACATATTCTTCTTGATTCATTATGTTTACTTGTTAAATCTTCATAAACATGCCTTACATTTTCTGTAGCCCCAGATAATGTTTTTATACTGTTAATCTAATGATAAGGACTCTTAGGAAATACTTCATTTAGTAGTTCCCTAAATTCCTAGAAAAAAAATTAGGAAAACATGAAATAAAGCTGAAAGAAAAAATATTCTTTAATGCTGAAATATATTGTGACACATCATATAAATATATGAGAGAGGACCTGGACTACTCACAGTGACAACATTCTGTTACTCATGGCTATGGTGTTTTATTATGAAAACATTAAAATTTGCTAAAGTTCTGAACTAATAATGTTTACAATATGACTGCCAAAAAAAACTATATTTTATAATTTTCTATATTATGTTACCTAAATATTTTCCCATGCATTTGATCCACTTCACCTCCTTCCTGGATATTTATTGCATAAGCCAGTGTTTCCCAGAGAAATAAAACCAATAGGATATGAGTGTGTGTGTGTGTGTGTGTGTGTGGTTAATCTCTTTCTATGCATATGTATATGGTGATGGGGAGAATTGTATATCTTTTCTGAAATTTTGAGGAACAGTTTAGTGACAATAATGGTCACAGGACTTGGGACTTTGTTGGTACAAATATAAGTGCATTATGTATTTTTATAAAATAATACCACATACAATTCCTTGAATCTGCAAGTGGATAATATATAAAACTATTTGTAGATAAAATGGTACTATTTGTAACTGAAATAATAAATAACTTTGGTTTCAGAAATTGTTTCAGTTCTTCAGACCATGGATAGGGAACTAAGAAGATAGGTGGTCATCTATTTTTCATTTTACATTATTAGACATTGCATTAGAATGTCATTTGAATTATTAAATGACTAGCAATCTCAAAATCAGCACAGAGAAAAGAAAAACTACTCCATCAAGCAATATATGATATTAAGTGTACAGAAGCCATGCTTTACCTGTTACAAGGTGAGCAGCCTTTGGGAATTCATATAATTTAATTGAACTTCAGCTTTCTTTTCTGCAAAATGTAGTTCACAATACCTTCGGCATGACCTTGCTATGACATTTAAATTAGATTGGCATGGGAAATATTGTTCTGTATATAGTCTTCTGATATTTAACTACATGCTAAGATCCTATGTTTGAGGTTGTGGACATACAGCAGTAAACAAAATAATGTCCCAGCTTTCTGGTAGCTTTCACTCTATGGGGTGGAGGACAGATAAAGTAAGCAATTAACTGTGCAATAAGACTAACATTAAGAAGCACAGTGGATGAAAAACAAAAAACAAAACAAAACAGACAGTCTCTAGAATCTTTCTGTTTTGTGGGTGATAATATCTAAGTGCAGTGGAAAAGAAGTATTTTTCTAATTAGCTGTCAAGACCCTAAGAGAAGAAACAGAACAGCATATTTGATAATCAACAAAATGGGATATATGTAGAGCAAAGAGAAAGAGGAGATGAGGTCCTCTCAGGAACATGGTTTCATGCTGAGCCTCCTGGGAAACGGCTGGAAACTTTTGGGTTGAAGGGAGGCATGATTCTCCGCACACTGTAAAAGGGTCACTCTGGAAACTCACTGAGAATTGACTGAAGGGAAGAAAGGCAGAAAGATTCCTTCAGCATTGGCTATTATTGTATCATTATCACCATCTTAAAAAATAAAAACTACACACTCAACACCCTTTTTAATAAATAAATAAATAAAATTGAATAGCATAATATAAAACACCTTCTCGTGAAAAGTGAATTAAATTTCATGTGTAAGTTTGGTAGATTTCTCCTACCTGTTCATGTTTTTTTCTATCATCATAAAATATTGCTTTAGCAGCAGCTACATTGAAACTATCCAAAACTATTGTGAAAGTGGTATTAACATTTCAATGTAATTTTTTATATTTTATTGTCAATGTGTCTGCAGATTTCTACTTCTTTTGCAAGATGAACTAGATAAAAAGAGATCTAATTAACTTACAATCCAAATATCACCTAGTTTGAAACATCAAAAATGGTATTTCTATTTTTTGTCATTGTCGACTGTCCTTACAATGCAATTATTTTTTTCATGTAATATTTTTAGGCCATTGATATTTTACAAGGATATTGATGATTTTACATGCACCAACAATAACTTCTATTCAAATTACATAGCTGTAGTTTTTCTATTATTATTGTTTAAAAATTTATACCTAAAACATGTAATTTATGTTCATTGTCACATTGAAAAAATATTCACAATTATTTGTGTACCTATACAGACAAAAATTAATGAAGTAATGGTTCAACCCTACCTTACTACAGTCTTATCTGTGGCTTTCTAAAACCACCTACTGAGAACTTTCACCTGAGACTCAGTAGTCCTATGTATCTCATGCTGTATGATGTATATTTTGATGCAGATTTCACCTCAGCATCATAAATGTAGCCCATAGGCCAAATACCATCCGTCAATGTACAGTAGTACAGTCGTGCATCATTAAGGATGGAAACAGATTCTGAGAGAAGCAGCATTAACTAATTTTGTCATAGCATCTACCTCATAGAGCACACTGACACAGACCTACCTGGCAAAGCTCAGCTATACAGGTCAGACCATTGCTCCTGGGCAGCAAACTTGCACAGCAAGTTACTATACTGAATACTGTGGGCAAATGAAGCACGGTAAGTATTTGTGTATGTAAACATGGCTAGTGTTGGGTTTTAGCTCAGTTGTAGAGCACTAGGCCCTGGATTCAAACCAAAGCACTAAGAAAAAAATTACATATGTAAACAACAACAACAAAAAAAAAACAGCAAAAATATTAAGCAGGATACAGAGTTGGTAGTAGGTTGACCTCTCTAACCAAAATTCCCTGAGATTCACTTCCTATTCAGTAAGAAACCTACAGATATTTACTTCTATTGCCTAAGAAAAATAAATTAGAAATAATTCAGTCCTAATGAGTAGGCAATAGGAATTTTATAGTCTTATTATATTCTTAGGAAACTACCAATGTATACATGACCTGTTTCTAATTGATACATCATAATGCAATACATGACAATATTTGAGAGCTATCATTATTATTTATTTTAAATTATGTAATTAAAATTTAATTTTTATTATTTAATTATTTTTCTTGTACAAATTTATACAGTATATTGTGACAACTCATATGTATCTATCTATATATGTATGAATACATGCATATATAGAGAGAATGTATTCATACATATATAGAGAGATAGATACATATGAGTTGTCACAATATACTGTACAAATTTGTACAAGCAAAATAATATATATATATATATATATATATATATATATATATATATATATATAGAGAGAGA
>NW_026000037.1:10958324-11021553 GCF_001458135.2 Marmota marmota marmota
ATATATATATATATATATATATATATATATATATATATATATGTAGAGAGAGACAGAAACAGAAAGAGAGAAAGATAGAGACAGAGACAGAGAATGCATTTAATGACGAAATTTAATTTTAACACAAACCCAGGTGGGACAAAGATAATTTGTTTTTTATTGTTATATTTATATAGCCAAATAATTAAACTGAAGATGTATTTGATTAATTCACTTCCAGGCAAGTCAATATGTGTAATACATACATTCCTTAAAAATTATATATAGAATATGATGTGAGAGATATCAATGCTGTGCATGGTATTTAAAAATATCCCACTAATCGGATCCCTCATAGGCTTCAAATTGTTCATGATGATGTAGATATTGCTTTTGTGTTTTGTTTGGATCTTCATGCTACATATCCTTTGATTCCTCAATTATTTTGAAGTAAATTGACACTGTGACAAAATGAAGCAGGAGTTTAGGAATATATAACACAGCTGGTAAAGATTAGCAGCATTTTCTTTCTTCTCCCTGGCTTCCTTCCTGTCATCCTTTCTGCCTTCTTTTTGTATTTCTTTGTTATTAAGCATGATATGTGTTCTATATAAGTAGAAAAAAAAATAATATAAAAGGAAAAAAATATGGATTAAATTTTATTATGAAAAATGTTTTCTGACCCAAAATCTATATGATAAAGAGCCATTTCATATTAGTCAATAAAGCATAGAAGATATTATTATTGTTATTTAGTGAAAACATTAAAAAAAAAAAACAGACCCATAAAAGCAGGTGATTCCTGTGGTTAAGGACCAGCATTGGTAGCCTTCAGAACACTGGATATTAAGGATGGTATACTGTATTAACTGGGTGAATTGCTAGACCCGATGTTAAGAATTTGATTCCAGAAAGTAGAGTTTTACACATGCAGTAACCTCTCTAAGCAAAGTTCCCTCAGATTCACTTTTCATTCACTAAGAATCCTGCAGTTACTCAGTTCTATTGCATGGGAAAAAAAATCAAGTAGAAATAACTCAGTCCTAATTAGTAACTAAGGATCATGCAGCTCTGAAATGTGGTTCTTAGCCAACTGGCTTTATTCCTCCTTGCCTTCACAGAGAACAGAAATTAAATATCAAAAGACAAGCAGTTGAAAGAAAATAGGAAGATTCTTTAATAAGTACTAAACAGAAAATTGCTATAAAGTAATTAAAGGGCTCTCACAAAGAAAATAAGAAAAGTGAAATAAATGGCGAAGAAACAAAATTGTGGAAAATACTTGTTTTTTGAAGTAGACAGCTCTTTGTTGTTGATATTTTCCTAAAATTTAATTGATATCCAGGTAAGCCTAGATATTAATTGCATGTGTAAAACTTACTTGAGTAAATGGAGATAATTTAATCTATTTTGAAGGAGTAAATCACTGCTAAATTGCAATGAATTTTAAGAATTTTATATTCACTAAAATTTAAAATATTTATTAGAATAATTAAAGTAACAAAGTAACCAAATGCCTGGGTATACATAAGAACACATCTCTGGCCAATCCATGTTAAGGTGAACAAAGCTTCTTTCCTCAGGATGTGTAATCCCAACAGCCTTGGAACAAAATGGTTAGAAATTCACCGGAGCCTCAAATCCACCTTTAAGAAACCACTCCAATTTCTGCTTCAAAGTTGTAGCATAATCATAAGCTTTCGCCTTTCCTCCCTCCTTAAATATAATCTAACTGAAAGAACAAAATGGAAGAACGAGAAACCCATAAGAAAGCACATTGCGGACACTCTGTCTTGAAGAGGTCAGGCTTCCATACAAGGCTGGTTCATCCTGGTGAAGTGTACAAACCCTCCCACCATGAGGAGGATGACTATAGCAGCGAGTGCTCCTTTTCTCCTAGGATTCCCAGCCCAAACGATGGGAAGGATGGGGAATAGAAGAAAGGTAGGGATGGAAGATAGAATAATAAAACAAATAGGGAAGTTTGCACCTAGGATTCATTTTAAATCTTCATCCATTCACTTGACATCCCCAAGTGTAGTTTCAACAAAAAGCGCTATAATGATATCCTGGGACTTCTTACTTGATGTGTTGGCAAAAGAAAGAAATAGGCAAAGGCTGAATTTTGATAAAACACATGAAGAAAGAGAGGAAGTATAAAAGTGAAATTATTATTTTACACATGACAGATTAAGTCATTCTTACTAATTTATTCACATGGGACCATGATTTCTTTGCTACTTTCTCTGCATACCCTCTATAGTCATCAATCAGTATCAACAAAGGCTTCTTTCCAGGACCCTGGTGAAAATCAAAATCCATGAATGTTCAAGTACCTTATATTAAATTGGATACTATTTGTATAAAATTTATGCACATTCTCCCTTATACTTTAGATTATCTCTAGATATGTAAAGTTAGATATTTGCTATAGTATCTAACCCAATGGAAATTCTATGTGAATAGTTTATATACTGTACTGTTTAGAAAATAAATGCAAAAATAAGAGCAGACATATTATTCCAAGTCTTCTCCACCTCTGGGTAGTTAATTTGTCTTCATTATAAAAGAAGTTGTAGGCATAAAATCTCTCTTATTTTGATGGATGGGAAAGTTTCCACATCTGTGTCTCCACCTTTTGTCTGACCAGACACTGGCTTGATAGATAAGTTCATAGTAGATATTTATGTCTTTACTTTTTATGCCTCAGAAGGCTACAGAAACACACCTACAATAATAACAGATTTTGAGCATAGCAAAGAATCATAAAACAAATAATATAAATAGAAAAAAGGTGGAATACTATTTGCAACTAAATCAAATTGGATTGAAAATATTGAATAAGATAAATTATGTATAATTTTATGGTGCCAAGACAGTCCTTGTGTGCTACAAGCAATACAACATTATTCTTTATTTTAAAAAGAATTTAGTTGTCTGTTATTGCTAATTATTTCTGAGGCAGGCAAATATTCTTTTAGAAAGCCACAAAATAACAAAAGCTAACATAATAAATACTGCAAGTGGAGTCTGAACACTCTGCCTTTGTAAGAGTATGACAGGCCTCACAAAAAGAAGTCTGACTGCTAAGGTGAATCTGAGAAGCGATTCTAGCACTGGGCTGAGGCCAGAGAGGTGCATTCCATGCCCCCACAATGGTAATAGCAAAATCTCTTCTCTACCTCCACAGCCATTGACCAACTTCCATTAAGATCTGTTCTTTTTTTTTTTTTTGAAAGAAACTTTTAGTTATACATGGACAAAATATCTTTATTTTATTTATTTTTTATGTAGTGCTGAGGATCAAACCCAGTTCCTCACCCATGCTTAGCAAGTGCTCTACTGCTGAGCTACAATCCCAGCCCTCTGATCTCTTCTTAACCCCAGGTATTCTTAGCAAATAAAATCAAATTTGTCCACCAAAGGACAATTCTGAAGTACAAGTTATTTTAAAATTAATGACTACGTGATTTTTTTTATTTTAACCCAGAGTTTATAGAAATTCTAAGCTGCAAGTGCAGATGGAGTTCAAGTTTCAACATATTACTTTAATCTCATCTTTAGTAATCATAACTTCTCATGCATTATCTTCAGGATTTACTCAGGTATTCACTCAGGTACCCACAGCTTGATATTCAAACAATTCAATCATCTCCTACCAAACAATTGAAGATATATAGAGTTTTTAAAAACACTCTTACCAGTAGCAAAAATATCTTTGATAACATGTATATCCTTTCTTCAACAAATTTATTTCATCGTTAAAGCAATGCCATAGGCAGAACTATTATAATTCCAAATTTTATGTATTCATTATTTTAGCACAAAAAATAATGCTGGTTCTGAGGATCATTTTGCTAAGTACTTTTCCAACATAATTTTGTTTTGTCCTCGTGAAAACTTTTCAGTTATGTATTTTCAGTCTAATTGAGTTGAACATTCAGGTTTGGAAGGCTAAACAATTTGCCACATTCTTACATCTACCATGTGGTAGAGCTCATGTTTTCCATATTTCAATCTTATTTCAAATATATGTTCCTAACTACCTCATTATATTGCTTTCCAAAGTCTTATGCTACTGGATCTCTATGAAAGGAACTTTTAAAGGAAGCAAACCATTCTGCACTCTGCAATCATCAGCTTCAAGGAATGTGTCAATATATGTTCACATGGTTCTGTGGGAGGATGCAGGACAAATTAAAGCAGATGCTATAAACTCTGCCTTTAACTCTCTTCAGCTTTAACCTTCCTGCTTTTTCCTCTTACACTAACAACATCATTTATTGGCTGAGCAAATAGCAATAGATTTCTGAACAAAAATCTAGCTCTTTGAAGGATCATCTGATGATGGAAAATGAGAAAGAAAAGACTGAGGCATGTTGAGTTTTTGACCTTCATTTACTTACACTGTTTGCTTGTATAATTTTTCTTTAAAAAGTTTATAGAAAGCTATTATTATATATAGAATTTTGTTCCTTACATCCCTTAGGAAACAGACCCTCAACATTTAAATTATCTCTATGTAGTCAAAACTAAAAACAGCATAATAATTTACAGAGTTCCCCATTCAACAATTCTTAATGTGAAGACATAGAAGAGCAGGCTTTTTTAAAAAAAGTAAAAAGACAGCAGTCTCTGTGTTTAGACAGTTTTCTCTTTATTGTAAGGCATTTAGTCTGCTTATTTTTCTAAGAAGCAGCTATACTCAATTATTTCTAAATTGAGATTGGATCTTATTATTTATGAACTTATCTATAATGAAATTCTTTTTGTAGTAAAACGGAATGGAATTCCATAAATGTTTGGAGAATGGCAAGAAACCAATTAAAATTCCCTTTGAATGGAAAATTGAATTTGCACTTTCATGAAAATGCCCCGTTGAAAATAAACCCATTGATAAAATAATACTTGAGTTTCATGACAAGCTTTCATCACTTTTAGACTGAGTAGAATCAGGCTAACTTCGAATACTAAGGGGATGTTGATTCAATTGAATAAAAAGTTCGGACATCAAACAGCCAGCAAATATTTTCTTAGATAAGGACTGATAACATGTGCCATTAGTCCCATGATTTTGTCTTGTGTTAGTTTGATAGGTAAATAAATCAAGCCCATCTCCATGGGTAACAGTAATCTGTCTTTCTATTTTTGGGGGGAGATGGGGGCATACCAGGGATTGAACTCAGGGGTACTCAACTAGTGAGCCACATCCTCAGCCCTTTTTTGTATTTTATTTAGAGACAGGGTTTAACTGAGTTGCTTTGTCCCTCACTTTTGTGAAGTCTGGCTTTGAACTTTCGATTCTCCCCCCTCAGCCTCCTGAGTCACTGAGATTACAGGTATGGACCACCTCGCCCCACAGGTGGAGGACACCACTAGAGGTTTTTCCTATTTCTGAAATAATCTGAAGTTTTTAAAATGTCCTTTATTAAAGGAGATAGCTAAATTGTATTTGTGGAATCCTCTGTTAATGTCTTTGTCTTCCTCCTCCTCTTCCTCCTTCTTTTCCTTTATTCCTGGAGCATATGTATCACAAGATATGTAATGCTCCTCTGAGTTTCTTTACTTCCTCTGTAAATTAGTAAAATGTGGAAAAGGGAAAATTAAGTTCAGCTATGATCAGTGAAATATGACAGAGGCCTTTAAAATATTTATTTTGTCTCTCTTTTTTTTATTTACCAGCATGTCAACTTTCTTATAAAATAAGCACTTAAAAGTTCTAATAGAATATACATTCTAATAGAATATACAAGTCAAAAGTCACAAGTACATAGTTTTAATTATACAATAGAAAAAAGCCAATGTGACTTATTCTGTTCCATGAGTTGACTTTCATTTTCTTGGTAGCACTAGGATTGAACTGAATGCAGGGTTGATCTTCCACTGAGAGCTACATCCCCAACCCTTTGTTTGCATTTTTTCGTTTAGTTTTGTTGTGTTTTGAAATGGTCTTTCAAAGCTTACCAGGGTTCACTGCAATTGACATCCTCCTGCCTCAGCCTTGACAGTCTCCGGGATTACAGGTCTGCACCAACAGGCAGGGAAGTGTCATACTAATTTAAAAATTATATTGGAAGGCAAGAGCTATGCGCTGTTGTATTAAAAGTAGAACAAATTATTCCTAAATTGATGATTAAATAATAAACACCTAAAAAAATCTTGTAGAGACTTAAAAAATTACTCAAGGAAATAGCACCTAATACATTTTTGTGAGAGTAACTGGTGTTATCTCTGACATTTCAGGGCTTAGTGTCATACCATACATATAATTCAGCCTTTCTTTAAGGTCACTCTTGAGAGAAATGAAACATTGCCGTGCACCCTGTGGTTAGAAAGTTGGGTGGAGCACAGGATTTACTGTGGAAACTCTATTGTACTTCTAGGTGATATTTTGCTTCTGAATTCTTTTGTAAGAGTGGGTAACTTGGTCATCCTCTTAAGATTTATTCATCTCTAAAAAGATACGTGTACACTCTAAGATATAATGAAATTATTGTTCCTGTAAGGAATAAATATTTTCATGAATTCTAAAATTTAATTTTTTTAATATTTTTTTTTCCTAACTGGAGGAAGAGCTTCAAAGAACCAAGGATGGTAAATAAAGTCACTTCCTTTTATTGCCATTGCCTTCAGTAACTTATGTAATTAAACAGTTTTTGGCTTTATTCTGTACATTATTCCTTTTAATATGTAAATGATGTTTAAAGTGATTCACCTGCAGTTACTAAGCATGCACTCAATCACCTAATGAAATGAGCCACCAGGAAGATGTGCCCAGTCTGTCCTGTGCTCCTGGTGTACCCCTTCTGTACTCTAAACTGAGCACTCCTAGTTTGCAAAATCCCACATTTAGGGGTCAGGATGTGCCTTTATTTCCTTGTTTGTGTTTGCAATAATGCAAACATAGAGGATCACAGTTGTAGCCTGGACTCTAGGCTATCTAGTTTTCCCGCCATTCTCTCCTTCTGGAGTCTCCAGGCTCCTGAAACGCAAAACTAGTCAATTAGAGGCCATTTTTTTTTTCATTTTTATTTTATTTTTTTAAATTGGTTTTATTTTTTAAATACATGACAGCGAAATGCATCACAATTCTTACTCACACATAGAACAGTTTTTCATACCTCTGCTTGTATATAAAGTATGTTCACATCAATTCGTGTCTTCATACATGTACTTTGGGTAATGATGTCTATCACATTCCACCATACCTGCTAATCCCCTGCCTGCCCCCACCCTGTCCCTCCCTCCCCTCTTCCCTATCTAGAGCTTGTCTATTCCTCCCAGGGTCCCCCTCCCTATTCCACTATGAGTCTATCTCCTTGTATCAGAGAAAACATCTGCATTTGTTTTTTGGGGATTGGCTAAGCCAAGTGAAAAGCATCAATCTTCCCTGCCCTGGCAGCTCCACTGGCTGGTCCTGGAAGCCCCAAGGGCTGGCCACAGGACAAGATTGGGGGCTCCATTTGGGATGTGGAAGCGCTGGCAGGGGCAGAGGGAAGGGCCACAATACACAGGCTTAGCTCCTCTGGCTTTTTAAATCAAGTTAATATTTTAAGAAATGACTAAGACTTTACCATTGGCTTCCTATTTCATGTAAGAAATCACAATGCATATCAGATTACTAGACTACTACTTAAGTTTGAATGAAACTATGGAAATTTACTAAAAGACTTCTATTGGCCAAATATACTAATATTTTCATCAACAGGTAAAACTTTCAGCTTTACTAAAATTTCCAGTTTAGTAAAGAACCATTTTAGAATTAGAATTTTTAACACAAATTTCCATCAACATTTTAATATATGTAATGAATAATTGTGAACATTTTACTAATATTAATATATATTTGAAGAAATCCATACTTTAAATTATGTACAGTTAATTAATTGACATTATAGGTTTTAAATCCTTGGCAAAACTAGCAGTTGGCAATTAACATTTACAATTGATGTTTTGAATAATTTTCCAACTTTTATACTTCAAAACATAAAGCAAACAAAGTCAGTTCTAAAGTCAATTAAATTGTTATAATTTTTCTGTTGGTCAAAAATTTAGCACATTTTATATTTTCTGCTTAATTGCTGATTTGAACATATAACAATATCTTAAGAAAAACATATTTTAAGTATATATGTGAATGTCAATAATTATGTGTTTAATAAGTAATTTTCTAAATTTATACAATAGATGCTTAGTGTGTAATGTAGCAAAATTTCTACAAGTACTGAAAGAGTTTTAAGTAACAAAGAATTCAACTAGTAAACATTTATAATGAAAAATACTCCCAAGAGAACAAATAATACACATGTGAGAATTACAATTATGAATATGAATTTTGAAAATGGTTGATTGGAAAATTATGTGTGTACTGACCCACAAATGGCAATAAAAAAATCACACAATTAAAAAACTTTAAACATGAACAAAGCAAAATAAAGAATAGTCATGACAATAAAAATTAAAGGAGGAATTATATAGTAGATCATATATAGCACACATAGATGGATTTTAGAACAATGAAATCCAAAGAAGAATTAATGGATAAATGTTTGTTGATTAACTTCTATACAAAAGCAAATTTATGAATAATAGTTTTATAGCATGAAGAATGAATACACCTTAGAAGTGGTTAAAAAAAGTAACTGTAGATGAGAAATTTAAAATTAATATTTTTTGGTTAAAATATTGATTTTAAGAATTCTTTCCAGTCTAAATTCATTCTCAAGTTTTCTTACTATCCACGAGACATTCATCTTTGATAGAGTGCCCTAGTTTCTTCATATCCTGAAATGGCAGAGAGGCATGTTGTAACTTTGAATCAGAGAGTATCAGGTCCTAGTTTCTTCTGTGGGCTGGCACAGACCTGCTCTCAACATGCCAAATAAAACAGACTCCATGTCTTTTCGGTGCTTATGTGACCACATTTACTGTTCTTGTTTATATCCTATTGATATTTCATAGCATCTAAATTTTGTATTCTAGATGTCTTCTACTATCTATTATGAACACAAGCTATAAAATTGAGTATTTCCAGATTATCAATATGAATATTCTAAGAATGAGAAAGTAAAAAAAAAAATCCCAATGTAACTCCAGATTCTCTGAACCATACTACAAATGAATGCTATGTTACTTTTAAACTGCAATGGATTTGCCAAAAATGATCCCAGTGCACATGCTCAAGTCTTGACTAGATTTTCCATTTTATTATCTTTCCTTCCTTTGTCGTTGCACAGTCAGAACATTAAATATAAAATGTGGGAGAAAGACATTTCTGCAGTTATTAGCAACTTTCTGGTTACATTTTCTGTTCTATAAAGCACTCCTATAAAGACTGAAAGCAGTTGTTATGAAATGTAAAATGTGCATACTTTTCCTATCCTTTTGCATGGCTGGATTTCATAACTTTTCATAAATAACCAATTAAAACTTTATATAGACAGCGGGATGAAAAAATATATTTACTGCCATAGCTTCAGTTAAAATTTATATTCTAAGTAAACCACTCCTAAAAAAGACAGTGCCTTGATCTTTATTGAATTATATGCATTTAGATGTAGACTTTGAATAGCAGCCAAGACTGCGTGGGAAATCTTTCCACTAATAAACAAACAGGAGACTGAAAGCTCAGTCAACTACAGTATTTTTCCTCTAAGGTGAGGTTTTAATAGATACTTTTCAGTATATTGACTTTCAGATTATAATGCTTTTAGTTCAGAGTGTTAACATGATAGAGTCAAAGGAAGAAGGAGGTAAAAATAAAATCCCAGCAAACCAAAGCACCTAAGTCATTTAGCTGCAGAGTTTCTGTTTAATTTGGTTGGGTTTTTCACCCCCTGAACAATGTAAATCATTCTCCAAATGAGAGTGTTCTTCCCGCTCTCTCCCTCTCTCTTTTTTCCCCCCTTATTATATAAGTACAGTGTATTTTAATCCAGCTGTTCATGTCTTCCTGCGGGACAAGCGATAACCTACAATTAAATGCAGGTGCTTTGAGAAAAAGTACCCTTGCTCTTCTTCCTAATGACTTGAGGTAATTAAAAAATAAAAAAAAATTGAAAAAAGTGAAACCTACACACACTGGCTGCTTAGTGAAGTATGAGATTTTTCCCTGGGTATGAAGCAAATGCCTGGTTTCCATTAAGAATGTCATTACATCCTTAGAAAAGGGGTCTTCTGTTTAATTAGTTTTATAAAAGGAAAATTGTACTTGGAAAGAATAGTCTGTAGTTTTTGTGAGATAGAAGGGGAAAGAGAGAGAAAGAAATCCAAGAAAAGAAGGAAGGAAGGGAGGAAGAAGAAAGTAGGGAAGGACAGAAGGAGGGAAGGAAGGGGAGAAAGAAAAGCAGGAGGTACAGAAGGGGTGAGGGGGAAGAGAAAGAAGGTAACAATTTACTAGCATTCATAAAAATAATTGGGCAAAATATTTTAACCACTAAAATTTAAAACAGTACGGTTCTCATAGTACCTGAATGAAAAAAGAAAATTTATTCCTATACAGTGTTTTCATTGATTGGGGTGTAAATATATGACAATTACTATTGCAATTGTTAATTACAAGTGTTCTGTTGTAATAGAAATGCTTCACTGTTTTCTATTTTAATTGTTACGCATGCATCTATACAGGAGCAGTGAATGAATAGGACACATTCATATTCACTGACCAGGTATAAACACTAACACAATTTATGAAACTAGATAACAAATATTCATGAAACATCAATTAAGAAAATCAACTTAACTTACCTTTTAAATTTCCCCAAAAAGTATTTACTTAGAATAATCATCAAATAAATAACCTTTCTAAAATTAACTTCAGTCACCTTTGAACTTGCTTTTTGACTAAAATTAAACCTATATAACACATGTGAAGACAGAAAAATACAGCATTGTAAATTATGGTTTTGCTTAATACATTTAGCCATATCATTTCCTTAATCTTAACTGAGTTAAATAGGACAGCTGAGCACTATGCCCATTGTTAATTAGTAAATCTGCTGGTATGTTAATGTATGTAGAATTACACAGAACATTCCTGATGCAGATTCTGAAGTTCTTAATACTGGTGGAACTCTTTGCTGTAAGTAGTATTTCATTGGAAACCGACTTGAGAAGTCTGACATTACATATTACTCGCCCCTGATTTCATTGGTGAATACAAGGCTTTCTGTGGGATTTGGCCTATTTTAAACTACAGATCTGTTTTTATTTGTTGTAGTGGTATCTTATAAGATTTCACTTGATAAAAAGTATTCTGCTGCTGCATAAGAAAACATGAAAGCTACATCTTTCAATAAGCCTGAGATTAATTTTGGCAAGAGTTGGGTAACACAATGAAACTTAATTTCTCCCTAATGTTCAAAGAAAGTCCCACTTTTTCTTTTTGAATAGTGGATCCCCAAACCCACATATTATGGTCTATTTCTAAACTCTATATTCTGTCTCTCTAATTTTATTGCTTATCCTTGCACCTATTGTACACAGTCTATATTATTAGAAGTTTAATATTGAGGAGTCAAAGGCCTGCATTATTAATCCTCTACCTTCAAAATTATCTTTACCTACCTGACTTTTTACCAAATAAATAGAAAATTACACAATCCAATTCCAACAAGTTTCTACTTTAAAATAAATAATATTTTATTCTAATTTGCTTCTTCTTTATGAGAATGACATTTCTTTCTCATTATAATGTATCTTTCATTTTCACAGTACTATTTCATATTTTTTAGATAAATGATTAGTTAGAATATAGTGATATTTAAGAACTTAGAACCTGCAGTCTTGTTAATATTAATACAGATATGGATCCTTTTTAAGTGTGTGACCTTGAAAAAATTCTCAAATATATGTTAAGTATTTCTCTAATCAAATACTAAAATATATAAGTTTTTGTGTAGTTAGTTTAAATTAACATGTCTTATATATAATTCCTAATGAAATGGGTATGATAATTGATATAATATCAATTCAAAATTGAATATAGATGATTTAGGAAAATTAGACAACTTTTCTTGCCCTTATTATTAGAGTCAAACTCGTCAAAGTGGTCACTCTGTTACTGCAGCCAGTAAACTAGCCTCTCCTTTGCCTGTTGGTCCACAGCCTGAGGAGCACGGAGTGGGCATTGGGAATTGGCAGCTTCACATTCAGAGCAATGACAACTGTGCCCCTTGGCAGCAGTAACTATTTCCTGCTCCCCATGAGTTCTGTCTCAGGAAGAAAAGATAATTAATGATCATGTGTGTGGATAATTGGGATTGTTGGTGAAAGGAACCAATTTTATGTCCACTTTTGTTTGCTGATCCCTCAAATTGAAGCAATTGTGTATATACTATGGCATAGTACATTGTTGATTTACTTCACTGAATTGAATATACTATTTTATAAGATTTTTAAAAGATGCATTACCAAAAAGAAAAATTAAATTTCTAATTAATAATTAAATTATTGTGACATCTTCATATCATGTAATTTTTAAATTTATACTTATACCTTATTGAATGAGATATTTAAATAATATTGGATTTCATGGAGGAGAACTCTTACTTGATCTCTTTATCAATCTGAATACATTGCTTTTTGGATTTCTATTGGTTCTATATAGACTCTCTAGTAAACAATTTTGGGTGACAGTTATTCCCACATGGTGAATTACCTCTTTAATCATTAGAGTTACCTTCTGGATACTTGGACTACGATTATTTTAAGCTGTTTTTTTCTGTATAAAATAAACAATACTTTTACCTAAGGAAGAATTGGTCGTGTGTTGCCACAGATGAAATAAATTTGAATGGAAGTGTTTTAGCATATGTGAGAGATGTAGTAAAGAATAACAACAAATAGTTCAGTAAAATATAAGTCATACTGTTACTTTCATGCTATTTTTGAACATTTGAGCCGTTATTTTATAGTTGTTTCTTAGGGGAAGAATGTCTGCTCTACTTTCCTCATATTTTCTTAGAGCAGATAGAGTTTACACAAACCTTCTGACAAATTACGAATACAGAGAAATACGTTTGACAGTATAGAATAGTGCACACTCATTGTGCAAACCAAATAAGTTAGAACCCTGGAAACTACAAATAACCAGTTTGTGATTCTAACAAGTTATTTTACTTTATGATGCTCTAGTTTCATTATGTGAATAATAAAAATAGTAACAATGCATTTACTAAAAAAGGGTTTCTCTTTTCAATTCAGGCTACTATAGCAGAATATCATACTCTGGGTGCAATAAATGGCAAACACTTCTTTCTCACATTTCTGGAGACTGGCAAATCCAATACCAAAGCATCTGCAGATTAGGTGTCTGGTGAGAGTCTTGGTGTGTGTATATCCCTCTTATTATACGCTCACATGCAATAGAGAAACCACTTCTTATATTTCTTCTTCTAAGGCCACTAGTACCATCTGTGGGGTTCTACCCTCCATCACATTTGTCACATCTAGGGTAAAGATTAGGGAGGCATATCATATTCAATCTATAAATGGTCTACTGCAATGTTTTGCATGCAAGAACTATTTAATGACATAACACATATTTCATGTTGAGAAAACAGTCTGATGATTAATAAACACTGAATAAATGTTAAACTTTATTGTTGTCTTTATCCCATCCACTTAATTTCACTCTCCAATAGAGGGCCTGGTAAAATAAAACAATTTTTGTCCTAGTTTCCCTCCTATACAGTGCTAGCATATTAAAATAATGAACTCATATTTTTTAAAGAGAGAGAGAGAGAGAGAGAGAGAGAGAGAGAGAGAATTTTTTAATGTTTATTTTTTAGTTTTTGGCAGACACAACATTTTTGTTTGTATGTGGTGCTGAGGATCGAACGCGGGCTGCACGCATGCCAGAAGAGCATGCTACCACTTGAGCTACATCCCCAGCCCCATGAACTCATATTAACATCTATATCTCTATCACTCTTTGGCATTCTTTGTCTGATTCTCTCTCTCTAAATTACATTCATGAGAAATATATTCTTCTTTATGCATTCATATCCTAAGATGTATAGGACCTTAACTCCATTATCAAAGTATGTAACAAGTAAAAGCAAATTACTCTTCTTTATTATTATTTATTATTATTATTTATTATTATATCTAACAGTCAAAGCATAATACAGTTAAAATACATTGATATTGTTAAGCAAATAAAATGGTTGAGAATTTGTAATATCCAAGAGTTTTACTTCCTTTATCATTATTGTGACCAAAAGACCTGACAATCACTACTTAAACAAGGAATGTTTATTTTGGCTCATGTTTTCAGAGGTTCAGCCTATGATCAACTGACTCTTGGTGAGAGTCTTTGTGAGAGGCCAAAGATCTGGGCCCAAAGTGAGGCCTACCATCATGGCAGAAGTGCTCAGTGGAGGAAAGTAGCTCAGGACATGGCAAAGAGGAAGTAAAGAACGAAATCTGTTTTCTATTCACCAGTGACAAAATATGAACCCCAAAGTCATCTGCATGGTTTACTTCTACTAGTCACACACTACCTGCCTTCCTACCACTCTGCTAATCCATATCAGTGGATGAGAACTCATAATCTGAAAAATTCAATTCTGAAAATTCTTGCACTGTACCATACCTCATAGCCAAAACATAACATTCCATTGCTGTTCCCCCAAAGTTCATGCCCATCTCCAATTGCAAAATACATTTAGTCAATTTCCAGAGTTCTCATAGTCGTAAAACTTCCTGCATTGCCCAAAAGGCCAAGTTCAAAATATCTCCTGGGACCCAAGGCAAACTTAAGGATGTGTTCCCCTATAAAGATCAAAAGCAAGTCATATATATTTAATGTAAAATGGCATAGAATAAACATTGATATTGCAGAAGGGAAAAATAGGGACAAAGAAAAAAGGAATGGGATCAAAGCAAGATGGAAATCCAGCTGGGCAAACACTATCTGGCACACCTGGCCTGGCATCATAATGTGGTCTCTGAAGGGCTTGTGCAATTCTGCTCTTAGGGCCTTGCTCATTGCAGTCCATATGGCCTATTTCTTGTTTTATATCTGCTCAATTCCTGAAGTTTCCTTAGCAAATATTCTATACTACTGTGGTCTCCTAATCTTGGGGTCTGCAATACAGCTTCAGATCCTTTGTAACATCTGCCTTTGTACATCACCTTCTAAGGGGCAGCCAACAGGGTCTCTGACCTTGTTATATTTTGTCTTGCTCTCAGAAATTCCTTTAAAATCTCAGTGGACATCTCCATGAACCCCTAAATATGACTCCTAATTCTGCCATATTGTAGAATCAGCACCATATGGTTGATCAAAGTCTGCCACTAGCAGGAGCAGTAATCAAACCTCTAGGGACCATGATTGCAACAACCTCTGAGTTCCTGGGCAGTTAAGCTTGGTGACAAAATTTACTAGTTCCCCCTGCCCCCATGCAAGCACGATTTCCCAATGGTTTTTCAAAAGTTTTTTTTTTTTTTTTTTTTTAACTTTTGCACCCTTGATCCTGAAATAAATGTAGTGAGATGTCCTCAAGCTATCTTTCTATTAACTCTACTCAAAGTACTTAGCATCTCTTTAGTGGCTATAATGTCTTTAACAACTAGAAATTTCTTAGCCCCAGTTTGACTTGCAATTTTTTTAGCCAAACTACAGTTTCTCAAATCTTTCTGCTTTGCTTTCTGCTCATGATTGTCACAATAAGCTTAGCTAAAATATGCCAGCAATATACATGCCACTGTTTGAATGATGTGGTGCCTGGAAATGTGGTCTACCAGAATCACCTTTAAATTCAGTCCCACAAAAAGACTCCGGACAACTTATTTTCCAGAACATGACATGAATGGCCCTTAGATCAATTTCCAATAAAGTCTTCCTCTGAAAACTCATGAGCCTAGTAATTACTTGCTTCAGTCCCTTTGGTGTTTTGGTTTTCTGAGCTGACACCAGAATAGCCCATTAAGCTCTGCTTATGGGATTCACAAATTTTCTACTCTTGCTTCTCTAAACTTTTCAAAATTCCTTTAATTTGTTCTGACTAGAGTTTCAAGGACTATGTTGAATAGTAGTGTTAGTATTGTTCACATTTTTAGATGAAATAGTTTCAGTTTTTTTCCATTAAGTTTAATGTTGGCCTTTGGTTTTTCATACCTAGACTTTATGATGATGAGGTAAGTTCCTTTTATCCCTAGTTTTTCTAGTGTATTAAACACGAATGAGTGCTGAATTTTGTCAAATGATTTCTCTGCATTTATTGAGATTATGTTGTGGTTCTTGACCATAAGTCAACTTATGTGGTGAATTACATTTATTGATTTCTCTCTGTTGAACCAACCTTGAATTCCTGGGATAAAACACAGTCAATTATGAAACACTAGCTTTTTAAAGTGTTCTCAGTATTGTAAAGATTCTCAATATTTTATTAAAAATTTTTGCATCTATTTTCACAAAAGATATTGGCCTGTACTTTTCTTTCCTTTATATGTCTCTGTCTGGTTTAGAAATCAGGGTTTTACTTATTTTCTAAAGTGAGTTTGACAGTGTTCTCTCCTTTTCCATTTCATGGAGGTGGATTAATATCAGTTTCTCTTTAAACGTCTAATAAAACTCAACTGAGAATTGGTCCAGTCCTTGGCTTTTTTTGTCAGAAGGTTTTTGTAATTGTTTCAATTTCATTACTTGACATTGATCTGTTTTAGTTTTTTTATATCCTCATGGTTAAATTTGCATAGGTGGTATTTCTATACTAATTGGTTAATATCTACAAGATTTTCTATCTTGAGTATAAATTTGCAAAATAGTTTCTGATGATCTTCTGCATTTCAGTAATGTCTGTGTGATATTTTATTTTTAATTTTGTTAATTTGGTTGGTTTTACTGTTTCTTTTGATTAATTTTGCTAAGGGTTTATCAATCATGTTTGTCCTTTGTGGATAAAAACAAATTTTCCTTTGTGTTTGTTCCACTGTATTATTATTATTATTATTATTATTATTATTTTCAATTTCATTGATTTTGGCTCTGATTTTAATTACTTTCTTTCCTTCTTCTATTTTGACAATGCTTCATTCTTCTTTTTCTAGGACCTTTAAATGTAATGTTAGATTTTTTATTTGGTACCTTTCTATTATTTTTATGTATAAACTCAATGCTAAAAGTTTTTCTCTTAGAACTGCCTTCATAATGTTGCAGTGATTTTAAAATGTTTTATCACTGTTCTCATTTACTTATAATATTTTTAAAATTTGTTCCATAATTTTTTCTTCTATCCATACATAAACAAAAAGTGCACTATTTAATATCCAGGTTTTAGAGTGGTTTCTGTATTTTTATTATTTTTATTTATTTTTTAGTTTTAGGTGGACACAATATCTTTATTTTACATGTATGTAGTGCTGAGGATAGAACTCAGTGACTTGTGCATGTTAGGCCAGCACTCTACCACTGAGCCACAATCCCAGCCCCATTCAGTATCTTTATTTTATCATTGATTTCTAATTACACTCCATTATAATCTTATAAAGGCAAGTTGTTTTCTCTACTTTTTTGAAATGGATAATATTTGCTTTGTGACTTAAAACATAATGTATTTTAGAAAATGTTCCATGTGCAATAATGAAAGAGAATAGTCACAGAAATCCCAAGTAAGAATAGTTAATGCTGGATACATTACAATCCCAGACCTCAAATTTTACTACAGAAATACACTAGGGAAAACAGCAAGGTATTGGCACCAAAACAGACATGAAGACCAATGGGATAGAATAGAAGACACTGAGAAAATCCACATGGATATGGTCATCTGATATTCAAGATGCCAAAAATATATGTTGGAGATAGCCTCTTTAACAAATGGTGCTGGGGAAACTGGATATCCATATGTAGATGAATGAAATTAGAATTTTCTCATGCTGCACGAAAGTCAACTAAAAATATATCAGATCCCTAAGAATTATTCCATACACTTTTCCACTGCTAGAAGAAACCATAGTCTCAACCCTCTAACAGACTCCTAAAGCATGTGCATGCACACACACACACACAAAAATAAAAAAATAAAAAAATCAATTAAGTGAGATGGAATAAAAATAAAATGCTTCTCAACAACAACAATAAAAATAAAAACATGAGGAGAGTCTCTTCATAATGGAAGATCTGTGCCACCTTCTTCTTAGACAGAGAATTAATATCCATAAGAACTCATAAAACCTTAACATCCAAAACAAAAAACAACACAAAAAATGGGCAAAAGAACTAGAACCAGACACTTCTTAAAAGAAGAAACACAAATGGTCAGCAAATATATGGAAAAAAAAAGCCAAATGTTCAATATCTCTAACAATCAGGAAAACACAAATCAATACTACATTGAAATTTCTTCTCACTCTATTTAGAATGGCAATTATTAAGAATAAAAATAAAAATAAATGCTGGTAAAGATGTGGGTTAAAATGTACACTTGTACACAGTTAGTGGGAGTGCAAATTAGTACAACTCACCCTGGAAAGCAATATGGAGAGTCCTCAAAAAACAACAACAACAACAATGGAACCACTATATGATGCCACTATTTCACTCCTCAGTATTTATCCAAAAGAATTAGAATCAATATACTATAGTGATAAAGCCATCTCTATTCCTATAATAGCATAACTCTTGATAGCTAAGCTATGGAACCAGCCCAGATGCCCATCGACAGATGAATGGATAAAGGAAAAGGTGGCACATACACAATGGAATGTTACTCACACCTAAAGAAGGATGAAACTGTGGCATTTGCTGATAAATAGATGGAACTGGAGAACAGCAAGTAAGTGAAACACTTCAGACTCAGAAAGTCAATGATTGGATATTTTCTCTCATATGTGGAAGCTATCTTAAAATAAGAGGAAAAAAATAATGTGAAGAGGGGATTCCTATGACAATAGAGGAGAGATCATTAAAACAGAGGAAGGGAATAAAGGGGCAGGGAGGATGGACAGGAAAAGGGAAGAATGATATAATATAATTGACCAAACCATCCCAGGTACATACTTAAATGTACCACAGTGAATGTCACCTTATGCATATTTAAAAAAAAACCAAAAACCTCCAAGTAAAAAGAAGAACTACAAATAAATAGAAGGAAGAGCAGTAGATTAGAGGAAAGGGAACAGGGTGAGGGAGAAGGAATGAGAAAGGGACACAGTGGGGACTGAACTGGAACAGATTATATTCCACATTGCATTATGTTAAAATGAACCCCAATGATATGTGCGGCTATAATGCACATAAAAAAATAAAGTTTCGTAAAAAGTGTAGCAAACCTGTACATTGTAATGTTACTCAAAAATGAAGATGAGTTCACACTAGAAGATAGATAAACCTCAAAATAAACATGCCAAGTGAAAAAAAGTAAGTTATCTCACAAAAGAATAGATACTATATAATTATATCTATAAAAATATTTTTAAATGTGGAAATCATTTAAACAGCTACAGAAGACAGCTTTGGATATGAAGACACAAGCAGTTTAATAGACAGCAGGAAAGGAATAAATAAACACACGAGGAAGTTCTGAGGAACAATGAATGCATTCAGTATGTTTCTGTAGTGATTTCTTCACAGGTATATAAATATGTCAAAACAACAAGCTGTAAAGTATAAATATGTATAATTCAAAGTATGTCAATAAAGCTGTTAAAAATGTTCAACACTGGAAGTGCTACATAGTCATTATTTTATAGTGCTTATAGCACTGGAAAACTCTAGCTGTTGTTTTGGTATTTCTTTTTCCTTAACTTCACATGGATTAATAACCTGTGTGTACTATTTCTAGATCTTGGTCATACTAATTGTGATGTTCCTGCACACAGGTATCAATTTTTTTTCCATTTTGAATTCTTAGCAACTACTAAAGTAAATAACTGACAGTGTGGCCCAGTGTGTGCTAGACTCAACAGAATCTACTAAGCTCAAATTCTCAACTTGCTCTATGTAGTTAATATTCTCTTTGTCATCATCTCTTTGTCTATTTCTCCCCCTGACTACTGTACTTATTATCTAATGTGAGAACTGTAAGGATCTCATTAAGCGTGTCACATTAAAATAGGAATTTACAAAGACTAGTATTTCAAAGTTGCTCCATTTGAAATGATTTCTATGATTTTTCCTAATTTCTGCTTTAGTATTTCATGCAATTTTAAATTGCTAACATTATCCATAAAACCTGAAAGTTTTAATTTTCTGATTGAAGAACTATCCTCTGGATCCTGTTCATATCTTTTATATTTAACCAACATGCAATTTGACCTAATTTTTTTAGAATTTAATTTGATCACTTTATGTACAATACAAAAATACCTTTAATCTTTGATTGAGATTTTATTTTTTCAAATTTGTAAAAGATGATTGAAGTTTAATCACAAAATGAAGTTTAATCACATTCATATTAACCACTTGTATCTCAATATTTTTGTTCAATGAAGAATGTCAATTATTTATCTTTAATTTAAACTAATCTAGGAAGTACTTTCAGGTTTATTTTATCTATTCCTTATCATTCATAGCACATGTGACTTTAATATTACTGTCAAATTATTGTTTTGCCCAAATGTTAGGAATTCAGTAACTTTTCTTGATCTTTCTCTTTTTCTATAAAATATATTATGCTAGTGAATGAAATAATTGATTTATTCTAGAAAAATGGTGTTGGGAATATTCTTTTCAAATGGTCAGAGAATTGTATGGGGCTGGGATTGTGGCTCAGCAGTAGAGTGCTCGCCTAGCACTGGTGGGACCCGGGTTCAATTCTTAGCACCACATAAAATAAATAAATAAAGGCATTGTGTTGTGTCCATCTACAAAAAAGATTCTCTCTCTCTCTCTCTCTCTCTCTCTCTCTCTCTAAAAATATGAAAAGTCACATTGCATATATAATATTTTAACTTGTTACGTTATTTTAAGAATTTACATTTTCAACTTCATTTTTAAAATACATACCATCATTCTAACTTCAACAAGGTAGAACTGTTGAAGTCAATATTAAAAACATGGGATGACAACAGTTTTCCTAGGTGTTGTATGTTCTACACTAACCAAACATCATTAAAATGAATAAAACTGCCAAGGACCTGAAGAGACACTTCTCAGAATAGGATATACAATCAATCAATAAATAAATGAAAAAATGTTCATCATCTCTAGCAATTAGAGAAATGAAAATCAAAACTACTCTAAGATATCATCTAACTTCAGTCAGAATGGCAGCTATTACGAAGACAAACAACAATAAGTGTTGGCGAGGATGTGGGGACAAAAGTACACTCATACATTGTTGGTGGGACTGCAAATCGGTGCAACCAATCTGTAAAGCAGTATGGAGATTCCTTGGAAATCTGGGAATGGAACCACCATTTGACCTAACTATTCCTCTCCTCGATCTATACCCAAAGGACTTAAAAACAGCATACTACAGAGACACAGCCACATCAGTGTTTATAGCAGCACAATCCAAAATACCTACACTGTGGAGCCAAACTAGATGCCTTTCAGTGGATGAATGAATTTAAAAAAATGTGGAATATATACACAATGGAATTATACTCAGCAATAAAAGAGAATAAAATCATGGCATTTGTAGGTAAATTGATAGTGTTGGAGAAGATAATTCTAAATGAAGTTAGCCAATCCCAAAAATACGAATGCCAAATGTTTCCTCTGATATAAGGAGTTTGACTCATACTGGGGTAGGGATGGGGAGCATGGGAGGAATAGATGAATTCTAGATAGGGAAGAGGAGTGGGAGGGAAAAGGAGGGGACAGGGGATTAGCAAGGATGGTGGAATATGATAGACATCATTATCCAAAGTACATGTATGAAGACATGAATTGGTGTCAACACACTTTATATACAAAGAGAGATATGAAAAATTGTGCAGTTTATGTGCAAAAAGAATTGTAATGTATTCTGATGTCATTTATTTTTTAATCAATAGAAGTAAATAAAGTGACTTATCAAAAGCCTTGGAGGAAGGGAAAAAATAAAATGAAATGAATAAAACTCTGTAAATAACATTGCCATACTCTAAAATATACTGATATTTTGTTTTCCTTCTTTTCTCTTTTATTTCCAAAATTTCTGAGTTCCAGTTGGAGATATGATGTATTAACAATTTTAATCTGTCTATAGCATGTGCATTTTGAATTTTTAAAATACAAATCTTGAGCTAAGATTTATAAAATTTTATTCAGATACTCTTTGTAATAATTTAGTAATAAAATAGAATCCAAACAGCACATTGTTAATTTAATATCACCAAATTTAAAAAATTGATTCCTGAATATTAGTACATTGGAAATATTGTCATTGAGTTTCAAAGCAAAGACCACTGACATTTCAAAGTTCAGGAATTTCTTTTCTCAAAACACTTAAATCACTGAAACTGTCTGCTCTTCAAAAGAGAGTGCCAAGGAAATACATGGAGAAACCATAGGTTGGAAAAAAAATTGCAGATCACATACATAATTAAATATTTATATCTAGAATATAGAAAGACACTCAAATCCAATCATAAAAAAAATAATTGCCAGTTTAAGTAGGAAAGAGATTTCAAAAGATAAATGTATGATAAAAACATGAAAAGACTCTCAAAATGACTTATGTAATGGTAGCAAAATAAGCTAAATGTGATTCCGTGAAATTCCATAGAGTAGCTAAAATCTAAATAAAGCATATCGAAGTTAGGAAGGATGTAAACAAACTGGAATTTGCATCATAGACACAAGCAACTTGAAACTTGGTAGTGAGAAAGAGAAACAGACCACAGTACCAACATGGCTTATGAGGGCCAGTATATATGCCCAGTAACCTAAAACCTTCCCTAGATGTCACTCTTAAAGATTCCACCATCTCCCAATTGTTCCCTGTGGAGGATCAAACCTTCAATGCCTTTGGGAGTCATTTAAGGTTGAAACTACAGCACTCTGCTTCTGTCCCAAAGGCTCTTGTCTGTTTCACAATGCAAAATGCATTCAGTCCATCTCAAAGTTGTAATGGTTCCAATATACTCAAAAGTTCAAGTCTAAATTCTCCTCTGAGATTCCTGGCAAACTCACATGTAAGCCCATGTTAGACCTTAAAAACACAAGTTGCTTACTTCCAAGACACAATGGCACACTCCCATTTCAAAATCAGGAAAAAGAAAATGGCCAACAGCAATCAGACCAAAATAAGATCAAAACTCATCAAGGAAACATTAAATCCTGTTGCTCTGTGTGTACCGTCAGGGACACGCTGGCAGGATATGGGCTCCTGAAGGCTTGGAAAGCACTTTCTATATAATGCCACAGACAGGAACTTCTGGATGAGTGGTAGTAGCAACAAAATCTAATGAAATGAGCATCAATACCCAGGCAGGACTTTAACTGGGTAATTGAATGCTTCACCGGGAGATGAAGGGGAACAGCACTCACTGACTGAGAGAGGGGAATCAGACTGACCCCTGAACAAAGGAAGAGACCATCAATTGATGGAATTATTGGGTGGGATATGGTCTGGTAAATTTCCACTGGTCATGAGTATAGTATCTTTTAAGGAATTTCTTCCTTGCAGAAGACACAGATGCCATCCTGAACCTGGTCTTTGTGGTCAATCCTATGAAAGTATGAGGGTAAAGAAAGACACAGACCACACATTGTTGAAAGAATGGAACAGTAGGAAAATGTTTTTAGAGGTTAACAGGATATAGATTAAGGCCCACAACATTATCCGACTATCTGACTATAGCCTTGATTTTCCATGTGACTGCCTTATGGAGCTGGTTCTGCTGGCTCACTGCAGTCGCCCAAGGCAGATACAGGCCAACTGTCCACATTCCTGGCATCTCTGACTTTCTGGGGTATCCACTGCAGCTTTGGCTGCACTCACAGAGCTCCATGTGTTGCCCTGTCAGGAGTTGCTTGCATGGACTGTGACCATGGTGCAGTGCCTGTTCTTCCAGGCTTTCCTTTGAAAGCTGAGGGAATGCCCCCATGACCTATGACAGTTGCATTCTGCAAGCCTGAAAACCATCCTTAAGTGCATAACCGCAAAATGTGCAGCTGGTGGGGGCTGTACCTGGGTCGACTTGAGCCATCACTAAAATTGTCTCAGAATGCCTTGTTTCAATAGGATGGCCTGGGAGAGCACAGAGCCCTGGGGTTCGCTTCTCAAAAGACTGTTCTCTGAACAGTAATTGAAATAAATTTGTACTTGGAGAATATAGGGGCTGTGGGTTGGGAGTGGGAGCTTCAAATATCTCCTATTATTTTTAAAGGTTTCTGTCTTAAGATATTACCATTAAAAATTCATAGCTAGAAGAAAAGTGGTTATTTATAAAGTCATTTGGGGAAAGAAAAAGTCATTGAGAAAAGAAAAACTAGAATATAAGGGCAAAAGGCAAATTTTTCAAACAAGAAAGTTTTAGAGAATCTCATTCATATGTTGAGCAAACACCTATAGAAGGAGGGTCAGTAGGTTGAGAAATTAAACAAGAAACTATAAAGTCCACCAATGAGCATTAAGTTCAACTCAACATACTCTGTGAATACACAGAAATGAAATAATGTTAGCATTTAGAAAATAAAAAGAAGGGCTGGGGATGTGGCTCAAGGGGTAGTGCGCTCGCCTGGCATGCACGTGATGCTGGGTTCAATCCCTCAGCAACACATACAAATTAAGAGATGTTGTGTCTGCTGAAAACTAAAAAATAAATTTAAAAAAAATCTCTCTGCTCTCTTAAAAAAAAAAAAAAAAACGAAAAATAAAATAAAAAGAAGGTAATGATGACCATGGCATTCCACCATCTTTCCTACCCCTATGCCTTCTCCCTTTCCTCCCTCCCCTTTTCCCCTTTGCCCTATCTAGAGTTTGATGGTCATTGTTACCCTAAGTACATGAAAGAAGAAATGAAGAATGTGACTCTACTTTGTGTACAACCAAAGATATGAAAAATTCTGCTCTGTATGTAATATGTAATGCATTTGGTTGTCATATATAACAAATCAGAATTTAAAAAAAAGAAAAGGAGGGTGTAAAAATATCCAAAGTTTATAAATATAATGATTTTCATGTCTTTTAAAGTGAGGGACAAAGAATGTTATTTAAATCTGGTAAGTCAAGTGATACGTGTATAAAAACTTTTAAGATGTAAAAAAAAAAGAGACAAGAAAATGCTCAAGAACATACTAAAAAAATAAATCTCATTAGTTGTGATTTAAAAAAAATGGGAAGTCTGAGGAAAAAAAATACATGAAAAATCATTACAGCCAATAGAGTGGGGAAAATGGAAATAATCTGATTCAGTATGTCATCCAAAGACAAAATTGTTAAGCCTACTAGAAATAAGTATTGAAGGCTGATGATAGAACCTCTAAAATGTTAGCATTAATGTGGTAATACAAAATGAGAAAAATAAGGATCATATATTAAAAGCAATTTTAAAAAAATGTATTTCAAGCAGAATATAAACTATAAAGAAGAACCAAGAAAAACATACCCAACACAGTAAAAATGCAAATGTAATATATTAAATATAAAAGTCATGTTTTGCTGAAAAGGAGACTCTAACAATATGTTAAAATAATAAAGTTCAGTGAATAAAACGTATAAAGGAAGACAACTAACAAAGGCATAAAAGAAAATGTGAGGAAACTAAGAGCACAATAAAGTGGAGCCCAGGATGTTTCCATCAAACAATCCAAGAGAGGCAGCTAGAAGAGTAAGTGCTCATCCGCAGGATGCACACTCCCAGACCTTGTGCAAACATATTCATTCAGTCTCAGCAATCATCACAAGACCTAAGTAAAGTTTTGCATCTCATTCATTTCAAAATGAAATTGAGGAACTAAGACTGGGTGAAGAAATTTGTCCAAGGTCCTATGGCTAGTACATGTTGTAGCTGGTTGATTTAATACCTTTTTTTGAGTAGTAATAGATTACGCAATGAAGCACCCATAGTACTAAAAAGTAAAATCCAGCATTTAAACACAAGGATCAACAGTAGCACAAAAGATAATAAGAAGCTTAACTGCTAAAAAAGAAACAAAATGATGAAGTGACAAAATGAGGAAGTTTAAATGCTTAAGTATGATAAAATACTAGAGAAATAATAATTGATAGAAAAACCGAAATATTTGAAGAAAATGATAATGTAAATACAGAATTTATAAGTTGATTTAGGTCAAACTTTATGGAACCTAGCGGAGGAAATAAAGCTACAAGTAGAGTATAGCCAAAGAAAAAGATGAAAGGATATGATCCCCATGATTTGAAAGGTACCATACCAGCATGGGCAGACTCTTTAAATGTTATACATGAACTTGTCTGATCCACTTTTATATATTCTCATTATAGCTATGATAATGAGATGAGCTTTAATTAACATATCAAACTAATACAATAGACCAAGAAAGAAATCTTCATTGATGTTCAACCAATATATAGTAAAAGTTAACTCAGAATTAAAAAAAACAAAACAAAACTAGAGCAGTGTAGTGCCAACTTAACATAATAAAATAAATATAACATGGTATTACACAAAATTAAATTCAAGATGAGTTATTAATTTTCTTATTAAAGTAGACATAAGAGAATATTCATTATTATCAAATCAAGATCCTAAGCACCACATAAAAATAAATAAATAAAAGTATTGTGTCCAATTACAATTAAAAATTAAATATTTTTAAAAAAGATAGGTGAAAGATTTATAGACATCTCACAAAATAAAGTACACAAAATGTCAATAATAACATAAAGTTATAAATATCATTAGTCATCAGGGAAATGCAAAACAAAATGATAATAAAATGCCACTTAATATTTATCAGAATGACTGATATTAACTGACCAACAATAGTAATTGTTAGCAATGATAAGAGGTAAATGGATATTCTCCATTGGCAATGAGCATGTGCAATGCTAAGTTCTAGAGAGTTTCTAGTTTATTGGATAATCAATGCTCATTCAACTTTGTTTAAAGGGTCTAGATTTTTATCATGTGTAAAGTATATCTCAGTACATTTCACTTTTTCATGTTAACATACAAGAAGTTTCAACAAATTGCAGTAAAGTAAGATTTAAGAGAAAGTGGAAATTTTTCCTTACACACATTAAAAGACATTGTAAAGCTTCAGTAATTAAAACTGTAACTATGCTAGGTAGGCAGGTATAAAAATGGGAAAAATGAGTAAAGTTCAAAATCAAACCTACATATGTAACAGAAATAATGTTAAATCATAGTAGAGATTCAAAACACTGGGGAGAAAATTTCGAAATTATGTCATTAACACAAAAGAAGTATAACTAAGAAGTATAGTGAACGATCCTAAGTGTAATAAAAATTTCAGTAATATCAGATTTAAAAAAGAAAATAAAATCACAGAAATATTAGAGAAAACCATCAGTATGTTTAACAAAATTACAAGCCTGATGCAAAAACGGTTTGTACATGTGGCAATACAAAAAGTAAAAGCATTTGCATATAAATATTATTAGAAAGAGAATGAATTTCAGAAACACACACTGGAAAAAAAATGTTCATCATAACAGGGGTTTCTATTTTGATTAAATAGATAAGTAATACCCAGTGCTAAAATAGATCAATGATTTAATTAAAAAGATAGGCAAAAATACATTTCCTAAGAAAAGAATTGCAAATGGCAGTTAATCTAAAGAAATAAACATTTCCACATATAGTTTGTATGAAATGTAAATTGCAAATTATTTAATATAATGAATTGAATGATGAGAGTGAGAGACAGAAAAAATGACATTTTTATTCAGATAAAGAAAAAAATAGTTGTCTGAAACATTCTGATAGCTTTTTGGGGACATGAAAGGCAGAAAAATAATAATATGGGGTAAATTATAAGCTAAAATATTCTTTGCACTGATGTCTATAAACCTTCTAATTCTACTGTTAAAGTAATGCTTCTTACCACTTATCAAGTACAACTTTCTTTATAGTTACATAATTTGTAATATATGTCTATTATTTTATCCCTCTGTCAGCATATAAGCTTTTAGAGGCAATGATCTTTCTTTAGCTCACTGATGCATTCTAAAAATCTATGAGAACTTAACATTCAATTTCTTACATTTTTGTTGACTGGATGAATCAACAAATGGAAGCAGGAAAATGCAATGATTATAATAATGAAATATATATCAATTAGTTTTAATGAAAAAGTTAATTATCAACATAAATGTTACAGCAAACTTTAGAAAAAAAAATTGGTATTTAGAATGATGTTTTCATGGACAAAAAGAAAATGTAGAAAATAAAAATTTTGAATCACAGCCATCTTTAATAATGACTTAGTTTTCTTAGTTTATACATCAGTATTGATGGTTCTGCTTATAAGAAGCACATATGATCAGAGGATTACACTGAGATTGGCAGAAAATAAAGATGCATGAAACTGATACCCTCTAGCTCCATTCCATTGATAAGCATGCTGAATCATGGGGCTCACACAGATATATCCCTTGTGGAAAATGAGCACTGAATTAATGATTGAAATCAACTTTTACTGTTAAGCTTAAAGTTATATTGCTACCTATGAGTTTTGTAAATGTTCCAGGCCGATGAGATTTCAACACATTTCAGCCATAAAATGTGAACACATAGAAATGGACTTGATAAGGACTTATGATGGATTTCAGAGTTAGTTCAATGGAAGACCTTGTCACGATTTAGTAGTGAGATATATATGCTTAGACATAAGATGCCAACCAAAATTATATTTGAAATGTGAAACAAAAGAAAATATTAATTGGCTAAGGAGATCCATTTTATTATACTGACAATTATATGTCATTCTATTTTTTGTCTTTTTCACTTCACAAAAATAACATTATGAATACATTTACATGTGATAAAGGAAAGAATAATATGAATTTCAATGAGATAGCCCCATGAATTGTGCTCATATCAAAAGTGAAAAATAACATCCTTAATCACACATTGAGTCCATTTAATGAGAAAGCTGGCAAGTAGACACATTTTCTTTTTTGTTTAAAGTCCTAAAGATTTTACTAGTGTGACATTTTGGAATATCTACTAACTAGTCAACTTACAAAATAATTGAAAATGAAGAATCTGTCAAATTGGAAGTTTCTGGAGATTTAAAATGAAGACAGAGGTATGGATTTTTTAAATATATTATGTTATCTACTAAACCAGCTAATGAAAAAGATATGATTGTCCCTTCATCTAGATAGCTTCAAAGACTTCAAGTTTTCAAAGTCAATTTGAGAGCTTGGTGATTGTCTGTGGCGTGTTTGTGCCCCATATGGGTTTCATTTCATACAGGACACTAGTGAAGTGGTCTTTTCTTAGATTTTGACATCAGTACCAACAATTGACATGCACATGTGTCTGCCACTCTTACCCATCTGTCATGGTGGCAAAATGCCCAATCCTTACTTCAGGTATTTCCCTGGGGCTGGAAAAAAATATTTTCCTTTTTTTTTAACCTTAAAGAGATTTTAATGCTCAAAAATGTAATAATTAACTGCTTCAAAATATTAAACACTTTGAAAATAAGCACAGTGAACATTGCATGAGATAGTATATAGTTTTATTTATAAATATCACAAAATGCCAGTGGATGCTTTTTCAATATTGAATATAGTCTCCTATACCCTAGAGGGGCAATGGCAATGTGATGATGGGTTTTTGTCCCTGTGTACCTTCCCCTCAGAAAATGTAGTGGAACAACTCAGGCGATGTTACTCAGTCATTTTATTTTGGTATTATCTTCATAGCTCATAAGAACATCTAAGACACTTTGACACAGTTGTTAGGATACTCAAAGACATTCCTTATTCTGAAATTATGATAAAAAGGTTTACTCTAAGATGTATGTACATTGTCAAGTGCATGATTTTGGTGAGAAAGGATAGAGAGAAAAGAAGAACAGTATAAACTTTGTCAGTTCCTGAGTATTTCAAAATAACACTGAAATTTTAATCCTCTGTATAAGTGTAGATGTCTCCTCTCATGTTCATAGACCTTGTCCTAATATGGTCCAACCAGTATAATTCTTTTCTATACACTATGCATTTCTGATGCAGCTGGGATCCTTTCAGCACATTTGGTACCATTACTTACTGCAATGAAGTAGGTTAATGAGTTTGTTCCATTGTATGGCTTTCTGTGTCCTTCCTGGATGGGCTGTGAGTTATTCCGGTACTGTGCTGCCCCACAGTGCCAAAAGACCTTGTAATAACACCACCACAGCCAGTGGCACCTGAGGAAACTAAGAGAAGTCGGAACCTCTGCACTGAAATGGATAACCTTGTTCTTCTATTCATCAGGAAGTGGTGGGAGATCATCATTAATTTTAGTTCACATGTTTTCACTTTTACTTTGAGTCACTTCTTGACACCTCTTGAGATTATATGAATTATTATATCAGCAGGTATGAGGTACTGAAGCATGCAATTTCATGCAGGGAGAAATCAAGCAGTTGAACCATTAAAATTAATGCAAATCGCCTGTTTCTATTTAAGAGAGAAAAGAGGGGTAATCTTGAGGAAGAATTTATACATAGGGTAATAGAATTCTCTAAGAACTACACTTAAAATTAGGCATTCTTTTAATCTCAAGTCATTACATTGTGCTGAAATATCAATTTTCTTTTCATGTATATTAATTCATTATAAATAAGCTACAGAAATACCCGTCCTGAATTGATAAATTTAATTTTATTTCCACTTTTCTGTCGGTACTGGATTTATTTTAACCTACTTTCTGGAAGACTAAAAGGAACTCTTGAAATTTATTTATTTACACTTATGATTTAATGCTTTAAATAATATAATGCATACAAACCAGAAAAAAATAATTCATTAATTTTTTTTGAAGAATTACTTCATTCTTCTTGAATGTTTGCTGCAAGGAAATTGACCCTACCATCAGAAAGGGCTTCTGTATGTCTAACCTTAGATCTTTCTCGCCCTATCTTCTGGTTTTTCTTCTCAACAGGGAAATAAGAAAAAGTTGCTATATCATTACTCTAAAATATTTTAAATCACTTGTATATCATTGCTAAGAATCTTCTTAGTTTTGAGGAACAAAATCACCTCTGTCTTTCTTTTTTTAAATAAAGTAAGCTGCTTTATGAATTTCTTGTCTTATTTTAAGCTTAAAAATTGTTATGGTAAAAATTCTCTTAGGCAGGCATAAGCAATTCTAGAACATTCTCAGAAACATGTGGTAGGCTTGAATCAATAGCTTATTACAGAAAGTAAAATCCCAAAACTAAAATCCTCGAATATCTATTTTTCACATTTATAATCATGTGGGTTGTGCCCTGAGGAACTCTTGTTCAATAACCCAATCAGCTAACATTAGAGACAGTTTCAAAGCACATGGCATCAGAATACTCTCTGACACTAAAACACACAAGGATGATTGGCTCATCATAATGAGTGCAGAGAACACAACCTCTTCCTAGCATGAGCAGTAGCTTATGTTACTGCTTGCTTTCCATTGCGAAATAATTATCTGCAGCAGATAGGATCACAAGCTGGTTAATATCATAAGCCTGCCCCTGCTGCTAATATGATCTTTATCAGTAACTGACTGATCACTTTCTAGCAGGAAGTATCAGCACGTGTGTATTTTTTTCCCTTTCTTTAACTGAGCCTAAGGTGAGAAGCAAAAACAATACACCACAGTAGTAAAATGAGCTTTTACTTTTTTTTTTTTGTTTGCTCACAAAGCTTGTGTTTACCTCATGGGACTGTTGCCAAAGGCAAAGGTTCAATTCCATGATGCTGAAATATATCATCATGTTTTGGCATAATTGTATTTCTAATGGGCTCTCAGAGAAAGAATGCAGAAGTGCCAATTACAGCATGGTACAAATAAAGCATTATTATGTGCTCTGGAACAATCTGCATTATGGCAATATAGTCACATTATGCTCAGTTATTTCTATTTCCTCTATTTGAATCTCCCTGTCAACAAACAAATTTTTATGGAAAGCCCCAAATGTAATGTGATTTGACTGTTGTAAAAATAATAATTTCTTTGTCAATATGTATACACAGAGATGAGAAATTATATATTCCATATATAAATCTAGATTCCCTTATAGAGATAGAGATATAAATATAGATCTCAAGTGGTCTGCCACCTCACTATCATATTTGAATAGCACAATTACAGTATTGTCAATAAGAAGATAACTGAGAGTAACTAGACCAAGCTTAGTTGATACATGACATGAGAAGTTGATAACAAGGAAACAAAAATCTCCAATAACCATTCAAAAAAAAATTTAAGAAAAAGACTCACACATTTACCTGAAATACAGGTTCTTTCTCAGGATTGAAAAAAAACACTTATTTAATGTTTCAATAAGTATTGTACTTATTGGTAAAAAATATTGCTTCTTTTTTTCAAGTCAAATACCTCGAAAGCACACAGTCCCATGAAAGGGTGTGGTGAATTCCAGGAGACACTCATCTTCATGTATGACATCAGAAACCTGGATGACATTTTCTCATTTCCACTCCATGTGACAGGTCTGACAATATATTTGTTTATTCATTTAGAGTTTATTTTTGCCAAGTCAGAACCTAATGACAATATGGCAACTATACTCAAAGGAAGGGCCTTATTAGTTTAGATATCCAGGTTAAAAGAAGATAGTCTATAATGTATGTAATAAAAGGGCCACTAAAAGTTTTGCTCTTGAGCAACAAATTTAAATTTATCATGGAGGAAGAAGTTGTCCTTTTCAGAATTACAGATATTGACCTCAAGATAAAACAATACAATCTTATTTCAATTTTTTTTTAGTTTTGCAATTACAGTATATATTGAAAAGTTCTTAATAACTCCCAAAGCTAAATAAATAAGACTAAATATGAAAAAAAACATATATATTTTAAAGAAAATACACTTTGAAGAAACATAGCAAACACAACAAATAATAATTCAAAAAGAAAAGTACAGTAAAGACACAGGCACTCATCTACCCCAAAAAATATGAGGAAAATATAAATATTATAAGAAATGCCAGAGAAAATGTTTATAGAAAAATGGGATAGCTGTGTGGAAGAGGGGAAGGGAGAGACTAGAAATAGAGAAACAGACGTATATAATATGGTCTATGTCGTAAATATTTCCCTGGAGTTAAGAGATTTTGAAAATTTTAATTGGGATTTTCTACTATATACAGTTCATATATTTAGATATATAAGTTCATATAGAGTTTAAATGGTCAATTATCTTATTGATAGATTAGCAACCTTAAATTTAGTATTACCAAAAGCTATAAACTATACTTAGTGTCCAGACTCACAAAATAACTTTATCTAGTTTGCTAGATTTATTGTGGCTTCATTAAATTGGTTTTAATTTATATATTTTATAATTGCATGCATACATATATAGATGCTATTTGTGTGCTATTTATGTACACATGTAACAGTTGCATGTAAATGATAAATTTAAAGCAAAATGTTCTCAAAAATATATTTTATATTTATATTTACATGTAGGAGCTATTTGAGTAATAGTAAATTAATTAAACATTTACGTGAAAGCTTAAGTAAATGTCATGTTTAGGATCTTGCAGTATTCCCCCAAAACCTCGTGTGTTTAAAACTTGATCCCCAATTTAACAATGTTCAAAGGTGAAAAGACTGAATTTTGAAAGCCCCAACTTCATCAGTGGATTAATCCATTTGATGGATTACTAATTTGAGTGGGGTAAGGGATAGTAACTATAGGCAGGTGAATTATGGCTAGATGGAGTAAGTCTCTGATGCATACTCTGGGGCATTACCTCTTGTTTCACATCATCTCCCTGCTTCCCAGTTGCTATGACAACATTCTTCCACAATGCCCATCCACCATATTTTTTCTACCTCACTTCAGGCCCATAGCAATGGAGTTAGTTGACCATGGAAAGAACTGAAGAATGAGAGTCCCAATGAACTTTTTCTCTTGTAAGTTGTTCTTTTAAGATATTTTACTAACAACAATGAGAAGCTAACTGATACAGTAAATATGTTGGTGTAAACTAAAGAATAATTGAAAAGAAGACAATCTCCCTCCTTTCTTCTCCAAAGGTAAATATAAGGTTTTCTTATAGTTGAGACTACTTTTTGCAAAGTTTAATGGCCTTAACTTTGGATATTAGAGTGTAGAGATTATCATATTAATATTTTTCATATTTCTTTTGATATTCATAATGAATTGGAAAATATCATTAACATTAAAATACTTTCTGTGGATTTTCTGTGAATGCCACTGGGTGTAAGCTTTAATTGTGCACTTTCCTGAAAGCAGAGAATTCATCTTGTTAGTTTTTAATCATACCATGAAAGCATGATTTTATTTGGTGCATTCTTGGTTGACCTTAAGATATTCTATTAAGTGTGCCTAGCAGAATGTCATTCTTTCTGAATTATGTATTTAAATAGAATAGTCTAACAAATTCAGAGCAACAATTTGTTCCTGCCCTCTTATCTCTCTGAGGAAATGGAAACTAAGAGGAAGATTTAATAATTGGTTAAAATATCTTTTCCACATGTATTAAAATATGATTTTAAAACAAAATATATGAAAAGAACATTTCAAAGTGGCCATATTTTTCTAAAAGTCATATCTGAAAATTTTAGATGGTCCAGCAAGAAAACTAAGTCACTCTTTTTCAATATTTTAATAAATTACAGAGAATCATGTTGGTCCAATGGTCATCTGGTTATTGACCTGTTTACCTGTCTGTAGTTCTCAAGGCTTATTTTCTTCAAAGATCAAAACATTTACTTTTATTATTTCTCTGGAAATTTTTGCACAGGCTTCTTACTCCATTTGCACCTGTTATGACCTCTTGAATGTTTTCACAAGGCCATGAGAGTCCAGCCTTCTTCCTGCCTCAACACAGTCCCAGGGGTTGGCTTGATTCCTGCTTTTATCTTCTTCACATGTAATATTCATCCACAACTTTCTACCTGTCTTCACTCTGACTGACATTTCCTTCTTTATTTCTTCTCCTTGCTCATAACCTTTTTATATCTAAAGGTCTAGTCTAAATATTCTATTAGATTTTTTTCTTCTGAATTCACTCAAGGCTCCATCCATTTCTCTAAGTTGATAACGTCTATGGTTGGTCTATGTCAGCAAATCCACAACATGTGCTTTCATTCAAGAATTTAATATGAAAGTCATTGCTTATTAACTAATTGTTAACTAAAAGTTATTACTTGTTAAGAATTTAATATAAAAGTTATTGCTTATTAACTAATTGCCTATTAACTAATCTATTTTAGAAGATGAGAAAACATAAGGAAAAGTAAAAGACAATTGACAAACAATATGGCAACCGTGTTATATATTATTAATTTTAGTAACTCCGACAAATAAGAAACTAACACCTAACAAATAAATATTAAAAAGCATTCATTAACAAATTATAGAATGAGTATTTTTAAATAAATATATTTAAATCCCAAGATAAATACAAAGTGATATTTTAAACTTAATGACATAATTACATTCTAACAAGAAAAGTATCCTTCTTTTACAGGTTATGAAGCATCAGAAAAAGAGATGGACACTGTGATATAGTGGTGGTATAAATAGAAACTAGAAGAAAGTTTAAAAGAGTAAACATGCACACTCCTGTCTCCTTAATGCCATACCTCCTTTCCCCCAGAGAAATAGTGAAGATACTCTGAGAATTACAATATATGAAAGTTCAATATAGAATTACTTAGGATGCTAAAAATTAAAACAGGATACAGTCATAGGAATTCAGGAATATCAACTTGAGGTAGTATTGGGTGGTCTTTAAAATCATCTTGAAATGGTTTTAAAGATAAAGATGTACTCTGAATTAACTCAACCTACTAAATGTTCTTTTCTATGATTTGATTTAATCAATTCTTATTATTTAGATAGTATTCTCAACATTATATTCAGAATTTAGTAATTAATAATGGTCTGACTTATTCTTTTGGTATAGATCCGTGGTCCCAAGAGCCCATTTCACACTCTACACAGCTGGTGCATGGTGTTTTGTGTCATCTGCCCAACTATTCATTGATCGTGCATCCTCTATTCTTACCCTCTGTTTTTCTAGTTCTGGTCTGCTTTGCCCTTTTTTCTTCTGGATCCCTTTCTAACATGTTTGCTAAAACTTAACTAAAATTCACACTTCATTTTGCAGCCTAGGGGAATTATATAAATATTATCAGATCGTGTCACTCTTCTTACAGTTTGGTTTGAGACAAAAGCCAACTTGCTTGACCACCCATGAAACCTCCTCTCGAATCTGCTCACATCTCTCTAATCCCCATCTCTAACTTCCCCCTGTGTCTCTATATAAACTTCATTAGTAAATCCTTCCCACATTCCAGACACACTGTGTACTTCTACAGGGAAGGTCTTATCTCCTCTTGCTTACCTGCTGACTCTTCATTTTCATCCTACTTGACAGAAAATACAAAGAGAATATACTGGGAAACTGTAAAAGAAGTCATTAAAACAAGAACATGTTTTATTTTAAAACATTTTTTTAAATCTTAAAATTGAAAATATAGATGAGAATTTAGAAATGTCAACCTGACCACATCTACATTCTTCTTTGTCATATTTTTGCTAATTCAAACAGCATTTATATGTCAAAGTCTAAACATGATCTACTGACTCTTTTGAATATTATAGTCAAACTCCTGTGAGCTAAGACACACAGATTTGAAGTTAAATATTCATATACTTGAGTCATGTATTGGGATCCAGGAATTATACAGAATATAGGAACTGACTTTAATATTTAGGCTTTTTGATCTTTAAAAGAAAAGCAGGCTGTGTCCCTGTAGTATGCTGTTTTTAAGTCCTTTGGGTAAAAACCAAGGAGTGGGATAGCTGGGTCCAATGGTGGTTCCATTCCCAGTTTTCCAAGATATCTCCGTACTGCTTTCCATATTGGCTGCACCAATTTGCAGTCCCACCAGTAATGTATGAGTGTGCCTTTTTCCCCACATCCTCGCCAACACTTATTTTTGTTTGTCTTCATAATAACTGCCATTCTGACTGGAATGAGATGAAATCTTAGAGTAGTTTTGATTTGCATTTCTCTAATTTCTAGAGATGTGGCACATTTTTTCATGTTTGTTGACTGATTGTATATTCTCCTCTGAAAAGTCTGTTCAGTTCCTTGGCCCTTTTGTTGATTGGATTATTTGTTTTTTAGGTGTTAAAGTTTTTGAGTGCTTTGTATATCCTAAAGATTAGTGCTCTATAATTATGGAACCAACTTAGATGTCCTTCAGTAGATGAATGCATAGGGAAACTTTAGTGTATATATATGCACAATGGAATATTATTCAACATTAAAAGAATATGGCATTTCCAGGTAAATGGATAAAGTTGGATAACATAATGCTAAGTAAAGCAATCCAATCCCCCCCCCTCAAAAAAAGGTTGAATGTTTTTTTGATATGAGGATTCTGACTCATAATGGTGATGGTGGGAGGGGGAGTGTGGGAGGAATGAAGGAACTTTAGATAGGGAAAAGGGGAGGGAGGGGAAAGAAGTGGCATGGGATAGAATGATAGATGATGGTGGAATGAGTTAGACATCATTACCCTAAGTACATGTATAAGACACGAATGGTGTGAAAATACTTGTGTGCAATCAGTGACTTGAAAAATTGTGCTCTATATATATAATATAAAATGAATTGCATTTTGCCACCATGTATAACAAATTAGAATAAGTCAAAAATAAAATAAAGCAGGGAAAAAAGGGCCCATTTATTAAATTATTAAAAAAATCCTTATTCTTTCAAAAAATCATCCAAAATTATTACTTAGTAATAAATAAGCAATTTAAAATTCCTGCTAGCATTTTTAAGATCTAAATGCAAATTTTGATAATTCTAGGTGAAAGACATACTGAATATACTGACTTTTTAAATTAAATTACTCTTTGCAAGAAAAATATTATAGTAGTTTCTAAGTTACAGTGGTTAAAGCAGCATTTATACATTCAAAAATATATTTTTTTCAATATTGTAAGTTATGCAAACCTAGATCATTTTCAGCAAACTATGACAGAAAAATCAGTTGGACTTTTGCAAATAAAGTTGTGTTGGAATGTGGAAGCATCCACTCTTGTACTCATTGTCTGCATTGTTTTTCTTGCTGCAAGGCCAGATTTGAGCAGTTGCAACAGAGATGACGCTCAAAGCCTCAATTTTCTTTTCAAACATGTTTGCAAACTCCTGATCTTGTTTTTGTTATGTTGCTAAATTCTGACTTTTACTACAATAAGAACATAGAAATCACATTTTCACCTCCATTTCTCCCATATCTCCTCTCTTTTATATGTATCCTCTATAAGCACAAAATTTTAGAGATTTTGGAGGGTATAGATTGTTCTTGTAAACAATTACTTTTTTAAAAATTTACTTTTAGTCTCATTTTTGTTTCCATAATTCATAAATATTTCATTGGAAATCATTATTGATTTCAAGAACAGTCAACACACTGATTTAAGACTGAACAAGTGAGATCTGTCCATTGTCTGATCTCTCAACATATATCTTCTTACCATGTCTTCATGATACTTCAGCTATTGGAATGAAATTAACCCTCCAATATACTGATAAGAAAATCTGTCTTTGAAAAGGTAATTATACTAATTTTCTTGAGTTGCATAATACATTAAAAATAGTGCTCCTCCTAAACCCAGTTTATTTGACTATAAGTATAGCACTGAGAAGTTTAGCATATTTATGAGACAAAACATGATTTTTAAAAGTTAACTTAAAAAACTTATTAGAGTTTATCTATAAGAGAAGATAAAGAGCTACTAAGAAAAAAAATCAAAGCCAGAGATAAATTACACAGCATAAAAAGGATTAGTTATTTTTACCTCAATCTTTAATATAGCCTTTAAGAATATGTATTGTCACCTTATAATCTCACTAAACGTAGGGCAAGCCTATCACACATTCGACATGTCTTCCCAGTAGCATTGTATGCCCTATTATATGAAGGAATGTGTACCATTCACTCAGAGGATAAAGCATCACACAGCCAGTACTCAAACATCTAGTAAGTAAATAGATAATTTCACCTCAGTAGGTTCTGAGTTCTCAAAACTTTTTGAGTTAAGTATTGGTGTTCTCGATTTCCAAAGAGGTCAAAAGGTTGCAAGAATGTTTGAAGACATGCCACATATACAGAAGGAACCAGAATTTCTTAAAAATTAAAAAATGGCATCCACAGTGTCATAAGGCTGTTGGTTTATTTTGCTTAAATATTGCAGGCATTTTTTCCCTTTGAGGGATAAAGAAACTGAACTTGATTGGCTTCTTATATTGTAAAGGGAAAAATAATTTATAAATTTGATCAAAAAAGATAGGATACACCGTGCAACTCTGCCTCTCATTTCTTTTATTTTTGAAAACTGTGAATTTAGTACAATAACCAAACAACCAGTTATTTATGGCACTTTTACTTTTAATAAAAAGCTTCTTCCAAATAAAATGCATGCCTGGCTATAGTTTAGGACTATTAATCAACCTTTCAAAAATGCTAAATAATTTATAAATCATTAATTTTGATTAATTTTTCATTTTCCTTAATCTTTCAATGTCTTAATTTGAAATCCACTTTTCTAAGATGTTGATATGCTTAATTCTGCAATTTGATCATTATCACATGCTAATAGCATTAACAACCTGAAGTACCAATGTGTTGAAATATAGTCATTGATTGCACCTTCACAGATGCAAAGCAGGCTTGGCAAAAAATGGCCCACAGATAAAGCAAGTACTATGCCACTGAGCTACATACATAATGAAATTAATAAATGGACAGAAGAATTAAACAGACACCATCTCAAAAGGAGAAATAAAACTGGCCAATAAACATGCCACCAAAAATGTTTAACATCTTTAACAATAAAGGAAATGCAAATCAAACTACATTGAGATTTCATGTCACTTCAGTCAGAAAAGAAATTATCAAGAATACAAATAATAATAAGTGTTGGTGAAGGTGCGGGGAGAAAGATATGCTCATAGGTTGTTGGGATTATAAATTAGTGCAACCACTCTGGGAAGCAGTATGGTGATTCCTCAAAAAACTAGGAATAGAACCACCATATTACCTGGCTTTATCACTCTAAATCAGACTACTATAGAGATGCAGCTACATCAGTGTTTATAGTAGCAGGATTTACAACAGCCAAGCTGTGGAACCAAGCTAGATGCCTGTCAACAGATAAATGACAAAGAAAATGTTGTTATATACACACAGTAGAGTATGAATGAAATTATGGCACTTGCTGGTAAATGGATGGAGCTGGATACTATTATGCTAAGTGAAATAAACCAGACCCAGAAAATCAAGGGTCATATGTTTTCTCTGATACCCAGAATCTGGACCAAAATAAGGAGGGGCGGGGAGAAGGGTGGGGGGAGAGAAAGAAAACTTGCTGGGTGGGTCAGGGAGATTCTGTGAAAATAGAAGAGAAATTCATGGAATAGAAGAAGGGAATTGAGAAGGAGGGAGTAGGGACAAGAAAAGGAAGGAGAGTGGAAGGAACCTGACCTAGCTTTCCTGTGGACATTACGTGAATCTCAACTTCATGGATATCCACCAAGAACTAACTAAAAACAAAACGATAAGACTAAATAAACTGCAGAAGGATCAGTGGAGAGAAGGGAATGGGTTAAGGAAGAGGGAAAGATAAGGGGAAGCACTGAGGACTGACTTAGAGCAAATCATATATTCCATGCTTTTGGATTTATGACAAAATAAACCCACATATTATGCATAACTAAATGGAACTAATGAAAACGTTAAGAAAAAATGCCCAACAGGGAATTTCAATGGCTCTTTATGGAAACATACAGAGATAAAATGAAGAAATATTCCAAAACAACCACTCTGAAAGGATTTGAACTTGGAGACTGTATCTAGTATTAGTTGATAATTTCCTTTCATTCTCTTTCACATCATTTTATGCAATTTTTTTAAGGTAAGGCAGGATCTGGAGTAATAGTCATGAAATACACTTCAAGATATTTGCTTGATTTATCTTTTACTGAGGGTTGAACTCACTGAAGTCTATCCCCAATCCCTTTTAATTATTTGTTTGTTTATTAATTTATGTTTATTTTGAGATAGTGTCTGGATAATTTATTGAAACTGGTCTCCAACCTGTGGTCCTACTGCTGTAGCTTCCCAATTCTCTGACAAGGTGTGCCACAACAAGGCAAAATGTATTTTATTTTGAAAAATATTTTTTTTCTATAAACTGCTAGATGTTTGATTATTGCACTAAAGTCACAGCTAGCAAAGATAAAAAAGACGTGAGAGATGATATTAAATTAAAATTTTACTTTGTCTTTTGTCAAAGGTTTTATTCAATGCTGTCAAGATATACTGTTGTGCTTACAACTCACTTCACTTAGCTGGAAAAGCAAAGACCAGTATGTTCAGTTTTATGGCAACAATTAAAAAAAATATTTAGATATAAGGATTATAAATTTGGGCCAAAATCCTAAAATGCATAATCCCAAGTGTCATAATTCTGAATTTTGAAATACCAAAAGATTGAAATGCTCAATGTATCATCCTATAAAATATAATATAAAGTTATTTATATTTTGGTGTTTTGGTCACAGTAGAAAAAGCTGAATAAAATGTAGGGTAATGAAGAGATCAAATGCAAAACTTTCAGTTGTGGACTAATGGGGTGCTGTTGTGAGTACACAGAGGATTGCCAAACAGGGAATCCTATTATGAGCAAAGTTTGTATTGGGAATTGCTTACATAGACATGGTCAATCACCCATAAGGTTGACCTTATGCTACATCCCCTTGAGAGGTCACATCAGTATCATGGGCCTATGATCCTACCAGAAATGACATTGTTAGCATAGGCTATATGATATGGTTCAAGGTCCCCAGATATTCAAAGACATTCCTATGGGCATGGAATTTCAAAGGCTTAGAAGTTACCTTCCAGGAGCAGGGAGCAAAGGGCCTAATTTGGTCAAAATTAGCTGTTCCTTGCCTACTGCCTTTATTTCATATTGCATTTATATCTTATATCTTTTTTTTCTGTTCTTTGAGAACATTCCCATCAACATACTAAGATGTGAATAAAAAGTAACAAAACAAATAAAAATAAACATTTCTTTTGATTCAATGTTTTTCTTCAGCTATTGTATTTTTCTGCCAAGTGTTTTATGGGATAATTGTTTAAAAATCCTTATCTTGATTTATTTTCTTGAATCATTCCAGTTGCAGTCCAATCATAACCAACCAATTGTAACAGTAATTCAAGTTGTCTACTAAAATCTCTTGTCCTCTATTTAATAAATAGAATACTTAAATTCGACCTTGTCATCTCAGTTCAGGATTACAGTATATAGTTCATAGTATATAGTTCATCTCCAGAACTAAATATGATCATATGACTCTTTCAGGCAAGTGGAAATTAAAAAAATAGAATCAATAAAATTTTCATGTAATTTCTTAGAAAATGTAACATGTCTTACATTTATTAGTTTCTAATTATTTATTACCTGGAATGTGGCTATGAAAGATCAAAATGGATGGTCTTCTCAGAAAATAAGTTAGAAGCCAAAAGATAGAGCCTTGTTAGCCAATTTCATGAGACTGGGATTAACTACCCTGAGCTTGGTACAAAAAGATATGCCTTGAGTTCTATAGAGAAGCAGTCAATAGGAAATAAAGATATAGAAACACCCCCCCACACACACACAAGCACATACACCCAGAGAATATAGAGGTATATAGATATATAGAGATATAGATAGATGACTAGATAAAGGTATACATTTATAAAAAGGGATTTATTATGGGAATTGGCTCACACAATTATGGAGGTAGAAGTTGCCCAATATGCTATCTGCAAGCTGGAGAGAAAGATAAGTTGGTGGTGTGATTCAGTCTGAATCTGAAGTCCTGAAAATCAGGAAGGTTGTTAGGGGCACAGAAAACTAGAAAAAAAGCCTAAGAAGAGTAGTGGAGGAAGGGAGCCACTAAAGGCCTGGAACCAGGAGATCCAAGTCTGAAGATAAGAAAAGAGTTGTGTCACCATTTCACACTTTTCCCCTCTGCTTTCAGCTGACTTGAAGGACACCAGATCACATAAGGGAGGGGGATCTTCTTTACCCATTCAGTGGATTCCCATGCTAATAAATTTGGAAGTACCTTCATAAACACACACAGAACTAACATTCTAGCAGATATCTGGCTTTCCATTAACCCAGAAAAGCTGACATATGAAATCAACTATTAAAATGGGCAAAATTACTGTTTTAGTCAGATTTTTTTTTTTTATTGCTGTAACCAAAAGACCCAACCAGAACACTTTATTTCGGGGCTCATGTTTTCAGAGGTGTTGATCCATACACAGCAGCCTTCACTTCTAAGGGCCTGAGGTAAAGAAGAACGCCATGGTAGAAGTGTGTGGCAAAGGAAAGCAGCTGGGGACATGGCACAAGAAAGCAGAGAGAGAATGTCCTCATCATGGGGGAAAAAAAATCCTAAAGGGACACAGACAACTTCTCCTCTAGCCACACTCTACCTGCCTATGGTCACCACCCAGTGGATCCTGCTCCGAGGATTAGTGTACTGATTAGGTTAAGGTTCTTGTAACCCAATCATTTCACCTCTCAACTTTCTTGCATTGTCTGACATATGAGCTTTGGACCCCTCATAGCTAAACCACAACAACTACTCTCCTGCTTTTAGTTACTGTTATTTTAAGGTGATTATTAAAACACACAAGCTAATCTTCGATTTTATAGACCAATGACGAAAAATTGAAAAACCAGTGCAAAGCATAATCTCATTGCATTCAAATTGAAAGCATCATTTTGTAATTTGTTCTGTATTTCTTAAAAATAATTCTATCAGTGTTTCTCTCTTATGTCACTAACAATCTGTGTCACTTAGTTTCACATGTCACTTTGGCTAAGCCTGTTATTTAACACAACATTAAACCAGGTGCTGCTACGATGGCATTTTGTACATGTGGTTAACATTCATGACAAGTTTGATTCTTAATAAAGGAGATTACCTCAAATAATGTCAGTACCTTTTTTATGTATTTTGATCTCTAAGTTAATCTGTATAGTATCTAATACACTGTCCAGAGTATTTTTGAACTGCTGAACGGCATTATAACAGAATTCTTATTTCAATGACCTAAAATGGAATAAAAACAAACTAAGGCATAGCTATAAAATCAGCATCAATTTTAGTTTTAAAATCTGTCTAATTTTTTATGAATTATCCTTTCTTGTATGTGGCTATATCAATTGGTCATAAAGTTTCATTATCTATAATTCATTATTTCAAATAGTTCCAGAGCTCTTGTAATTTTTCTCCTTTGTGTCAATAATGCCTTCCATATTATTTTATTTCATTTAAGTATTCTATTTTACCTATTGTTATGGTTATTTTCATTGTTATGGTGTCTCCCCAAAGCGCCTGTGTGAGACAATACTAAAATAATTTAAAGGTAAAATCACTGGTCATAGGAACCTCAACCTAATCAGTGCTTTAATACATTGACATAAATTAATTGGATGGTGCCACTAGGCAGATATGGTACTACTGGAGGGGGTGGGTAACTGGGAGCAGTCTGAGGGATCTTTATTTTGTCCCTATGAGCCTTCCTTAGTCTCCCGCTGCTTCCTCTGGCCTTGTTCTGAGCTGCTTTCCTTCACCACGCCCTTCTGCCCCAATGCTCTGCCTCACCTAGGCCCAGAGTAATGGAGTCACTTGTCTAGGAATCAGAACTTCTGAGACTATAAGCGCTAAATAAACTTTTCCTCCTATAAATTTGCTCTTGTGAGGTCTTTTGGTCACAGAGTGAAAAAGCTGACTAAGACATCACCTTGGTCACTTGCAGATTATTTTATCGTCTTCATTTTTAGCCAGATCACTTATCATTGAATCTGACACCACCAAACTATCCTACTCATTGAAGATTTGTGAATTATCCTCCTTAAGTCAAACACCATCTTGGTTTCCAAGACTGATCACATCATAAATCTTCATAATTAATCGTCTCTTTAAAGAATCTTTGATATCCAGTTCTCCTCATTGCTTGTGCCTCTTAGTCTGTGGTCACATTTTCATAAAACCTCAGCTATTTATACCTACAAAAATCAACAAAATTTTATCTTACAGAAAAAGGTGGATTTCTACATATTCAGTATAAATTCCAAGTCTCTAAATATCACACTCTTCTTTCCATACATCTGATTATCCCCCTAAATCATACAGCTCATTGACCCTAGATCTGTGCACTTTATCTCATGTTATATTTTCCCTTGACCTTATGATAACAATTTATCCCCAACATTTCTGCTGATATCATAATAATTGAATGACAAGAACCTGATTAAATCCATTCTGTCAACATCCTGACCTCATCTTAGCTGTTGCATATGGCTGTTGAAGAATGAATGAATAAGTGAATGAATGAATGAATGAATGAACAGATAGATGAATACAAACTTTACTGGTCTGAGAGAGAGCCCTTTAGTTTGTCTACTCATTTAAAATGGGTTTTTATGGCTGGGGATGTAGCACAGAGGAGGAACACTTGTCTACCATGAAAGAGGCCCTGGGTTTGATCCAGTGCAGAAAAACCCACAAAGGAAATTAAGTACAAAACAAAAGAAAATGGGCTTTTAATGCAGCTCTATAACCTGACTGTGTTTATTTAATCTACTTTGCTCATTAATATCCTAAAAGAATTATTTTATACTTTAACTCTGTTATTTAACCTCAGAGACCTCCTTTCTTTTTTCTCAGTCACAGCAAATACATATATTTTCCATTTCACTGAGAAAATAAAAGGAATCAGGAAACAACTACTACAAACCTCCCCCAGTCACTGCCAAAGGGCCACACTTGCCAAGGGACCTGAACTTGGCAGAGCATCACTTTTTCTTCACATCTCTACTAAGTTCCAGATACTACAGAAATATATTCCGTACTATTATTGAAAGTATCAAGAACATCCTTCAAGCCATTTTTTTCTCATCTTCTCCTGCATTATCAATATCTTCTCCCTATTCAATCCTGTCAGCATATGACCATACTGAATTAACTCCTGCCTTTAACACAGAAAACACATTTAATTTTCTGTTGACTTTAGATCTTCCTCCTGCTGCTATCCATTTATTTACTCCTATTTTAGAAAATATTACAATAGATTTATTTTATTGTTTGCCTCCAGTTCCTTTCTTATTATTCTCTCCTGAATCCATTTCAATCATTATTTAAAATTCTTACCCCTCCAACTTTGTTTATTTTGACAAAGTTGCTAATGACTTCCACATTAATAAGTAAATAATCAATTCTGAATGTATAATTTATTTCCCCTACATTATCATTTGCATATTTATTCATTCTATCCTCCTTGAAATATTTATTTATAACCCTTATTACACCATTGTTTCTTGGAAATAATGTTTGGTTATTATTTATATCTTCTAAGAATCATTGGTTTCTTATCTTTTAAAGACTAGAGCACCCCAAAGCCCAGTATGAAAGATCTATTGTCACTAAAAGATGAACACATGCAGATTTCTGGATTTATATATTGTTTATATACTGATTAGTTCCCAATATATATTTCTAGCTTGACCTTTAACTTCAGACTCTAAGTTCAAATTGATCCAGTCAAATATCTGAAATCCAGCTCTGAATATTTTCCAAGTTTGCTCTCCCTATTACAGTAAATGGAAATCCCATCCTCTCCATTGCTCTGTACAGAACATTTTAAGACTTACTTAACTTCTTCTTTCTCTTTAATCCAATATAGAGTAAGAGAGATAAATAAGAAGGTCATGCTATATTGAAAACCTGACCCTGTCTATACTCATATCTTTAGCCATTCTCCACATATCCTTTTCTATGACCTGGATAATAGCAATTTCTTTTCAACATGTTTTATTTCTTTCATCATTTTCCATTAAGAATATTCTCAAAACATGATCAGGGTTATTTTGCTAAAATATAAGGCAGATGATATTTCTTCTTTTCTTGAAAATGCTCCCAATAACCACCCATCTCTTTGTGCTGTGCCCACATGTCTATATCATCTATGCAAGCTCACTAGTTAAGTCTCTGATGTCATCTAGTGTCCATTACCTGTGCCTGTCACTCACCACATACTGGCTTACTTCTTCTCCTAGATTATGTGTTGTGAACTTTCTCTGGACCATTTCCACTGTTGGAAACACTGTGCAGGTTTCCACATGGCTCTCTCTCACATAATCCTCACTAATCGGCTCCAGTGTCACTTTTCAGTTAAATTGTTATATGCCATATACAACAGCAATCTGTAGACTGTCTCTACCTACCCATTCTCATTCTCCATATACATGCTTACAAGTTGTATATATGCTTATTTCTTATTTTTAATATATGCTTAGAGACTTATTAATTATCTCATTTGAGTAGGATATAAGTTCTGCAGGAATAAGGTGTTTTTCTGTAAATTATACCTTCTTCCTTGTTCCTAGAAGCATAATAAATAGATAACATGTGTTTAATAAATGTTAATTGAATGAACGAGTCTCTTGACTTCTATTGTTACTACCTTTTCCATTTCCAATATGCCATTACTCCCCATTTGCTATATTTGCCAAATCCTGATCCTTTCTCATCTTCACGGCTACCATATTTGTACAAGCCACCATCCACTCCTCCACAGATGATTGTATCTACCATCTTATTATTCTCCTTGCCCCATTCTTTCTAGCCTCTTGGAATTAATCCTATAAGAATTATGAGTGAGTTTTGAAAAGAATAAAGTCTATCTTGCCATTTTACTGCAGAATCTCCTGCACTGGCTCCCACTGTAAATCAGGTAGTGTGCATACTTCCCACCAAGGCCTGAGAGGTCTACATGATATATTTCTATATGATATTAAAATTCTAACTCTGATTTCATCTTTTACAACTCAATCATTCTCTTTCTATGCTCTCTTCACACTGGTTTGTTTCTAATATGCACTCACCAAGTTCATTCTTGATTCAGATTTTTTATATTTGTGAGTTCTTCATGGAAAATATTTCTGCTAACATGAATTCATGGATACCTCTTTTTAGAAATCCAGGTCCCTATACTAACTATAACCTTCTCAAAGGATCTATCTCTAGGTATACAAGCAATATGAGTTTTTTCCCTATAATTAAAATTACCTGAAATTATTTTCTTAAGTATTAATTTGAATATAATACATCTCTTACTAATGTAAATCTTTAAATATAAGTTTTTTAATCTCATTTTATTTCTGAATCAGAAATACTTAGAAGTGTGTAAATACCATAGAAGATATTAAATGAATATTGGTTGGCGATTTGTTGTTGACATATAGTTGTATTCAAGTCTTTTATACAAAATGATGAATGACAAGGTAAAATATGAAAATACTGATAGCCAATAAAGTAGTGGAGGAGAATAGAAAGCCCAGGAATAGAAGCTTATGCATTGGAGATAATGTCAAATTGCAAAGTTATCATTTAAAAACCATGGAGTAAGTATCCACTAAATGTTGTAGAGACAACTGGTTACACCATAGAAAGGAAGAATATACATATCCTTATCTTCCAATACACACATAAATAATATGTAAGGGGATGAAATAGAAAAAAAAACATAAACATTCAAACACAGGAGAAGAAAATATGAGGAAATTAAAATCTTGCGGTAATAAACATCTTTTGAAATAAGTTTTAAAACTTAAAATTCATGAGGTACAATTTATGATAACTTTGTGAGCCTATGTTATCAAGAGAAACAGAATCAATAGGATATATAAATATAGACTGGGACATAGATATAGAGATGCACATTTAGTCCTAGACCTAGATGTAAATAGACATATGCTTAGAGGTTTGCTATAAAGAGTTACCTCATGATTATGCAGACCAGAAAGTTCTAAGAGTTGCCACTGGTAAGGCGAGACCCAGGAGAACTAATGGTATGGTGCCAGCCTGCATCTGAGTCTTAAGACAGGTGAAGGGTGGTTCCCTGCTCACAGGCAGTCAGGAAGAAGTTGAATTCTTTATTGTTTAGTTTCTCATTGACCCTCTCACACTGGGAGGAACAATGTTCTTTCCTCAGTCTACTAGTTCTAATGGTAATCACATCCAGAATCATTCTGAAACATTGAAAGCAAATTTGTGTTCCCTGTGGAAAACACAGTTGTCACACACAATTAGCCCTCACAAGTCCATTTTCAGTTTACTTGGCACACATACACATATTTAATATCTGAACAAAGACAATAACAAGGTTATGATTCTGCCCAACTTGATACAATTGGAAATGCACTGTCTTCTTTCTCAAAAGAAAAATTAAAGTCTTCTCACAATGTTTAATTTCTCCGTGACATCTCATAACTTAAATGTTATGATATGAAATTAACAGTATTTAAGTGTGATGACATAAGTCAATATGTCTTACATTACATGATAGATGAATAAGAAAATAAAATGAAGATAATCTACACGCCTACATCTATACACACTAAAGCATATTCATAACAAAACAAGGAAGAACTCTGATGAGAATCACAGTCCTCATCTCTGTTACCAGTCTGTTGGTTATGCCTGTTATTTATAAGTCTCTCCCTTCACTACCCATTCTGCATTGCCTTTGCCTTCCAAAGTCAAGTTAGCATTTTAAGGTTCTTAGGCGGTGAACCAGATCTTATCATTGAAGGGTCTGGGCCATTCACAAACCTTCTTGGATTGGGTTGCTTTAGTTTTCCATTGACCTCAACCACAGGTCATGGCAATTTAAGAGATGCCCTGAGCTTTCTTTTTATTCCCCAAATACTCTTCCTCTACTGGGAAATAGAAATCTGGTTTCCCCTTGGAAGTCAAGATCAATTATCTGTCCACCATTATCTCACATGATAATATCCATTTTTCATCATGTTCCCAGATTTGTATCTCTACAGGTTAACACATGCATGGGTAGGCACGAGCATGTAGACTCACCTTCTCATGGATCCTTGTGTGCCTCTCCTTTCAAAACTACTGGGATTTGAGTCTCAGTCTGGTTATTCTGAAGCTAAAATGGCAGCTTTTGGTGAAATATTATCCTGAAGATAATAAGGTTGACTTTTTTGAAAGCTGCTATTGGGGTAGGCTGTTACAATCTACAGGCAATATAGGATTGATCTGTTGGAGATAACTGGAGAGATCACTGTCAATGGACTAGGGAGTCTCTACTATTGGAGACCTTTTCTACAAGCCAACAACATTCTCCAGAGTGTAGGGGCTCAGAGTCTCCTGTTTACTCCATTGCAGCTTACAGGTTCCAATCTTTCCCAGTGACACCCTCACTTTAACAGTAGACACCCTGCTGCCCAAGTCCCACTTGGGGTATAATTCAGCTTGGAGCAGGAGGAGATGTTCAGTAGTCACAGCCTTGTGGTGACAGGAGGTAAGAGTGTCCATCAGCACATGTGTGGAAGTTTTCAAGTCTGTTTGGGGGTATTTGTGCCAGGAATTTGAATACCTGAGTCCTCCTTTTCTCACCACTTTGTCTAGTAACTTTACAAGTATACAGTTAAATGCATTGTGCTTGCTAATTTTCTAAAATATTTGCAAACATCATGTCATCTTGTTCCATGAATTTAATAAGTGGTTGGTTAGAAGTATATAATGGAGATATTTAAAAAATCTCCACTGTCAGATTACCCCATAAGCTCTCAGTGTTCTCTTTATTATAGGAAATATAATCACCAGTATCTTTAAATCTAATCAAATTAGGAAGCCAAATCCAGAATTCCCCAGAACCAAATTCATCCTCAAATTTTTCTTCCTCTAAAACAAATTCTGTATTAGGGTGGGCTGGGTGGCACACACTTATAATCCTTAGAGCTCAGAAGCCTGAGGCAGTAGGATCACAAGTTCAAACCAAGTCTCACAAACTTACTGAGGACCTAGGAAACTGTGATACCCTGTCTCAAAATAAAATATAGAAAGGACTGGGGGAGAAGTTTTCAGTATGGTGGAATACAGCAAGTCAGTTTCCTGGCTGCTTCATGCTATGAAACCAAGGAAGAAGATGGATAACTTCTCAGCAAGGTGGGTGAACAAAAAGAAATGGTGGGGTCAGAGGACTTTACTGGAATTTAATACTGGAAACTCAAAGTAGATTGGGGACTCAGGAAGTTGGATATATTAAACTAAGGAAGAAATTTCCAGGACCACAGATGCTACCACAGAAAAAACATCATTCAGAACAGTCCCTCTATGAAAACAATGGAATGATAAGGAAATTAAAGGAACCCGCATTTCTAGAGGGACTGAGGTGTGGCTGGATACAGAGAGTTTAGAGACCAAAGACACTGCCCAATTAAACTGAAAGTCCCACTGCCTAATAGCCCTGCATGGGAAAGAAGCTGCAGTATGGAGAGGACAGAGAAAGAAACCATTATTAAACTGCAGCAAGAGGACAGGAGCTGAGGGAGCCAATTCCTGGCAAAACCGAGTCTGGTCCTAAATACAGACCTGGCAAGCCCACATTGTGTGATACAGAGTGTGCCTAAGTAACCAGGAGAAAATCACATGTAGAGAGAGATTTCCACAGGAGACAACTGGTCACTGGAAATTCCCCATATCTCTCCCCACCACCTCAATCCTGGTGCTCACAGAACCTGCTGGAAGAGAACAGCCTGGCTGGGAATTCCAAATGGTGGGGAACAAGAGAGACTGAATTTAGAGACTGAACCCAAGAGGGAAACTGGGGGTCCATAAGTGACTCAGTGAACTAAGTATTGGCTCTTCTATCATAAGAGTGGAACCCCAGGACCATCTTGAGGTTCAGTCTTCCCCTATGGACTGGCAATTACTGGGCTTTGGAGGTGCACTGATTTAGAATCTCCAGAACAACTAACATCAAAGAGCCTGGAAACTACCTGATCCTAAACATCCCCTCCAGGAATTCCATTAATGGGATTACCTCTCTCACCCTAGAAATCCCACCATGATGGTGGAGCAAGCAGCATAATTCTGACAACCGCACCTAACTGCTGAGAAGGGAAGCTGAGGATCTTTTGAACTCCAATGGAGCAATTTTTTTTCATGGAGACCTTTTTTTTAAATTTCTTTTCTCTGTGTAATTATGACCATATTGGTTCATGTATACTTATACATAATCATAATTGATTTTTTTTCTTTTATTATTTCTACCATTTGTGAAAGCAGTTATTTTTCATGGATCACTTTTTTAAGGATTTGGAAGTTTATTTAGTATATTTCAGTTTTATTTGGCATTTTTAATGCTTAAAATATTTATATTTTTTTTCTCTCATTTATCTCCTTCTCTTGAATCTTTATGTCTTTTCTTCTGCTAAGAGTCAGTCTCTATTGTTCTCTCTTTCACTCTTCCTTTAACTTTTTACCCTTTATAATTTTTAAACTAGGGATAATGGGAACATACCTCAACATTTTAAAAGTTATATATGCAAACCCAAGGCCAATGTCATTCTAAATGGAGAAAAATGGATAACATTCCCTCTAAACACTAGAACAGAGAAGGTCTCTTTCACCATATCTATTCAATATAGTCCTGGAAAATTGATCCAGAGCAACTAAAGAGAAAAAAGAAATTAAATGGATACAAATAAGAAAAGAAGAACCCAAACTATTACTATTTGCCAATGACATTATGTTAAATTTAGAAGACTGGAAAAATTCCTCTAGAAAACTTCTATAATAATAAATGTATTCAACAAAGCATCAATATATAAAATTTACACACATACATCAATTACATTTATATATATCACTGATGAATCAACTGAAGGAAAAATTAGGAAAATTATTCCATTCAAAATTATTCCATTCAAAATTGTCTCAAAAATTTTGGGAATCAATCTAACAAAAAAGGTAAAAGATCTCTACAATTAAAACTACAGAACTCTAAAGAAATAAATTGAAAAGACCATAAAAGATGCAAAGATCTCCCATGTTCTTGGATAGGCAGAATTAATATTGTCTGAATGTTAATACCACCAAAACCACTGTACAAATTTAATGAAATTCTTATTAAGGTCCCAATGATATTCTTCATAGGAATAGAAAGAGCAGTCATTAAATTCATTTGGAAAACTAAGAGGCCCAGAATAGACAACACAATCCTTAGCAAGAGGAGTGAAGAAGAAGCATCAGAATACCAGACTTTAAATTATAATACAGTGCTATAGCAACAAAAAACAGCTTGGTATTGTCACCAAAAACAGACATGAAGACCATTGGTACAGAATAGACGACACAGAGACAAATCCACATAATTTCAGTTGGCTCATATTACACAAAGGTGCCATAAACCTACATTGGAGAAAAGATAACCTCTTCAATAAATGGTGCTAGGAAAACTGGAAATTCATATGTAATAAAATAAAATTAGAACACTATCTCTCACACTGCACAGAATTCAGCTCAAAGTTAATTAATGACCTAGGCATTAGACCAGAGACCCTGCACCTCTGCCACAGTCCGGCTGGCTGGGCAAAATAACCAGGGGGTGACGAACTACTTGTGTACGTTGATACAGCAGGAGTGGGAGCCATTTATTGTAGGACAACAGAGGTATTTATACATTCCACACAGCTTATCTAATTAACATAAACTAGATACAGCAGTCAACCAATAAGGAATCTCCACACTTAATGGCTCACTGGAGTTACTTCACAAACCACTCCCTCTGGCAAAATGCCAGGCGCCATCCAGACTTGTTTACAGACTCTAACATTTGCCAGGCGCCATCCTGACTTTTTTACAGACCATAACACACCTACAAGAAGAAAAATTAGGTCTAACACTCCCATCATGTCAGCCTAGGAACTGAAATCCTCAACAAGATTTCTAAAGCCCAAGAAGTAAAATCAAGAATCAATAAATAGGATGGTTTCAAACTAAGATGATTCTTTACAACAAAGGAAACAATCAAGAATGTGAAAAAGAGTCTACAAAATGGGAGAAAATCTTTACCACCTGAAACTCAGATAGAGCATTAATCTCCAAATTATGTAATGAATTCAGGGGATGGGGATGTGGCTCAAGTGGCAGTGCGCTCACCTGGAATGCGTTAGGCACTGGGTTCGATCCTCAGCACCATATAATTATAAAATAAAGACATAAAACAAACATTAAAAAAAACTCAAAAAATATAACACCAAAAAAAAACCCTTCAATAAGTATATGGGCAAAGGGACTGAATAGGCACTTTGCAGAAGAAGATATACAATCAATCAAAAAAATATAAAAAAATTTCAACATATCTGGCAATTAAAGAAATGCAAGTTAAAACTACACTTGAATTTCATCTCATTCCAGTTAGAATGGCAACTACCAAAAATACAAGTAATAATAAAGGTTGTCAAGGATGTGGGGCAAAAGTCACACTTACACATTACTGGTGGCACTACAAATTAGTGCAACCATTGTGGAAAACAATATGGAGATTCTTTAGAAAACTTGGAGTAGTGACACAGTTATCTCACTCCTCACTAAAGGACTTAAAATCAGCATAGTATAGTGACTCAGCCACATCAATGATCATAGCAGCTGAATTCCCAATAACTAAACTATGGAAATAGTATAGATGCTCTTCAAGAGATGAATTGATAAGGAAAATTTGGTACATATGCACTTTGGAATATTACTCAGCCATAAAAAGAATGAAATTATGCCATTTGCCAGTAAATGTATGGAACTGAAAACTGTCATGGTAAGAGAAATAAGCCAATCTCAAAAAACAAAAACAAAGGCCAAATGTTCTCTTTGATAGGCAGAGGCTGACTCACAATGGGTGTAGGGAGTAAGGAAGGGTATTTTAACCAGAATGGACAGGGAGAAGTAGGGAGCAGAGAGGGGGATCATAATGGGAAAAACTGTAGAATAAATTGGAAATAACTTTCCTATGTTCATATATTAATATACAACCAGTATAACTCTACAACATGTCTAACCCCCAAAATGGGAAGTTATACTCCATGTATATATGATATGTCAAAATACATTCTACAGTCATGGATAACTAAAACAACAATTTTTTTAAAAAAGGCTGGAGTTTAGTATTCTGTAGTTATGCACCCCTGGTTTCAATCCCTGGTACCAAAATCAAAACAAAATTGATAATAGTTTGGCTTCTCTAGGACCAATACTAATCTATAATTATGATATATTATACTAAATGCTAATTTAACATGGTGATTCTAAATATAATTTACAAATCACTATTCTATAATTGAAATATATATATATATATATCTCCAAAAATACATATATATTACTGAAAAAATATATATATATTACAGAAAAAAATAAATATATATATGTTACCGAAGCATGCCAAGTGGAAATTTTACAAATATATATTTGTGTTATTGTTTATATTAGCTCAGCATTCATTGTTGGTTTTCCAAAATTTTGAATTTGATAGTAATTGCTTTTTCTTTAATAAAACTTAGCTTAATATCAATGCAGAAGGTTAAAGAGAAACACATTGTTATCCATACTATTCAGACTGTTTCTCAGGCAGGCTAATACTTAAAGTATTTCTGATTTGAAATCTTATTTTCCCAATTAGGGGTGAAATTAGTTTTCTGGGTATATTTTATTTGTTGAACTCCGTTCTACTCTCAGTGAGACAAAACCGTTACCCATTGAGCATTCCATTGACTTAACAAAAGCTTTTTGACAATGGTGGCTAAAGAACAGGAAATTATATTTTTAAAAAATCAGTATGGACTAAATTGAAATTAATCATTTGAGAGTTTTACTGCTTCTCTGCCTTTTTCCTCTATTCCAACTCATGGATTCATTGGCAAGGATCATGATAATACTTTCTCATTTGTATCTGAGATGGCATTAATTTGTTAGCAATTTTAAATGAAGCTTGTACTTCAACATCTTCAGCAACATAGCCTGTATGCCAGGTGTCCAGCTAGGGAGTTTTATATCACCAGTGATCTCCAGGACACTGGTAGAAAGTTTCCTCACATTCAAGTCAATGTGTACAGTACCCGAAACATTTTAAAGCTGAGTCATTATCAGCAAATAACTTTACAAAACCTGCAGTTGCTTTGATCCGCCCCCTGTATGGTTAATGGAGCCAGAAATATCATAGTTAATGGAGACTGTACAAGTATTCACAGCTGGAAGATACATTTGGAGAATATTTATAATAACTATAGTAATTGTTTTTATTTCACACAATTTTTTTTTAGTTTATTCAGTCCTTTGATGCAGACAGATTCCATTTGAAATGGTATTTATCTTATAAATAGCTGTGTATATAGTTTTGCTTTAAATTGGTTTTTAATTTGTAGCTGTTTCTCGGTAGTTTTTGAGACCAGTGGGGAAATTTTCAGCTCTTCTTTCCCGAATTTTTAATGAATTCACAAAGTTGAAAGAGGTGATGATTAGTACAGCTTCAGATTAATTTTGAACAGTCAAATCTCCAAACTCGAAAAAAGAATCACAATACAAAAAAAAATGTAATGGCATATTAGAGTACAGAAAGCTAATTTCCTGTTGCTGTTACAGATTCACTCACTAAAAATGTCAGGACAATCTTATTTCATAATTTTAACACAACAGTGGAGAGCTGTTATAATAGAGCAAGTATTTATGATAATTAGGTTTTGCTGAACTATCAAAGATGATAGTTGTGGATATTGATTTTCCAAATGGACTGAGCCATTGATTGAATGCAATTTGAAGAGGGACCAAATTAGTCTTTTGAATTTACCTGGGGCTGCTACCAGTGAAACACATTATCAGAGGAATACCATAGCTATTGTTAATAGGTCAAGGACTCCCCTGTTTGTTGGATCACTTGTGGGATCATTTCTTTGATAATCATGTTTACCTGTAAAACCACACATGACTACAAGGATGTTGCTCCAGGGATTGGTATTTTTTTCTTTGCTAAAATAAATGAATTCTGGTATTGAATAAAAATGCTAAGTTTTTTGATTCGTATAGCCAAATAAGGAAGTAGAATGTCAATAATATTTTGCAAATACAAGTTATTATTGTAATAGAAGAGAAAATTTTTTCTGCAGAGACAACTGACATGATAATAAGACAAATAAAGAGTTCTCAGGTAGAAAACATCTGTGTTTGAAAACAAAAGCAGATTATTCTTTAATTCTTATTAAGCAAAGAGACCTGCAGCCACAGAGACTAGTGTAAACATAGTCATATTAATGAAATTCTTTATAAGATTCTAAACATTTGTGTTTTTTTCACATTTTGATCTTTCAAAAATTATAATATCAAAGTTTTATTGTGTGTATTGCATAGAGAATGTTCAATTTATTTTTAATCAAATATGATACAATTTTCAATAAATAGAAAAATCTAACATTCTACAAAAATATAATCCAATTTGCTTTTTTATTGACAATCTGTCTGCAGCATCCAAAATAGGTTAGAAAATAATGTATAATTAAATACAGTATTTTTCTTTAATTTGATCCAAGATATAACAATAAGAAATGAAGTTGAGTATTTCTAGTGTGTCTCTCAGATACATTTTAAGTTTCTTTTCTTCCTGTATTAACAATGACCAAATCTGCAATTTAACAGATTATCACTCTTGTGCATACACCTATAAATTTATTTCATTAGTCCAAGTATAAATGCTTACTACATAGTATATCCATTTTGAATATGACATTGAACTGACATTAATATACATTTTATATTTAGTATTTTTGAAATTTGCTAAGATAAGATCTTAAAAGCACAAGTAGAAAAAACTTATTTTCTTCTATTTGATAAATAATAAGGAGAATATGTTGTTTAACCTTTATGATGTTAAGTAATCTTCGTTGTTTTATTTCTACCAGCTTTTATTGGTGTTTATGAGACACTTCCTCTTAGGCTAGGTTCTCCATTTTATGTAGTCATCTTTTCTATCTTGTAAATATTATATTTTATTTTACTTTATAATTTGTATGTTGATATTTCATTATAAACACATATCTACACACAAATATATATATATATATATATATATATATATATANATATATATATATATATATATATATATATATATATATATATATATATATATATATATATTTCTTTCTTTTATACACTATGAACATATAGCCTGTATATCTATTAAATCTCAATACACATGTTTACTGCAGTTTTGGATAATTCTAGCATTAGAATATAAAAATTTTTCTTTGCAAGGTTTTTCATTATAGTTCAATGTAGCTCCTATATGTTCAATCAAGTCATTTTATCATCTTTCTGTTTATTTATTCTTATTTCTTTGTTCAGTGTTTTTTGATCCATTTTCCATTTCAAAAATTCTTTCTTTTACTGCATCCACTGGAATATTTAAGCTTATAACTAAGCTTTATTTTTATTCTCATATCTAATAATCTTTCTTCTAGAAATTATGATTGTACACTTTTTCCTTATAATTCTACTATACATGATCCTTTTATCCCACATTTTGAGGACTTAATTCATAATTACTGACTTATTGTTAACATTTTATTTTTAATCAATATTATAATTAAAATTTCTACAACTTGGGCTGGGGATGTGGCTGGCTCAAGCGGTAGCGCGCTTGCCTGGCATGCTTACGTCCAGGGTTCAATCCTCAGCACCACATACAAAGATGTTGTATCTGCCGAAAACTAAAAAATAAATATTAAAAATTCTCTCTCTCTCTCTCTCTCTCTCTCTCTCTCTCTCTTTAAAAAAAATTCTGCAACTATTTTGATAGTTACCCTGAAAATTATATATATTTTGCCATTCAACTGTAATACTAATACTTTCTTGTGTTCCTGAAAATAATAGTCTTTCATGACCTGCGGTAATATTATTATCATAAACTTTAATTCTATTTCTATTGCATTGTTTTAAGGAACTTATAATTCATTTTAGAAAATCCACATAATAAGCAGTTTATTCAAGATTTTCACTTCTTCTTGCTCCTTCCTGAATTTCCAAGTCCCTCTGTGCAATTATTTTCTTTATGCCTAGAAAATGCCAATTAGGTTTGTAATGGAATCTTCAATGCAGATATGCTATAATAAATACTCTAAAATACTTATTTTAATTAAAAATGCATTTATTAGGTAATTTGAATTAAAACATCTTTTTTTATTATATATTTTTGTATCACATCATATCTGAATAGAAGTTTACATTGTGAGTTTTTTTTTTTTCTTCTAACACAATAGCATTCAATTATCTTCTGGGTTCTATTGTTTTGTGAAACACTTTGTGGGTGATTTTTCTTTTATTATTTTTTTTCTTTTTTTGATGCTTTCTGAATGAAAATGTTACTATCTCTGGACACTTTTAATATTTTCTCATTATATTAGATTTTTATCAATTTTTAAATTTTACTCACATTTTCCAATGATTTTTTATTTTTTTTCTGTTTGGGATTTACAGAGCTTCTTCTGTCTGTAGACTGTTATAATAATTTTGAAAAATTCTCAGCTGATAGTCAATATAGTGTTGTTTTTTCTTCATTTTCTGTGTCCTCTCCTCCTGGGACTCCATTTGCTTGTGTATGAGAATCTCCCTTATATCTATGAAGGGGAGGAGTTTAGTACAAGTCCCTGGTGACTTTACACATCACACATAGAACAGAGAAGAAAGAGTCAAGTGCGTGTTGACTCAAATCTTGACAGAACACCTGTGATTCTCCCTTGAATTTGGAAAGAGGAGCAATCTTGTGAGGAGTTGTCACTGGCCATTTCTCAGCTGTCTCACCAAGTTTCTGGAGGCGCCCATCTTACAGGGGTCTGCCACAAGGCAGGAAATACACTCCTGCTCCCTGTGGGGCATGGGCTTTTACAACTCGAACAAATTTAGAAATAAAAAGAGACCATAAAGCCAACATTGGCAGACTACAGTCAATCTCTGTGACAAAGCGACTCACTGCATGTGTCATCTGTCACCTGGCCCCTCCACATCATAGACATTTTATTGGACAAGGGACAAGAGGAACTGTCACTAGGCTGATCTTCTTTATGTCACCTGTGTAAATCCATGTAAGTTCCTTGTCTGCTATCAGCCGAATCCACGCAAGGGAAAAGTCAACCCGGGGCTTTTTATCAAAGCTGCTCGGGGATCACCTGACTGTGTGGCTTCCACAGGTCTCTTTTGCTCTGCTTTACTTTTTTTAAATTATTATTTTCAACTGGGCTTTACTCGTCTCCCTGTTCACCTTGGCCATCATTCACCACATGGAATCTACAGCTAACTTCACCTATTAAATCCTTAGTTTTAGATATCACATTTATAGAACAAACTTGTTTTCCATCTAATTTCCATTATCCATTTCATTGCTGAATCTGTCATTTTTCTCTATTTTACTGAACATGTAAGTTATATTGATTTTAAATTGCATGTCCATTAATAAATGGATCATTCATTATCTGCTTCTGTGGTCAAGTTTTGGTCTAAGGATTCATTCACATTTTCCTTTGCAACAAATAGTGATATTGATTGAAAAGTCAGATGTTTTCATAACAATATAAGTAATCAATATTTCATTTGACCCTGCAGAAAGGGGTACCCTATTCTATGTGATGTACTTTGATATGTATCTGTATCATATATATGTATCATATATATATTTGTGTGTATATATATATTAATATATATATATTAATTTATACACACACATATATATGACTTGAAGTTTTAATTTATCTTAATCTTTGTTCATGTCCTGACATTTTCTTTTTTATTTGACTCCAATTGGTGCCCTTCATATCCAACCAAACAGAGATCTTACAATGATGCTTCAGGATCCTTTTTCCTCAGCAATATTAAAAACCTCATTGTACAGTAATATAGCCGGTGATAGGTGTAACTCAGTTCCTGCCTGCCACACCACCTCTTATCTTTTCTTTTTACCTTATAAAGGCATAATTTCTACACATCCAAGTATTGACCTTTTTTTTTTCACTTTCTTTTTGAGAGGAAAGGCTTAACTATACTTCTTCATTAATTTTAAAGCAATGAGTCCTGTGGCCCAACAACCCCACTGATACTCCACTCCTCCCAGAACAACTTAGGGCTCTGTTGAGTTGAGATTGTGTTTTTTAAGTTGTCATTAGATGGACTCCCACTTGGGCAATCTCTTTGAAATTTGAATCAAACATGGTATTGATTTCAAAATGAGAATACATTTACAAAGTAAAATAAATAATAACTGACATTTTCTTTAACATGAAACTTACGTATCAAGAGTATACACACGTGAAGTTTTCAATAATATTGTGAGAATGTCTAAAAATACGTTAATATGTTGTGTAATGAGTATAAAAACAATTAGAATTATTCAACAATAATACTTAGACATCATTCTTATAAAAACCTTAGAACTGGCTTAAGAATCATGGTGTGAAACAGATAATTATTGCAGAGGTGCAGCCAGCAACAACTGAGTTGTAAACATGTTTTAATAAATTGTAACACTGTTCTTTCTTTGGGGGAGAGCTGGGGTTAAAAGGTATAAAATCTTAACCCAAATTTCAATGTTTTTTTTTTTCTTTTCATTTGCTAGGAGAAACTGTCTTTTTAAATCAACATTATTGAGGTGTAATTGATATAAAAAACTGCACATATTTCATACAGAGAATTTGATGGGCTTGAAAGTAAATATCCAATCATGAAACCATTACGAAAAGTAATAAACATTGACAGCAAAAGTTTTCTCTAGACCCCCTTATCTTTTCAACAAAATTTCCACAATTAGTATTATTAGCATAGACAGTATAATTATGTATTCTATTTTACAAAAGATTTCTAGAAATATTCAAATTTCATAGTGAAATATTTATAACTATTGAAGAAGACTCTCATTTCTACAGGGAGTAATATACATCTTTTTGTTTATTCTAATGTGCAGTTCCAGGAGACAAGAAATTTGGATGTTATCGATGATGAATTTACTCAAACACATAGATAGATCTTTCAATAAATCTGAATGGTTTATCCATCTAATAATGGTAATGTTATGATTTCCCAAACATACATAAACCTGCTCCCTAATACATTAAAATTTAAATCCAAATTTTTCTTAGTTTTATTTTTTTGCATATGTCCATTTTATCACAATTTCTTCCCTAACATTCTAGAATGATTGCATTGCATAGTTTTATGTTGATGTTTATTTTTGGTGTAGGACATAAGGTTTAAAAAACAAATGAAAAGAGGCATAATCACACAGATATATAAAATGTAAATTATTTACAAGTCAAAATATATTGCTTCTTAAAATAATCTTCTTTTGCGGAAGTACTAGAAGCAGCCACAAAAATGGAAAGATATTGAGTTAAGGTGGAGGAGCTATCGAAATTGGATCTGCATATTAAATATGAAATTAAATTTCAAAAATAAATATGGAAGTCGACATAAAAAAAGCCCAGATATCACTTCAGAGAAAAAAGAGTAGTAGTTAAATTATCCAAAACATCTTCTTTAAGCTACACTTTGTGTTCTCTCTTTAATTGGTATAAACTTATCTAAAAATGTCAACATTGTAATTCATTTTTCTCAAAACATCTGAGAACAACAATAGAAATAATAAAATTATTTATGTTGTTTATGTTTTAATTTTTTTCGGTCAGCATTTGCTAATAACTCATAATTTACATTCACTTTTCTGAAGAGAATGATATAAAGACTGTGCCATTAGGAATGTAAAGATGATATAAAGGAGACTTCTCAGGCTGGAGACATCACAAACTCGTGGATTCCAAGATAAAGAAATAATTGTGTATTTCTACTAGCAGTGAAGGCTATGGCAGGTAAGCAATATCAATCTTGCAACCAGGATGGCAAAAAAGATAAAATCATATTTGCTCCAAAAATGCATCTACAGAAACAAATCCAACAGATAACAGAGAAAAGTTTTGTGTCATTAAGGTAGCTTCTCTCCTGGGAGTGGTCAGGTGGTTTGGAGGAGGCATCTGAGAGAAAAACTACCTAAAGGGAAGGGGTGAATCAAAAGCAATTTATATTTGAGCTCTGTCACATTAAGCCTTTGGTATAAGTGGAAAGCAGAGGCTTTGATGGGTTCTTAAGATCATCACCATATTCAAAGGACTAAGAATAATCTAGAACATCTATTCTCATGGGTAAGATTGATTTTCCATATTAAAACATCCTGAAACCTCCCCCCCCCCCCCC
>NW_026000037.1:11021564-11098511 GCF_001458135.2 Marmota marmota marmota
TTTGATACCCATTAGAAACCCCCCCCCCCCCCCAAAAAAAAAGGACTTATGAGATGCATGTGACCAAAGAGTACAAGAATATTAATAGGACAAGTTCAGAAGCAAATTACAATAAAATGTGATTGAAATGGAGTTGAGAAAATAGAAAAAAAAATAGTGTGGGTGGATTTAAGAATTTTTGTTAGTAGAAGAAAAGAATAAGTTTGAATAAAAAACGTAACTTGAGATGTGCATGAATGAAAACATAAGGTCAAGAATTAAAACAGTATATTTGGGGGAAAAGATAATAGAAAAGGTAGAGAATAAGTTGCTTTAGATAAGAAATAAGGAAAGGGGGACAACTCTTGAGTGGTATATGACAGGTGGACTATTTATTTTATTTTTTAAAGAGATAGGAAAAAATACAAGAACAGTTGAGGATCTGCAGCCGAGGAAGCATGAAAGAGACCTTTAAGCCCAGTGTGGAAATACAAAGAAGAGTGGATTTTGTCTGTCCTGAAGGTTCCCATGTTAAAATACAGCAACTGTTATCTCAGTATCAATTGAATTTATTTCTGTAGAATAATTTAAGCAAATTTATGTAGAATAATTTTAGCAAAACTATTAAAAACAATGTGGCAAAAATGTTATTATTGAGTGGAATTGGCCTTTATTTTCTCATTCTTAATACCAGTTTTCATGCATTTTTTAGAATGACTAATTTTTTTATGTACTCTCCTAATCAAAATTATAATTTTGTATCATGCAACTCTAATTTCTTATTTAAATTAGAATTATTGCTTTCTTTATTATATTTAACTCTTCTCTGCTTAAAGTTTAAAACTAATGAAGCTAAAGACTAAACAAATAAAAGAAATATGTCAGAAATTTCTTACCACATCAAAATCAGATGAAATATTGATTCATTTAAATTTTGAATCCTCCCCATTCACCCCATCAGGAAACTACTATTAAAATTTAAAAAAAAAATCTAAATAAACTTCAATGTTAACAAATCAACAGATATTATCCATATAAAAAAATAAACACTAAGAACCAAGATAAATCTGAATCATCTACTTTCTTAAGTAAAAATCGAACAAGAAATATTATAAAGCATTTCACCCCACAAACACCTAAGAATCTTTCACTTTAGAGACATATATTTTAAGGGCATCTTTATTTATTATATCAAATTTTACTTGTTATGATGCTGGGTCCTGAACCCAGGTCCCTATGCATGCAGGGCAAGTGCTCTACCATGGAGAGGCACCCGCTTGGGGGACTTCCTCCTTGAACTTGGTTTCTGTAATAGCCTTCTTTCTTGTGTGCACTTTTCTACTCTGGACGACTCCCTTACTCTGTGCATCTATTGAAAACCTCAATTTGACATGTGTCATGAAGATTTTCTGATAGAGCAAAACTGTTTAAAAATCTCTTTTTCTCCTCTGATTTATGGCCTCTGATCTTTGAGAATTTGCTAATCCTAATTAACTGAATGAGATCCCCCGTGGACTGACTCAGAATATAATTTATTTCACATTCAGAAAGGCACATAAAGTCACTAATTCATGTGACAAGTGAGACAAACATTTTGCTATCTTCTACCTCACTAAATCTCAGACTGGAATTTGTCAGGCTAATATTGTATACTCCAATGGGGGAAAAGAGCAGATTTTAATCACAAACTGCTCACTATTAAACATTTTATATTCTTTAATGTTACAAAATATCTCTACAGATATCTAAATATTATAGATTTCAGCATGTATAAATCTCTAGTTGGTCTTCACTTCTGTCTAGAACCAACTATGCAATAGAGTGTGCGGCAAAACCCATTGAAGGCAAGATCACAATGAAGCAAAAACAGGACCCTCGAATGGCGTTACTTCAATGAACAACTGTGAATGGGTAACAGGCCAAGTTGCTGGTGAAAGGAGAAGACCACCATTAACCACCCAGTCCTACCAGTGGAGCCTCCTATGTGAGGGACAGGAGTTGTGTCTAAAATAGTCTGAAGACAAATTTGAGTATTATCCTAGAGATTAATCCAGGATATAAATATCTACAAAATGTTGAAAGAGTTTACATGAAAGACTGCATTTTCAAAGTTTTTATATGAGTTATTCGAACAAGGAAAGACGTTCAAATATTGCTTAATAATAATAATAGGGTTTTTTTATAATTTCACACGATTTAATACTACCTCATGAGGGTATGTAGGATATCCACATAGATATTTCTCATATTTTAAATGTATGTTCAGAAGGGTTTATGAAATTATGTGATAATTAATTTTATGTGGTTAACTTAGCTATCTTACAATGCCCAGATGTTTCATTCAAACAGTGTCCTAGAGGTTTTGGTAAAGGTATTGGCTTTTGTTGTTGTTGTTGTCTTATTTTGTTCTTCCAAATGTGAATAACATTTAGATGAGTACAGTTTGTTTGTTTGTTTGTTTGTTTGTTTGTTTTTTAACCTGGGATTGAGCCCAGAGCCACTTAACCACCCAGCCACATCCCCAGCTCTTTTTTTAAAAAAATTTATTTAGAGACAGGGTCTCACTGACTCACTGTGTTGCTCAGGGTCTCACTAAGTTTCTGAGGCTATCTTTGAATTCATGATCCTCCTGCCTCAGCCTCTGATAACAGGTGTGCACCACTGTGCCTGGCCACAATCAGATTTCAAGTAAACAGACTCCCCTTCATAACATAGGTGAAACTCATCCAATCAGCCAAAGGACTTCAGAGCAAAAACCGAGGGTTCCTAAAGAATTCTGACAAACATTGCAAATATAGATATCCTTCCTGGTTTTCTGTCTGCCTTTCCTATTCTGTGGGCTGTAGACTCAAGACTACAACATCAATATCACCTGAATTCCCAGTCTACCTGGCTACCCTACAAATTTTAGACATACCAACTTACACAATTATGTGAGTCAATTCCTTAAAACAAATGTGTCTGTTTATACAGAGAGATATATCTAGGTCTAAATGTCTCTCTCTTCCCTTTCTCTGTCTTCATAGACACACACACACACACACACACACACACACAGAGTCATACAATATACAATGTACGATGACATTTGGTAAACAGCAGACCACACACATGAGAGAGTGTCCCATGAGATTATAGTGGGGCTGAAAATCTTCTGTCATCTGACAGGGTGGCCCTTGTAACATCCTATAACAAGGTACTACTCCCATCTTTGAGATGATGAACATACATACAAATCTTTTGCAATTATAGTTGTATAAAAGCATAGCAATACAATAATTACAGTATATAATAACTAACAAATGACTGTGTTACTAGGGTGTGTGTGTTTACTTCTATCTTTAGTTTAGAATATACTCCTAACTTTAAAATGATTCACTGTGTAACAGTATGCCACGTTACACTGGTGGAAGCCTTGGAATTTTCCTCTTTACCTCCTCTCTTGATTTAATCAAGAGGCCATGTGGAATGATTGATCTATAACACCTAGGTGTGTCCAAGTATACTGTGGTATTACATGATACCAAAATTCCCTAGGAATGCATTAGAACATATGCATGTTACATGACACTTGACTTTGTGTATCTTTTCCTGCAAAGGTTCCTAGGTTTGCCAGGGGATTGGACTACACAGTGCTGCTACAGTAGACTAAACAGAGGAAAGAGGAGCCCCAGGATCACTATCAATTGCATTAATACAGTGACACAAAACACTTGCCCCAGGCAAGCAAAGTAGAATTGTTACTCACAAATAGCAAGAACAAACAGGCACCCAGGATCCATGATGAGCTAGCACTTCAAGTCTCAGAACTGCCTGTGCAGGGAACATGGTTTCTGGTCTGTACGTGCCACACATTTCCTCATGGGTAAGCGACCCAGGAAGTACTTTGCCACAAGGTTTTATGCCCTTGGAAAAACTTAGATTGCAAATACCAAGCTTTGCCAAACATCCCGTTCTGGGAAGGGCATGGACATAGTGTAGGTTATTATAGAGAGTTCTTCCACATCTCAGAGCATTCTATTCTCAGTCAACTGTGTGCTTATCCTGAGACTGAGAACAGTTTGGAAAATAATTGAATCAATCAATGCCATCTGAAGACCAGACCACCAATAATATATGTCCTCGCTTCCTGCTCCTATATTAATAGATGGACATTTATTGTATTTGCCTGTTCACTGTGTTTCTCTTGAGTACTCCGCCTAATAGAGTGAATAGTGACGTTGTTTCTAGAAGATAATGGCCCATGCATAGACTACTGTAAAGATCTATGAACCCAATCTATTAAAAACTCAATTATAATTCAAATATAAAGGTCAACAGTGACATTTAAAGGAGAATTTTCACAGTAATTGTGGTGATAGAAACCATGTTGAAACATACAGAGAAATCAGCACAATGTAAAATAGGAAAGTCAAGACATGGAGGATTTTTTGAATAAAATTTCTGTTAAGAGAAAGGATAGAGATATAAGAGAAAAATCAAATGGAGGCAATTATTCATTTGCTGGTTTTAGGTTAGAAAGCACTAGGGATATAAGAAGATAAACCAGCAAAGGAAATGTGATCAAGAACCTAAAATAAGAAAAAAAAATTGGCTTGTAAATATTCTAGGGGGGAAAAAGGGAGCCAATAGACAGAAAACAGGTGGAATACAATAGTTTGTGCCAAAAAGACATATATAAAGGCAGAGAGTTCACATGCTATATTAATTGTTTGTTAAAAATGTCTACCTGTGTGGAAAATAGACTGGAACAACTGACTCACAAATACACAGAACACTTAACAGTTTGTAGTCTTATCTTATTTTTCCTAATTGTGATTAATTCATTTTCTAGGATGCCTTCCATGTAAAAAAAAAAAAAAAAACATGCTAACAACAATAGCTAAACTGTGGAACCTCCTAATGCCCTTCAATAGATGAATGGAAAAAGAAATTGTGGTATGTCTACACAATGAAATATTACTTAGCATGAAAAGTGAATACAATCATGGCATTTGCAAGTAAATGGATGGAGTTGGAGAATATCATGCCAAGTGACATAAGCTAATTCCCCCAAACTAAAAGCCCAATGTTCTCTCTGGTATGTGGATGCTGATCCATAATGGGGTGTGGGGGGGAATGGAAGAACTTTGATTGAGCCAAGGGGAGGGAGGGAAGGGAAGGGGGAATGGAGGTAGGAAAGATGGTGGAATGAGATGGACATCATTACGCTAGGTACATGTATGACTGCACATATGGTGCAACTCTACATAGTAAACAACCAGAGAAATGAAAAGATGTGTTCCATTTGTGTACAATGAATTGAAATGCTTTCTGCTGTCATGCATAACTAATTAAAACAAGTAAAAAAAATCAAAAAGTTGCTAACAAATAATACTTGTTGGGAATAAATAAAAGGTATTTTAGGAGGATACAGTTACATAAGAAAGGTGAAATGATACATTTACAAAGTTAACAAAAACCTTCAAAGTATATAAAAAATTTGAAAAGGAACCATGAGAAGAAAGGTGGAAAAAAGATTCAGTCTGAGTGCAGGTGGATCTGGAGATCCCTGGGGAGTCCCATTTGGATGTTGCTCACTTTTTCTGTCAAGTAGGAAGCAGAGAGGAAGGTGACTATGTAATGTGGAGAAACTGGGAAGCATCAATGGCTCATTCAAAATCCTCCTTTTGCTAGTGACTATAAAAATGTACAGGCCTGGTTAAAAGAATGACAGACAATAAGAGTTAATATTTCTTTCACCTACTTGAAGCCTGGAGAATATCTACATGATTGTGAATACTGAAAAACATAGGGCAAAGGTTTCAATGCTGGAAAACAGTTTTGATAAAGAAAGTCCTCATGAACAGTGACATTGGACATAACCGGTTCAGTAGGAAGATTTAGATAAACAGATATGTTTTTCCAAGAATATTATAAGGCTGAAGATGTTATGACCCAGGGACTTACAAGAAGTATTCACTGGATCGTGAAGTATACAATTTGGCTGAAATAGCAGCATGAAAGTAAGCGGGAACTGTTTATAACCAGCACTAGATCCTTGTAATTTTTTATTACACTCATTTTTTTGTCCTGCATATTTGATATACTACTGAATATTTCTCAAAAAACTGGGATATTTCAAGTACAAGAAAGAGTAGAATGTAAACATGAAAGCATACCAGGATAGCCACCAATTAATCCCCAGTCTCCCTGAATCATGCACTATAGAGTGTGAAACTGCACATGGCTCCCCCATCTAACATTACAAGGTAATAATGATTCTTACTGGAACAGCTGAGGTTAAGACATATAAAAAAGTAAAATATTGTCATGTTTCATAAAGAATCCAGGAAAGTCTTTCCTTGTAATACTACTTACATGGCTATTATTTAATTTAAAATATCTGGCTCAATCAATTAGCAAAATTAAATCCTTTTTTATTACATCATCTGAGATTGTATTACTAAATCTGAAATGGAAGTGAAAGGACAAAACTACATATTTTGGAAAAAAATTCATTTTCTCAGAGTTGCTAAGTAATTATCTATTGTGCTACTGGTCACTAAGGGCTACTTTCAAGGTGATTTTCTAACTTAATTTGATTAGATATATAATGACATTTAGTTTTGCATTTTAAGGGAGATATATAAAATATACATAAAATATAAAATATATGGGAAAAATGTCTTTCCTTGTAGCTGGCCTTTTAAGATCTTTAATACAAAGTTTTTTTGATCTGTGCCCCTAAAATGTTTACCGAAACACCATTTGGGTCAAAGCTCACTGTTCTCTATTTATGATTTCTTCATTTATCTAATTTTTAGCTGTGTTTGAATTTTAGTTCACATATGAAAGCATTTTTATGCAACCATGACAATACTGAATTTAAGAAATCATACAGGATCTGGATGAGGGATGTAGCTCAGTGCTAGAGTCTTTGCCTAGAAAGTATGAGGCCCTGGCTCTGTCCCCTGCACTGGAGTCCTTATCATCAAAGAAAAATGAAATGATGCAGGTTATTTGTAAATGTCTCTTAACAAAATGTACTTTAAAATATTTTGCCCTGATTTGTAGGATCAAGAGTGAAATATGTATGTTTTCAAATGCTTTATTGTAAAGTGTCATGAAGGTGATAACATGATGATTACATAAAAAATAAAGATCTTTCTTTTATTTCTAACACTGTTCTTTTCTCTAACACATTTCAGTGAATCACTTATTCTAATGACAATGTCAAACACACACACACGAGAAGATAAACATTTGTTCCTTTATGGGAAATCATGCTTGTGATAATCAGAGTGTTCAAATATGCATTCATTTGATTAAGATCTGTCTAGGTGTGAAAAGACAGTATTTGACAGTATTTACTAGTGTCAAGCCAAGAGTCTACACTGAGCTCAGTAGGTGATTATAATAAAGTACTTCAAAATGGATTTGTGATCTTCAGGTATAATCTAGAAAATTCAAATTAATTTGATATGTTTTAGAATTCTATATCCTGATAATTGGAAATTTTGTACTACTGATAAAATCAGAAATTTAAAGAAATTATACCAAGTTGCTCATGTATGCTTTCAAAACTAGAGATTTTCATGTAGATACTGACATTCCTAATGCTCATTGCAGCCTATGATACATTGGAAAGAAAGAACTAAGATGTTTAAGATAAATATATTTTGCTTCAACTATATATATATTTCTAAAAATAAGCTATATGAAGTGATACCTTTCTAATGGAGTGTCATTAATGTACCACTAATTGATGATACATAGTTCTGTCTGGAATTTCTAGGCCAAGTCAACGTTAGTAATTTTGTTACTGCTACTAATTATCACATTATTATATGCAGTGTTTAGTGTGCTTGATGTCTTTTTTTTTAAATAAATGCAGTTAAGGGTTATTCATTTAAAATTTTTAAATAGTCAAAATTGGAAGATAAAAATTGAAGTTTGGAACAGTAATTTGCCTCTCAATTGTAAATACTGAGAATGAGAAGCAACTAATATAGGATGAGCTGATGTCAAAAGCCTCATTTTTAGCCAGGCAAAGGTGCACACCTGTAATCCCAGTGGCTTGGGATGCTAAGGCAGGAGGATTGTGAGTTTGAAGTCAGCCTTAGCAAAAGTGCAGTGCTAAGCCACTCATTGAGACTCTGTCTCTAAATAAAATACAAAATGGGACTGGAGATATGGCTTAGTGGTCAAGTGCCCCTGAGTTTAATCCCTGGTCCCAAAAATCAAAGCTCTTTTCTAAGAAAAGACCATTTCATATATTTTTTTTCTAAGTTAAGATCATTTCATACATATATATATATATGTATTTACATACATATGTATATACACATATGAATGCATGTGTGTATTTGAACATGTACATGTATTTTATTTTTTAATTTGTTCTTTTTATATATACATAAGAGTAGAATATATTTTGGCATATTATACATACATGGAGTATAATTTATTCTATTGGTGGTACATGATGCAGAGTTATCCTGGTGGTGTTTTCAAATACAAGGTTAGGAAAGTTATGTCTGATTAAGTCTACTGTTTTTCTTATTTCTCTCCCCCTCCCTCCCCTTCATTCCCTTTTGTCTATTTCAATGGATTTTTATTTTTCCCTTCCCCACTCCCTCTTGCTGTGGGTTAGCATACACATATCAGAGAGAACACTTGGCCTTTGGATTTTTGGGACTGGTTTATTTCATACATGTATATGTGTATGCACACATGTGTATGTGTGTATATGTGTTTAAACATGCACATGTATTTTATATACTACAACACTAGGAATTGGACCCGGGGGTGCTATATTTCTAAGCTAAATCCCAAACCCTGATAATTTTTAATTTTCAGAGAGAGAGAGAGCTGCAAATTTGTTGAGGCTGGCCTTGAATTTACAATCCTTTAGCTTTAACCACCAGAGTCAAGGGAATTACAGGCATGGGGCACTGTGCTCCTCCTGGCTAATATCAATTAAATAAGAAGGAAAGATAATCTTTAGCAATCAGGGAGGTGCAAATCAAAACTACATTGAAATTTCATCTCACTCCAGTCAGAATGGAAGTTATCAAGTATGCAAATAAAAATAAACGTTGACAAGGATGTAGGGGAAAAGGGTTCACTCATACATTGTTGGTTGGATTGCAAATTAGTGAAACCACTATGGAAAGCAGTATGGCGATTCCTCAAAAAACTTAGAATGGAACCACTATACAACCCAGTTATCCCATTACTGCATATATATCCAAAAGGGGTCTAAAATCAGCACACTATACCGATGCAGCTACATCAATGTTTTTAGTATCACAATTCACATTACTAAAGCTATATCACCCACCTAGATATCCATCAATAGATGTATGAATAAAGAAAATGTGGTATATATACATGATGTAGGATTACTCCATTAAAAAGTAAAGAAGAATGAAATTATTCATTTGCTGTTAAATAAATGGAACTGCAGACCATTACGCTAAGTGAAAAAAGCCAGACCCACAAAGTCAGAGATTGAATGTTTTAATTGATATCCACATATTATAAATTATTCCAAATAAGGAAAAAAAGAAATGAAAAGGGGTTGGGGATTCTATCAAAATAGAAGAAAGATCAATGGAACAGAAAAGGGATTTTTGAGGAGGGAAAGAGATAATGGTGCAAGGGAAGTACATGGGAATGAATCTGACCTAACTTCCCTATGTACATATATAATTACTACAGTAATTCTCACCTTTATGTAGATCCACAAGGCATTATTATTATTTTTTTAAAAAATAAACTTTAAGTAAATAGCAGAAAAATCAGTATAGTAGAGGGAGAGGAGTAGAGAAAGAACAAGGGGAGGGTAATGGAAGTACTTGGGATTTAATTAGAGAAAATTATAACTCATGCCTTTATAATTATGTGAGAATGAATCACAATTAATAACAAAAAGAAAAAGGATAAGTAAAGGTGATTATCACCAAAATGTCAACTTTGATCTCTTTATTTTTCTGCCCTAAACCTATCTATCTCTCTGCCTTTTTTATGACTTCATTTATTTGGAGCTGTATCAGTCATACACATTCCATATGATAAAAGATCAAAGTTTTATCATCTAATGTCCATCATAGAATCAACTTAACATCAAGTTGCCAAGAATCAGTTTTAATTTGTAATTAATTCATTGATGTTAATATTTCTTTGTTAAGAATTTTAAACCAAGATATCATATTTATATCAATCTGATGTACATAAATTATCAAGGATCAAGTAAATTGCCACGATGCCATTAAAATTAACACATGGTTTAAAAAATTTTAGTGACTTGTTGAGTATATTTCTTGAAAACCCCAAACCAAATTTTGAGATTCAATATTTGGATTGTAGGTACAATTCAATATTCTGGAATGGAAATGAGATTCAAGTCAAGAATCAAAATTTTGCTTTTTAATTTTGAATGTTTACACTATTTGCATTTTTTAGCATGATTATGCATTTTGGATAAATTAGAATGTTTTTCTTAAAGATTTATAGTTATAGAAATTTTAAAAATGGAAAGCTGAATAGGAATCCAAAGGGCATGCTCTCCATGTATTTTATAAAAAATAATTATAAAAAATAATACTAAAGTACACTATTCAATAGGAAGATTAATACACAGTAATTTAAGTGGAAAAGTCTGAAGTATGCAAAAGATTCAAAGAGAAATCAAAATAATAATTTTATACAAAACATTAAAAAACATTTCATGGAAAAATTAAAATATATCAATTCATAAAATGGAATAACTAATAAAACAAATAAATAATAGATTAAATAAGTTGCTAATTTTAAAACATACAAGATTATAATTTATAATAAAAGTGTTGAGTCTAAAATCCACATGAAAACAATTTCAAGTTAGATCAAATTCATACAACTAAAATAAACCTGTGCAACAAAATTATGAAATGAAATAGACAACAAACCATCAAGACTTTCGAGAATATAAAAAATTAAACAACAAGAAAACATACTTCTGGAAGGTCTACATTAAATCTAGAGATGGAAGATGTGAATGAGTTCCCTCATGATCTGAAGAACATGGGAAGAATTGACGAGAAAAGTAATACAAGACTAAATTGCTCAGGGTGCCAGTAGCCCTCAGATTTTCAATTGAACAAGCACATGTTGTATTGTTAGTTAAAAACCAGCATCCAGACGAAATATTTGGTGATGCTAGAATAATTTAATTTTAACAATACAGATTTAGACTTTATTTACTCATTTATTTTATCTAGTAAGCCCCCCAAAAGGGAATGGAATATAATAAAATAATGTATCCCATGTGGTATGGACATATATCAAAAGGTGTCTCATGATAATGATTTAAGAAATTGAAACTAATTTGAAATAATGAAAATCAATTATTTAAAGAAGGTACTGATTTGTTTTTTAATCTTATAATGGGACTAAACTGGCCAGATGCAGGGGCACATGCCTGTAATTCCAGACGCTGATGGAGGAGGATTGTTTGGGGGATTGGCTTATTTCACTTAGCATATAATAGTCTCCAGATCCATGGATTTTCCAGCAAATGTCATAAAATCATTTTTTAATGCATGAGAAATAGTTATTGTGTATTTATATCACTTTTTCTTTATGCATTCATCTGTTGTAGGGAACCTGCATTGGTACTATAGCTTAGCTATTGTAATTTGAGCTGTTATAAAAATTGGTTTGGCTGCATCACTGTGATGTGCTGCTTTAGTCCTTTGGTTTTATACTGAGGAGTAGGATAATTGTGGTCAAATGGTATTTCTATTCCAAGTTTCGTGAGGAATCTCCAAAATGCTTTCCAGAGTGGTTACAATGCAGTCCCACCAGCAATGTATATTGTGCCCCTTTTCCCACATCCTCACCAACATTTATTGCTACTTGTATTCTTTATTGTTGCCATTCTGACTGGAATGAGATGGAATCTCAGTGAAGTTTTAATTTGTACTTCTCTAATTGCTAGAGATGCTGAACTTTGTTTTCATATATTTGTTGACCATTTGTATTTCTTCTATGAAGTGCCTGTTCAGTTCCTTTGTCCATTTATTGATTGGGTTATTTGTACATTTGGTGTTAAGGTTTTTGAGTGCTTTATATATACTAAAGGTTTACGCTCTGGCTGATTTGCAGGTTGCAAAGATTTTCTCCCATCCTGTAAGTTTCTATTCATGTTCTTGAGTATTTTGTTTGCTGTGAAGAAGCGTTTTAATTTGATCCTGTCTCATTTATTGATTCTTGATTTTACTTCTTGTTCTTTAGGAGTCTTGCTGAGGATTCAGTTCCTAAGATGACATGATGGAATTTGGGGCCTAATTATTCTTCTAATAAGTCCAGGATCTCTGGTCTAATGCCTAGGTCCTCAACTTTGTGTTGAGTTTTGTACAGGGTGAGAAACAGGGGTTAAGCTTCATTTCGCTCCATGTAGATTTCCAGTTTTCCCAGCATCACTTTTTGAATAGGCTATCTTTTCTCCAATGTGTTTATGGAAACCTTAACCAGTATGTGATAACTGTATTTATGTGGGTTTATCTCTGTGTCTTCTGTTCTGTTCCCTTGGTCTTCATGTCTGTTTTGGTCTATCATGTTTTTTGGTAACTGTAGCTCTGTTGTATAATTTAAGTTCTGGTATTATTATTCCTCCTGCTTCACTTATGTTATTCTGCCCAAACTTGTGAGTCCCTAGGCCATTCTGAGAGTCCAGTACTAAATCTTAGTATGATTTCTTTTTTAACTGACCTTAAAGAGAAACTGTTTTTTTCACTTTCCTGGTCCCACACCATAAAACTATTTGGAAAGTAAACTTCTCTCCTCTGCCATCTTGAACCCCTCTCCATCTTATTAAAATATCACACATGCATATATTTCCCTATAGTGTTAGACATATTTGTATTGTTCAAAGTAGTTTCTTAACACTTTAATTTTTTCATGATAAAAATAAAATATTTTCAGTGTCATACAGTCAATGTTATTGTTTTACATCTTGACCATAAATGTTCATGAGCACAGCTATGAAAATATGCAGCAAGTTTGATGAGAAGGAACCTATTAGAGGTATAACAAAATTGCAAATGTCCTTTTTTTTTCTTTTTACAACTAATGTTTGGATTTTCTGTGATATAATTTCAAAGTTTGAATATATATTTTTAAAATATCAGTAGTATCAATTTATAAAATTTAGTAAAGGATAATAATATTATCCCTCATTAATACAGCGGATTTTTATCACTATGTACAAAGTTCTGTTCTAAACAGTTGGATAAACTAATATGCTCAATATACAGAACAGCAGAGTGAAATAGATAAGATCATGAGTTTAAAGCCAGCCTCAGTAAAAGCAAGGCAGTAAGCAACTCAGTGAGACCTTGCCTCTAAATAAAATACAAAACAAAGCTAGAGATGTGGCTCATTAGTGGCGGGCCCCTGATCTCCTTGATATCCCATGCGCCTGGAAAAAAAAAAAAATGTTGCAGAAACTTTTCCAATGTTAGCCAGCATGGATGTGTTGTGTGGCCCAGGGTCTGCAACATGGACTAGTATATTATATACAATCCAAAGGTGATGTGAGATAAGTTGAAAACTGGTACATTGATTTGTTTGAACTGGTCCTGGAATTTATATGACTTTGTAATACTCACAACTATAAACTGAATAAAAATTCATTTAATTTATTCATATACAGCAGTATCTCATTCAGTGCATCTATTGATAGCAGTTTTTTTTTCAATTTTTACAGATACAATAACAAGCATTCATAGTAATTCAAAATTAGAAATAATTGACAGTTGCCCTTTCATGGAAATGGCATACCTAATTTTGGATTACTATGCACTCATGACAAATGGGGGGGTCTATGTTTTGACCACAAACCAAATGGCTTACAAACTAACATTCAGTAAAAAGGTAGGATTCAAAATTGTTTGTAAAATATATTTTAACTATGTATAAAAATGGTAATATTGAAAAATGCATTCAGAAATACAAATGAAACCACAGGTATGTTAAGATAATGTGGACAACAATAAGGTTATTTTACTAACATGCAATTTTAATCTTAACATTAAGTATATACTGTGAATCTTTTTCTGAAGGATAAAATGCAGCATTTTTCTCTTCTTTAACTTTCAATTCTACTGCTGAAAATTATTCCCAGGATACCAAAAGTCTTACAGACATGCCATAACAGAACTCTCTCTTGCGTTAACATATTGGCACCAAACTAAACTCCCACAGTAGGTGCATATCCTGGGCCATCCATATAATAAAAACAACTAGCCATGTATATATATATAACAGGAAAATGTTTAATAAAATAGAGCTATCAAAAAGTATTGCTCTTTACTTTATAATATTCATTCCTGTGTTTGGAAATTATACATGAACTTTTATAGATTTTTCTCTTGGTATCAATTTTTCAGTCAGCAACATACACAGTATTCCTCTGCATAGTCTAAGAAGCAAATCCATATATTTGTGTCTCAGGAGTTACCCTGGGGATGTTGGCCACATTGGTGCATGCCTCTAATCCTGAGGGTTCCAGAGTCTGAGGCAGGAGGATCAAAACCAGCCTCATCAATGGCCAGGCACAAAGCAACTCAGTGAGAACTTGTCTCTAAATAAAAAATGTAAAATAAGGCTGGGGATGTGACTCGGTGGTTGAGTGCCCCTGAATTCAATCCCTGGTACCAAAAAATAAAAGAAAAAGGACTCTGGGAATCTTTTTTCGTATTAAATAATCTAATTTCAAGTAAGATTCAAGTTAGACTTTTGCTTGGTTTATTCATTTCTTTCAACTATTCCATGACTTTTGTGCTACTTAAAAAATATGAGCAGTAATTATAGCTTCATAGGGTGACGGTTTATAGAAAGTTGACATACATTTATTTGATCAAAGCCCATTATCAGCTCTGAAAACAGTACCTTTATAGACTGTGGGAAAATGAAACTATTTAATCTCAAACACTTTCAATTCTTCTAAGTAATGCTTTAAGTGACTCTTTCTCATACTATTTTGTTTTATTTCATTTTTTAGAAATTAGGACTTTCCCTTAAGGTGTGTTAAATTTTCAACACTTAAATACATGCATTGAAAACTTTAAAATAAGGACATCTTTACGTATATTCTAAATATGAAGTAGAATCAGCAAGAGTTATAGTAGTGTTAATTTACCTATTTCAACTGAATACATTTACGATTTGCTAAAAGTTAAACATCTTTGAAGTTTTTGAATTGTACTCCTTTTATATTATAGTTTTATCACAATATTATCTAGGAGTAGTATCAAAGGCAGCTTGTTTTTCTACCTTTCAGAATGTCTTTTTTTGCAGGACAAGAGAAGTTACATTTATATTACAATGTTTACATAAGTTCCAAGTGAAGGAAGCTTTTAATATTCAAAGGCCATTTCTGTAAATAGCTTTTCCAAGTGATGAGGCTTCTGCAGTTGACTAGCACTGTAACATTGTTTTCAGGGAAGCTATCCTTGGAAGAGAATGCATTTTGAGAAGGTTAATTAAGGTCCTATTTATAATGGGGTGGAATAGAATCTAAAATCAAATGGAAAGAACATATCAGAACTTTGAGATGGTTCCCTAAAGAACCAATTAATATTACAAAGAAGAATACAGAACGAATAGCTGCTACTACACAGACAGAAAGAAATGTTACGTTTCAGGCAGAGATGCAGATGTGTATTCCCCACCACCACCACCCCCAGCAGATTTTTGTTGATGCATTAGAGTTGTACATCATCATGGGATTTTTAAAAACATATTCATACATGTGCACAATGTAACACTAAAATTTAGCAAAGATCACTCCCCAGCACTTCCCCTCTCCCTCCCCAAATACCATCCCTCTCACATGTGTGTCTTTAGCTCAGTGACTTCTAAAGAATCTTAAAGTCATTATTGTCTAAGTACTGCTATAACAAAGAATGCACAAGCTGGGTGACTTTAAAAATCAAATTTTTAAATTTATACTTCTGGAGACCAGAGGACTGGAATCAAAATGTCAGGAGGGCCACTCTCCCTCTGAAAGGTCTCACTCCTTCTGTGCCTCCTCTGCCATCTGGAGGTTGCCACAACCTTCAGCATTCTTTGCCTGCAAGCTCCATGATTCCATCATCTTTGTCACAGGGCACTGTCCCTGTGTGTCTCTGTCTCTTCACACTAATCACATTGGATCAGAGTCACACCCTAATCCAATATGAGCTCCACTTAACCAATTAAATCTGCTACAAGGACTCTACTGCAGATATCACATTCTGAGGGATGAGTGGCTAAAACTCCAATGTAGCATTTTTGATAGTTTGGGGAAACAAGGGAACTCTTTCTTGAGGAGGATTGCTTGCAGTTCTCAGAACAGAAAGTAGTGGGCTATCTATGCTTGAATCTCCGCAGGGGTGTACAAGTCAAAAACTACTTGGAACCCCAAGAAGAAAGAGCTGTTTTGCTGTAACAAATCTAAACAACATTGTTTCAGAGACCTTCACTGTCATTCATAAGCCTAAGAATCCTTCTTATTCAAGTGCAGGTAGTGAGTCTTTTTGTGCCAAAAGAATTTGAATGTAAGAATGTATTTTTTTATTTCCAACAGAATGTCACTACCAATATAGTTTATGTTGAGTAAAAACTTTGTTAATATGAATCTTTCTCCCACCTTGCTCCTCCTAGGTTTTCAATGACATTTTATATAAGATTTAGATTGTAGAGTTAAAGAAATATATAGCAAACACATTAATTTTGGATAAAATTAAGCCAATGTTTGTTTTCTTTAAACCTTAAGCTGCTTTTTTTCCTCAACTATTCCATTTCCCAAATTTCATTGGCACTATTTTATAATAGTCATAAAATTTAAGTAAGAGTCCCCCCCTTTTTATATAATGATAATGGAAATATAGAAGAATCACTTGGAAAAAATAGAATTTGATCCATATTTAGATGATATTTCTATTAAAGGGAATGAGGATGACCCTTTGTGATTTTGCCTAGAAATGCTATTATAGATGGTCTATATTGTCTTAATTATTAAGGCATGCCTTCCTGGAAACCAAACCACAATTGAGTGAAAAATTTTTTTGTGGGGGGAAATAATCCCCAATCCTATTTGATATGCAGTTATGGTCCTTTAAAATGTTAATTGTGTATAGTCTCTACTAGGTGCCAAACACGAAACCATATATTCCATATATTGTAATTCGTTGATCCCCACCAATATCAGTCTGTGCTTCTGATAATGAGAATTTGTGGAGGTTATTAAAATAGCCTAGTGATTTCAATTCCATAGCAGTTTAAATTCATGTAAAAGGGTCAATAATGTTATGTTGCTCTGTATATTTGATTCCAAACATTCATACTGACATAACATTAACATTTTTACTAACTTTAGTTTTCAATTTTTGTTGCACAAATGTAGTACTGGCATAAGTCAAAAATATATTTTCCTAGTTAGGGTAGGCTTGTCTTTATGTGTACTCAATTCATTGAGTGGTAAACCTTCTAAGAGCTTGTCTTAGTGATGCTGTTATATCCAATACCAAACTTTGCATGTTGAGAAGTGAGATTTGTATTTTTTAAGTTTCTTTAAAAAAGAATGGTGATTTATATTTTTATGAGTATTAAGATAGGAAATATGACTTTCTTTTTTGTCCAGATACAATTTTAATTATATTTAGAAAGTGAAAATTAAATTTAGAGTTGTATATAAATTTTGAAATACAGGACTCTTAGTCATAAGAACAAATATAGTCACTTACATAGACATACAGATAGTATTTAAAAGCAAGATTCTGAAAGTTATAATCAAATCAGCCAATTATGGACAGAAATAAGGAGTGGATAGAAAACTGATAGCAAAGGCCACTCATCACTGAAAAATGAGAGAGAAAAAGAAAAACCAGTAAAGGAGAATAAGAAGGATTATTCAGTCATTTGGAGAAAAACTAATAGAGGATAATATCTAGAATATATTAAGAAATCAAAAAACATTACACCCCAAATCAAAGAACCCAGTTAATCGAGGGACAAGTGAATCAGACACTTCTCAAAAGAATAAATACAAATGGCAAACAAATACATGGAAAAAATGTTCATTCAACATCATTATCAATTAGGGAAATCCAAATCAAATTTTCATTGAGATTTCATCTCATACCAGTGATAATGACAAGTCATCAGGAATTAAAATAACCCTAACAAGAATAAACTATATTCCATGCTTGTATAACTACATCAAAGTGGATTTTACTGTCATATACACTAAAAAGACCAATTAAAAAAAGAATACAAACATTGATGCCGGAGAGGATTTGGAGAAAAAGGAACACTTTTACATTTTTGATAGAATTGTAAATTAGTACAACCACTATGGAAATCAGCATGGAGATTCCTTAAAAGACTAGCCATGAAAATAGTATGTGACCCAGCTATGTCAATCCTTGGTATTTATCCTGAAGAATTAAAGTCATCATACTACAGTGACACATGCAGACCCATGTTACAGCTGAACAATTCACAATAGCCTAACTTTGGAACCAAACTAGGTGTCCATCATGGGTGAAGGAATAAGGAAAAGGTGATATATATATATATATATATATATATATATATATATATATATACACACAATGGAGTTTTATTCAGCTATAAAGAATGAAATTATGTCATTTTCAGGAAAAATGGATGCAATTAGAGAACATTATGTTAAATGAAATAAGGCAAACATAGATAGTTAAGGGTCATATGTTTTCTCTCTCACATGGAAGCTAATGAGGAAAAAGAACAGCAGTTTGGTGGGGATTTTATGAAAACTAAAAGGAGATTGCAGAGAAAAGGGACCAAGGGTGGGAAATGGGAAGGAAGGGGGATGTGGTGGGAAGTGATATTGGCCAAATTACATTGTTACATTGTGTGTATGTATTAATATGTGAAAAAAAAATCCCATCATCATGTACAACTACAATGCACCAAAAAATGGTGGGGGGGGGGAGAAAAACTGATAGGGTATAATAACTTGGAATCCAAGTGAATAATATATTTCAAAATGTGTATAAATTATCTTTGTCAAATTCTAATCATAGATAAGGCAAATATAGAGAAGTTGACATTTGATGCAGCAACATGTAGGTTAAAAACAGTGATTTTCAGTTGTTCAATGTGATCAAAAACATGCAGAAAAAAAAAGGTTTGTGTGTTAGAAGGGATTTGTAGAGAAGATTTTTTTTTTTCCCCTAAGGACTTTTCTATAAAGGGGATCGGGTTGAGCAGTAGATATAGAGAGAAGGGATAATCATGAGAAGGTGGTTTCTTTTGTTCTTTCTCAAATAAAAGAAATAAACAGCATGTTTGTATGCTGAGAAATCCTACAGAGAGTAAAATCTTAGTAATATAAGAAAGAAAAGAATAGATTCACTCATTTTTGAGTATGTAAGAAATAACAGGGTGGATTTTAGAAAAGACTAGTCCATCTCAAATGAGGATCACAATACATGGACACGGAAACTAAAATGCAAGGATGTGCAACTGGGCAACTCCCGGTGTACCCTTAACTCTGTGATCAGTGGAGCTCCTGACTACTGCCTGCCATTCATAGGAAACACAAAGTGCATTTTGGCCTGTGGGGTGGTTGTTTGTAAAGCAATACTAACAATTAGGTGCTGTGACAATGAGAGTCTGTGGGGAAAAAATGTTGATTTTTTAATTTTCAGCTAAGCAAGAAAAAGATCACCAACTAGAAGTAAGATTGAAGATGTGATTAGGAGAAACTGAGAAATATATGAAATAATCACTTAGAAGATGTGGAAAAGGAGTACAGAGTAATTTTAGCAAAACTTTCATGACTTGATTGAGGCTAGCTTAAATTTGAAAGAATATATCCAGTATTTTTGAGTTTGTTGCCTAGATACATTGAACTGTGTGGATGGAAGCATAAAACAGGCAAATATTTGGACTTCCTAAAGATATAAAATGGATGGGAAAATTGATGATATATGCAACAAAGTAAGTACAGCAACTTACAATGAAATTTAAGCTAGTAAAGGAAGCAGTGGAATAAAGGTTGACAAAAATCTAGTAGGATGTGGACTTGAGGAACATGTAAAAATAAAGAATAAATGGACATGTCATGCTGAAGACTGTGAACTAAAATGAACTGAAATGAAAGAGGGTGCCATTAGAAGGATGAACCCATGACATTTAAATTTCCAAGAGGCTACAATGGTAATAATGGCATCTAAAAGATGACCAAGGTAGGGAATAGCAGCGGTAGGTTATAAGAAGAATTTTAAAAGAATTCAAGATTCTAAGCTGCTTGAGATTCAAAAATATCATCTCACTCTAGATTTAAGTCCTCAAGAATAAAATAGGTATGGTATTGTCTGGTCCACATCCCACATGGGAGGCCATCATCTCTGCATGATGTAGACTGGCTGCAAAATTAAGCTAAGAAAAAGATGTGGGGAAGAACAACACTACACATAATGTAATTTTGAAAAGCGAGGGTCGAGGCGCTCCGTGACCTTAGATTTCAGCTTCCACACTGGGAAGAGAGAAAGAGCGATCCCGCATTTGCTTTATTTATACAAGGGAACTTCAAAGGTTTTCTACAGAATGTTCTTCACCAAATAAGGCAGGAGGTGGGCTGTCCAGGCCCAGTGGGTCATGCCCAGTTCTGGAGCTATGAGAGCTGCCTTCCTAGCAGAGGGAAGACTGAAGTCACAAGCATTGCTAGTCCATTAAGAGGGAGGGGCCACAAAGTAGCATGTAATGCCAGACCAAAATCCCCTAGGCTCAAGGCCAAGTGAAGATGCTAAATAGCTCAGGAGTGGCTTCTGACATTTTTGAAGAGAATATATGCAAATTTAGAACTTAAGCTGAGATGAAGTGCACTGACCCATGGTCAGAGGACATCAGCAATGAGGGTTGTGGATACATAAGCTAATGTCATGAGACACCAAGCTGACAGTTCAGGAAAAATGAAAAAATAAAGTTCTGAAAGTAACAATGAGTAGCAAGGTAAAGAAAGAGCTGAATTCCTTGCCTATATGTCTAGGGTCTATGGGAAAAAAATAAAACCACCATCACTGAGACAGCTACAGAAGAAGCAGGGTCCCCTTGTTAAGTATTGGGCTCTATTATGTTAAGAAAAGAAGGAAAGAATAAAGGATTTTGTGATGAAACATAACAGGCACCATAGGAGGGTTACACAATTTGGGATGCATACAAGTCAGATTGAAATAGAGAACATGCAGGACTTATATCAACTGTAGACAGGAAGATGAGAAGGGACTTGGGCCCTCTGAGCCTTACCTGACAAGAACAGGTGGGGGTAAAGAGCACAATGAAAACAGGGCACGATATGACTATACTTTTGGAAAAGATTTGGCAAACCTTCTAACCCCATGTAGTAGTGGCATGGGACTGGCAACCATTCCTCTGTTAAGAAGGAGTGGAAGATGTTTCAGGAAAGCAGTTGTCTGTCAAGAGAGTTGACACCATCTTGACTCTGTGCTCTATATATTACAAGAGACTGTGTTAACTAGCTTGATTTTAGTAATGGTACTTTCAATTGCTTTTCACAGCAAATTTAAAGCATTTACTTACACAGTAAGTTATGTATATTGTAGCTTAGAGACATAAGCACATTAACAATACATTGTATCTATGGAAAAATATATTGTTGTTGAATCTAATTGATTTTGAAATGATCATTGGAAAACAACCATTTGAATTCAGGTTTGCCTATATATAATTTCTCTGTAAAGAAATATCTGCATACTGAAAAAAATATCTAAATTAAATTTAAATTCAGAATTAATGAAATATATAAATATATGTTTAATTTTATATATATATATATATATATATATATATATACATACATATGCATATCCACATTTTATTAGTCAAATGTTGAATATAAAATTTTATTTTTTTCAAATCTGAAATTATTTATATACACAACTTAAGAATGAATTTGAATAAATTTTTTTCTTTATTGAGAAAAGTAATTATATACAATACTTTAATATGGACTTATAGAGAATATGAATAATAATTTGTCATCTAAATTTCAATGCAAAATTTAAATTATTTTCAATAAGAATTAAAGTGGTTAAAGGGAAAACTCTAAGTTCATTTTAGTACACAGACCAAATAACTTTTTTCCCCCAAATCATACCAAACAAAACTTTTTGAGAAATGCAATTTCTTCAATATTATCAAAATATATATTTCCACTTTTTTGAATTTTCATGTTTCATCCAAGAACAGAGTAAAAATGCCATTTCTCATCTTTCTTTGACATGCTAGGCAGATACATGCTTGTATGAATTCCACAGACTTCCTATAAAATGAAAAGTTGATCCAAATAGTTCTGAATTTAGCTTTCTTTTAAATTTCAAACACACACACACACACACACACACACACATACATACGTTCAAGAGAAGATAGTCCTATTATGAATGGAAATGTTAATTCTAAAATTTGTTTTATTCCTCTAATAAATTATTGGTTGAGTGTATTTATTATCTACTAATATAATATTTTATCAAATAAAATGTAGAATAGATTATATGTAATGTTTGTATATATGCAGACACTGATGTGCACAGACACACATCTTACTGACCCTCTATATCCAACAGAGCTCTCAGAGTAAACCAACTGCAGACTAGGCTCATTAGAGAAAAAATTACATTTGTACTGACCACGAATAAACATTTTTTTTATTATTTCCTAAAAAACAGATTATGATAACTACATTAGGGATTGTAAATAATCTAGAAATAATTTAAAGTACACAGGAGGGTATTTGTAGGTTCTATGCAAATAGCATACCATTTAATATAAGTAATTTAGGTATCTAAGGGTTTGTTATCCTGGGGCCCTTGGTACCACTTCTCTCCATGGATACTGACAGACAACTATAAGAAATTTATGTAACAGGATGTACTATCTGCCAAATAAATCAAATAAGATATTCTGCATAATTTAGTTTTATGGCTTCATTAACTAATTTGTCTTAATTCCTTTTCACAAGTTCTCCCTCAGTCCTCCCCTATATATATTATAATTTTGCATTTAATGTTTAAATGTATTTTGCTACTTTCCATAAAAAAGAACAGCAATAGAAGTCATGTGAACTAAATTTTACATATTATAGTTAATACATTCACTGTGCTTTCAAAGCTTTGAGAGCCACATTTGATTTTTTTGTGAAGGTCACTGCACATTTCATTAAATAAGTGAATACAAATTTAGAAGATATTTATAAGTGTCTATCATCAGTATTTAAAGACATTACAATGATCATTCACTGGATGTTCAGGCAATGCAGAAATCACTGAAGCATGACAAACTAAATTATTAAGCAAAAATCTATCAAAAAGTAAATTGTTATGGATATTACAGTGATGGCTAACAAGAAGCATTGTAGTCTGGGAATTAAGTTCATAATTAATGTCTCCAGTGGAATCTCATTGGAAACATAAAGAAAGTGACTCATGTATTTATAGAATTGCTGTTATATTCTTCAACTTGCTAATGGCTTTTTAAGTACACAGTTACGGATATGTGAATTAGACTCAGTGAACCTTATTTAGTACTTACTCTGTTAATTTTAAGTTTTCTCCCTCAAAATTGTAGTGGGTCATATGACCTGTGTGGTAACAAAGACAATGCCACATTATCAGGCCTGTCTTTGCAAATACATGAATTTAAATATGGCTTTTTTCAAATATAAATTTTCGAGAGATTTGCATAAAGAAAATATTTTAGAAATGTGAAAGAACATTGGGATACTCATTTATTATTCCAAGGGAAGAAACTATAGGGTCTGGAAAGTTGATGTGGCGTAGAAAGTCCCATTGTGGCAAAGCAAGCTTGAGGCCGGGGTCTTCCCATTATAAGCCCCACTCCCCTTTTGAGTCTATCACAGTATTAAAGGGAATGTAAAATGTAAACACATCCGGCATATTTTACAAATTATATTTATCTTCTCCAAGACTGGCATCCTCTCTCTCTCAGTTTCAGTTTCATGAGTTTTAAGTTGAGGAACTGAGGCATCAGTTTCATGAGTTTTAAGTTGATGAGTTGAGGCATCAAAATTTCAGATTGATCAAGCATCTGATTTTCTAGATTTGAAGAGTTTCATTGCAGATTTCAATTTTATTGCTATTTTTAAAATTCCCACACAACTTAGAAGTATCAAAGGATTTATTTTCTTGGAATTTTTTTGTCATAAAGCTAATAATTTTATCAAAAGAATAATATCAATAAAACCAATTTGAAGCATGAAGTCAAAGTACATTGGCAAAATTGCTAGAGAACTCTCAGTGACATAGTAAGTACTACAATGAAATACAGAAATAGATATTTGGGAATGAAAATCTATGAACAAACATTGTAAACATGTTTGATATAAAAGAGGATTTACAAATTTCTGAAAAGAAAAAGAAATTCTCAACTTTGTTATGATGGTAAAGTGCAGGACACCCTCCTAAAAGTTACTGATAAGTTCATCCCACTTACTATTAGAATGTTAGTTGGCCAGTGTAAATAGATTCAAAGGTATACACACACACATTATCATCTTGTTAAATAATCATCAGAGGTACATTTTACTTTTACATTTTTAAAGAATATTTTGGTGTAATTTGGAATATTATTATGCACCTTAAACTTTGATAATTAAGTCAGAATAGGGGAAAACCATGTAAAAAACAAAAAGCACTTTAATAAATAAGTGCTTCTCAGGAGCTAGAGTGGGATGTGGTGGGGATCTGCTGTCATAGAAATGGTGAAATGTTAGGGACAATAAAATTGTTTTATATCTTGATTGTGCAAGTAATTGGATCTATACCTTCATAGATAAAATAGAACATACACACAAAATAATGAATTTTAGTTCATGTAAACTCTTCATTGATATACCTGAGTTAAAGAAAAAAAAATCATGAAAATCATTCTAATTTAGTAATTGCATTTTACATGCAATGGAAATCAGTGTTTGCTAATTTCTGAAATTACTAGATAAATCATGTAAAAATTTTTCTAAAGCACTCTTAATTGATTCATGTCATGTCAAAATTGAGTAAGTATAGAGAAAGATTATTTTTGAATCCCTTTTAAATGTATTTTCAACTCAGTTTTAAGACTGTTTTAATTGACTTAATTTTTCCCTGTGTACCTTACTCTGTCTAGGAATTACTATCATTTCTGGTTTTTTTTNNNATATATATATATATAAAATTTGTTTACAAAGGACACAGCTGAAATCCAAAGGATCCCACAGGGATGATTTTGAAAACTTTTATTCTATTCTGATACTTTGGAGAAGAAATGTATGGATTTCTAGACATGTATGACCTTCCAAATTTGAACCAAGAGGATATAGAAAATCTAAATAGAACAGTAACAAATTATGATATTGAAAGAGCAATAAAAAGCCCCCCATAAAGAAAAGATAGGACCAGATACATTCACATATAAATTTTTACCAGAATTAATGCTGATGCTCCTCAAATTTTTCTATGAAATAGAAAAAGAAGAAATGTTTCCAAACTTATTATATAAAGCAGTATTACCTTGAAATCAAAGCCAGATATAGACACTCCAAGTAAAGAACAATACAATCACAAATTCTTAATACACATAAATGCCAAAAGTCTTAATAAAATGTTAGCAAATCTTATTCAACATATTAAACCCATGATCAAGTTGGTTTTCTTTGAGGTATGCAAGAATGATTCAAGACACACAAACAAACACAAAATTTCATTGAAAATAGCTTTAATAAATAAATAAATATACCTAGGCATAAATTTAGCCAAGGAGGCAAAATATCTCTATAAGGAAAATTACAGAAGATTGAAAAAAGAAATTGAAGAAGATATGAAGAGATCTCCATTTTCCAGATAGGCAGAATTAATATTTAAAATAACCATATTACCCAAAGTGATCTATATGGTCATTTCAATACCCTCCAAGAAACAATGCTATTCTTCATAAAACCAGAAAAAAAAAAAAACAATCCTAACATTTATATTCAAGAACAGAGACCCACAATGGTGAAAGCAACCTCTAGGCAAAAAACAGCAAAGCTGGAGGCATTAAAACACCTGATTTCAAATTATACTAGAGAACCATAGGATCCAAAATAGCATCACAGTGAAAACAAACAAAGAAACAAACACAGATGTTGATCAATGGAATAGAATTGAAGACAGAGAAAAATCTACAAAGATATATTCATCTGGTTTTTTGATAAATGCGCCAAAAGATACAAAAAGACTACCTCACTAACAATTGGTGCTGGGAAAATATAGTATGTATTAATAATGGAGTTTTATTCAGTCATAAAGAAGAACAAATTATGTCATTGTAGGAAAATAAAAAGAACTAGAGTGCATTGTATTAAGCAAAATAAGTCAGATGCAGAAAGAGATATACTAAGTTTTCTTTAATATGTAAAAGTTTGTGTGGGGGCATACAAAACATTAAAAAAAACACACACACACCAAAAATGAAAGTAGAAAAGATACCAACAGGTATAAGAAGGGGATCAGTGGGAGGCTGGGTAACAGGAGGTACTAGGGAGTGGATGTATCAATATGCCTAAATGAAATTCTTTATTCTGTGTAATTAATCTGCACCAATAAAATAGTACTTATTAGAATATTTGTCATATTTTTTAAGTTTATTTAGCTCTATATTTTAAGTAAATTACTCCTTGTATTATTTATTTTGATGCTTGTCTATGTGTGTGGAAAATAGAAGTCTATCTCAGATCATATAGATTGATTTTCTAGCTACTATTATGTTACAACTACAATTATGTAGTTATGACCTATAAGCAATCACCTTTCTTATTTGATGGATTTTCTTTTACAAAAAAAAAGAACTATAAACCCATAGCCCTTTAGTCTTACAAGTTTTTATAATCAGAGAAGCAAAATTCATAGCTTTTGTTCCTTTGATGTTACTCATTTGTTTGCTATATATTAAAGGATTTAACACCATAATTTTCATAGTCCTCTATGAATTGCCTTAGGTAATATGAATAAAGTAAATAAAGTGAAAAAATAAGAAATATATTATGTACATGTAATTATACATCTGGGTATGGGTGAGATTCAAAGCTCTACTAAGAAATGAAAGTAAAACATTTACAAATGAAAAAACAACATTTCCTTATGGGTAACAATTAACTTAATAAAAATATCAATACTTAAGTTTCATTTTTAAGTTTTAATTTAAGTTATGATCTTTGCTTTTGTAAAACACTTCCGTGTAGCATATACCTATATATAACACATATATTAGCTAATATTCACATCCATATACACATATGCATTTTTTTATTTAGAATTTTATTATGTTTTTAGACATGACAGTATAATGTATTTTGATATATTATACATATATGGTGTACAAATTTCCATTCTTCTGGTGTACATAATGTGGAATGACTTTGGTCATGTATTCATATGAACATAGGAAGGTAATGTCCAATTCATTCTAATAACTTTCCTACTTCTAATCCCCCTCCCTTCCCTTCATTCCCCGTTCTCTAATCCAAAGTACTTCTATTCTTTCCTACTCTCCCCTGCTTACTTACCTTAGCATCTGCATATCAGAGAGAACATTAGGCCTTTGGTTTGGGGGGATTAGCTGACTTCACTTAGCATGATAGTCTCCAGTTCTATCCATTTGCCAGCAAATGCCATGATTTCATTTCTCTTTAACATGCATGTATTTTAATATTAATACCACTAATATAGGCATGAACTGTTTGAGTAATTGGGGGAGTTTGCACATTTTTAGTTCAGTATTTAGTGTACATTAATAACACTGGAAAAACAAATCATATGCAATAAAACCAATGAAAAAATGCAAATATATACATATAAATATATACATCTATACCTACATTTGAATCAATTACACAACAATTTGAATATAGGATATCTTATGAAATGTATAATGCAGATAGGTGCTCCTCAACTTAATCACGGGGTTGTGTTCCCATAAAGCCATTGTTAAGTGGAGAGCACCATAAGTGATACTTATTTAGCAACCTAACATTTGAACATGATTGCTTCCTAGCACAGTACACGATAGAGTATCACTTGCTCACCCTGTGACCTTGTAGCTGACTGGGAACTGGGGCTTTTCCCACTATCCAGCATCACAATGTAGGATGGTACCAGGTAATGCCAAACTGGGAAAGCATCAAAGTTAAAAATTTAAAAGCATGATTTCTACTGAATGTATGTAAATTTTAAGCATATAAAGTTGAAAAACCTTTATATTGGATCATCCTAAGTTGAAAACCATCTGTACTAGGCACACTTACTAAGCAAAGGTAAAAACTGAAATTAGTTCTAGAAAACCTAAAGTTTGAAAGAAAATGAAATCTAAATTAGAACTCAGAAGAAGTATATTCTTTATGTTGACTTAAGAAAGGACTCTAAATAATATAAAGTGTTAGAGATTTAACCACAAAAATAATTTAAAACAATGCACATAAAATTTAAAGGTAACTGGCAAACTGGAAAAAAAACTTTAAACACATAAAATAGAAACACTTAAGACTCTAAATTTATTAGGTGCTCTTTAAAAGTCAAATCATAAAAATGATTACTGAAACAGAAAATCTGCAGAAGACAATGTCAAATAATTTTATATATGTGTTAAATCTTACTAAAAGAGATAAAATTATAGACATAATTCAAATCGATTTTAACCAAAACATAATTACTATGCCAAACAGGAGATTGAAATTGAACATAATTGAACATATAGTGAAATTTTGCATAAGAGAGAAAATTATTTTTTATAATTATAAGGGCATTTGTTAATACTCTTGAAGTATTTATGTTCTTTGACATAATAAATTTATATCTTTGCAAAAATGAGATTTTTCCAAGAAAGTGAAAGTAAGGTATCTTTATCACATCCTAATTTATACTTGTAGCAAAATTGGAAATGAGTTAAATGTAAATTACAGCCAGACATTAAACAGAGATAGGAACACTTGGAGCCACGAATATTTTGTGAATTGCAAAGTCACAACATGACATTTTTGGCTTGATGAGAAAGCAGCTAGTAGCATGTGGTCAGTGCACAGGCTTTTCAGTTTTCTCCAAATATTTTCTTCTATTCCACTAGCTAAAGAATTTAAAGGACAATTATATACAGGAAAAACATACAATATATTATCATACAGGACAAGAAACATAAGTCTGAATATTGAGAAGTTTGAATCAAATTAAAATATATATTTTATCAAATTAAATTTCAAATGTCAATATGTAAACAAGATGATTGCCTGTTTTTCCTTTCATAAGCTAGCTACGCCACTACAAGTTGTGCAAAGTGGTGATTCGAACCATGGTCTCTGATTTCCTCATGGCTGTGTTTGCGCTGAGAGCTGCCTATACAAAAGTGCTGGGCCAGGTGCCCCAGTTGCTATGGTAATGTTGGCCAGGGGTGGCTAAGTGCAAGGCACACAGCTCTAACAGTGGGAGTCCTGGATTCAGACATCAACTCCCAGGTGGTAGAGAATTTGGGGCATAACAATAAGACCGTCATGTCTCACAAGTTTCTCTGCATCCTCCAGACTGCCTGCTTTGCTAAAACTTTCTCAAAAATAAACTTTTGATGTCAAAACCTTTATAACAAACGTATGGGGCTAGCTCTGGTGTCAGTCAAGGCTCAACATGGCTTGGCTGAACTACCTGGCCAGAGCGTTTTCTCTATGTCTGTGTGCCTTTTCTTGGTCCCCTAATCATCCTTCTGGTTTCTGAATTAACTTTTATCTCTTCTGTGTTAGGATTAAGGTCTCTCTCCTTGCAGTAACACTTTTATAGCTATGTCTATTCTAATGTATGCTTGTATTAATGAATTAAATTTTATCATGTATCTTCAGCCTTTATTTTCTGACTCCATAGCACATGATTCATGTCTTGTGTGTAGTCAAAGTATAATTAAAGCAAAATATGACGAATTAATGCAAACCAATAATTATAAAGACATAGTTACATATAGAGACATGTATACATGCATATATCTATAACTGAATATATATAATATCATACATATATGTATTTGTGCACAAATAATTATATAATGTTATGACTATTATTCAGGTAACAAATAATGGACTTGGCTTAATGATATAGGCTTACTTAAGCCTATTCTCCCCAAATACCTAATGAACATGAAGTTAGAGTAAGAAACAGAATAGGAAAATATAATTATATAACATTATATTATATTGTTTAAATGACCTTGGCTCAGTTATTCTTTAAGACTAAAATGAAACTAAAAGCAGTGAAGTGCAATATTTTTGGTATCTCTGCCTGGTATATTTACTTAAATACATGATTTAATTTACTAAATTTTCATTTTCATAAAATGAAAAGTAGAAAACATAAAGAATGAGAACCATTTTTTTTGTCTTGAATCTTGAAAATGTCCTTTTCACTGCTTATTGTGTACTTTAATAGTAAACCAAGGTAAAAGTGCCTCTAAATACTCCCACCTATCAGTTTTTGAAATAACTAAAGTAACCTAAACAGAAAAACATTAAATGGGCTTATTGTTGAGGATAATGCATGTAACTATCCCAAAATCCATGGGTTGAAATGATTCCCCCAGTGAGATGGTACTCGGAGAGGGAGCTTTGGGCAGGTTGTTAGGTCATGAAGTTAGCAGCCTTGTGAAGGAGATCAGTCCAACCTTACTAGAACTGACATGCAAGAACTTTTATCTCAGACTCCAGAATTGTGAAAAATAAATATCTGTGTTCATAAGCTATTCATACTCTGATAATCATATAGCAATCCAAACTAAGACATTCAGTGAACATGTAAAGGTTGTTTTCATCTGTGAAATTTCAAATTTATCCAACAAAGATACACTGTGTTTGTTACCAGAATAAAAGATAACCTTGAAATAAAATCACTGTCACTGATTATAAACTGACATTTCAAGGCATTATTTTGTACAAATACAAATTAAGTACAAGTTTAAGTCATAGATTTAGTCATTCAGGTTAAATAACCAGAAAAGTCTAACCTCGGGGAGCTATTTTAAATGGAATCTACTAAAAACATTCCTATGTACATATAAGAAAATATCACAGTGAATCCTACCATCACACACATCCACAAGGATGGGGTCCCATCTAGAATATGATATATTCTATACTTGTATTATTATATATCAAAATTGTTATGTTGATTATCATATATAACTAAAAGAACCCAATTGAAAATAAATAAATAAAATGAACAAACAAACCCCTTTATGAGAGTCAATTTTTTTTAGGCAAAATTTATTTTTTCAGAAATTTTTATAAACCTCTCTGTACTGATACATTCATTTATTTCTTTCTTTTCCATCAATGCTGAATAATACAACCTCCTTAAGATGTCATCTTACTTTCTTTTCACCTTATGTCATTTTATAAAGTGATTGTTCCCCAAAAGGAGTGGGCAGTTGATTTTATAACACATTGGGTGACCCTTGTTCTCTAATAAAAATATATCCAACTAATATCATCATACATATTTCAATATAGTATTTATCAAATCCAACACACTTGAGAAAAATATGGTTTTCTGGATTTCTTAAATCTTAAGATTTAGTGTTTGTTCCTAGATTTTGAAAAATAACTCAAATTAGCAACTTTCTGATTTTGTTTTAGTTAAACTAGGTGAAACAAATATAAATGAAACCAGCTCATTATATATTAATTGTGTAAATAAACATATGTAAAATTTAAATGTTTAGACACACATAAATATAATATGGAAGTGGATTTTGAAGCTTTTATATTTCTAGAGGGCTTAAATGAAATTTTTGGTTTCTTAAAGATTAGCTCTGTTTCAAGATTTAATTTTTTTTCTGAAACATAGTACAGAGACACTACAAAATCAATGTTTTAAAAAACAAATTCATTCCCTAAATCAGTTGTATCATTATCTGTTTAAATACATGATAGTTCTGCAATTTCTAGGAAACAACAATTACCTTTTATACATGTTTTCCCCTTAGTTCCCCAATCTCTTTCCAAACTGCATAATGTACCTCATACACATTCAGGAAACTTTCATTTCCTGCCTGCAGTTGTCTAATAATCTTTTACCCCACATGCCTTTCTTCTCCTGCCACTTTCTTCCACATTGTATTCAGACTAATCATTTTATAATTAAAATTTAATGAGGTAATGATGTCCCTTTTCATTTGAAAACCTTTTGTGGTGTCACATAGCTTTAGAATTGAAGTACAAAAAGCAAAAATCAATGATAAGTCTCTGGCTTATAAAAAGCACATATTGAAATATTCACTTGTCACAAAGTTGTCTGACCTTCAGCATCTTTTTGCTTCAAGGTCATTAAACTTTCCATTTTCTCCCACCCTAAGGATTTTCAATATGGCAGGATGAACATGTTCCTGCCTGTTTTACAGTGCCCTGTGATGCACACATATCAAACATACACACAGACACACAGAGCTAAGTCTTCCTGAACTTGCTTTTCATAGTGCTTCTTTGAGACAACAAAGATTTTCTTGAGTTATGCAAACCATAATTTCTCCTCCAAATCAGTCCAGGTTCTGCTTTTACCTCTCATGATCCCATGTATTTCTTCTTAAATAATCTAAAGTCATATGACTAATGTCTCCTCCCGGAAACATATGTCAAAGCAAAATAATGACTCTACTTAAAGGAAAATAAGAAAGTAGTTGTCTGAGTCAAATATGAGTCATCTAGATCAGGGAACACTGATTCAAGTTTCCCTGAAAAATGTTCCAGAGAAATAGACCTAGCTGTGACCATTGTTGTGAACATGGGAGATCACTGCCGCCCTCCTTGTGTAGCAACAACTTTTGAGCCCCCAACCAACACTGTATTGACTGGCTGATTATATTGGAGCATTTTTATCATAGATGATCAGCCTTAGGTCCTCACAAGGAAAGAAGCTATTTCAGGAATGGATTTGCCTCCCATACCATTCATGGCTGACATGATCAGATCTCTGTTTTATGTAGCACCATGGTATCAACAAAGCCCAGGTTCTGCAATGTACACAACTGGATTCACACTCCATGCCCTTCACCTGGCCGGGGTGCACACCCCCAGTAGCTGCTAGGTCTGACTACTGTGATGACTCAGAGTCATTCCATTATCTGTGGAACTGAAGTCAGCACATAATGACAGATCTTTATGAAAAATAATAGACCACTCTTTCTTCTCCAAAGAAACAAATTTTTTGGTTCAATTTTGGCTTCAAACACTCCCCATGTGATAAATCTGAGGTTAGTTTTCAGTGGAGACATTATCTTTGTGACTGTTTGTTCTCCTTTTATTGAGTCATTTAATAGATAAATTAATTATAAAAGTCTTCAGCTTAGACACAACTTCTAAGCATTCTACCAAGGTCATTTTTGTATCAGAGGAATTGACAATTGACTCCTACACAAACAATATACTATTTTAATCATGAGTCCTATCATCCAGAAGCATCTGACTTTATTAATGACCTAACAGTTAGCTCAATGATGAGTTTACAAAGATAAATCTTAATGACCAGAAAAATGACCCCTTACCTTTTTCTATTTGCTCAGTTTCTTGAGTAAGTAAAGGTGACCAGCAGTCATCTCACTATTTTGAGGTTGGTTAGATGCCTTCAACCAGAGCCACTACATGGTGATATCTTTCTACAGCCTAATTCACAGGCATGGAAGCAGAGGGCAGAAAGTGAAGGTCCCCACCTCACCACTTCACGACTACCACACCGAATAAGCTATCTGTAGAGGTTATTTATTTATTTATTTATTTATTTATCTTTGTGTTTGATGCCTCTTAAAATGTGGGTTTTGAATAAAAGAGAAAAGAGGTTGTGGGCTTGGTCAGTTGAAAGGACAGATGTTTCATTTCTACTTCCTCAAGAAGCTGAACAAATAGGAAGATAAAAGGGGTCATTCTTCTGATCATTAACAACAAAGATTTATCTTTGTAAACCTGGTTTTGTTCACCTCTCATAAGATTTGAGAAGACCAAAGGCAGACTGTCTTTGGCCTGAATATATTTCTTTGGTGATATTTTGTATATAAACAACACTACAAATGTTCCTGCAGAGAAGGTTACATTAAAACTATGTTACCTTTATCTATGTGTCACTCTTCTGTGCTCCTTAAGAATATTTGTCATCAAAAATTTGTCTCACTACAGTCAGAATGGTAATATCAAGAATACAGGCAACAATAAATGTTGACAAGGATGTGGAGGAAAAAGGTACACTCATACATTGTGGGTGGGACTGCAAATTGGTGCAACCACTCTGGAAAACAGTATGGAGATTCCTCAGAAAATATGGAATGTAACCACCATTTGACCCAGCTATTCCACTCCTTGGTTTATACTCAAAGTTATTAAAATCAGCATACTATAATGATGCAGCCACATCAATAGTTATAGCAGCTCAATCCACAATAGTAGAATGAATCAGACATTATACATAACTACAAAACTGGTGTGATTCTGCCTCATGTACAACCAGAAGAAAGAGAAATTATACTCCATTTATGTATGATATGTCGCAATGCATTCTACTGTTGTGTATAAGTAATTAGAACAAATTTTAAAAATGTGTTTGTTAGGTCAAAAAGCCTTTTCTTAATACATATAGGCTTTGAGTTTGCATGTAATTTTTGCTCACTGATAAATATCATATATTTAAATTTAATTTCTGTTAATATATTTTTGTATCTGTAATTCATTTAGCATGAAAGAAAATTTTCTCCTTTGGTTTTATATGGAGTTAAGTATTTTTTTAAAAAAAATAATGGTAGGGGAGGGGGGATAGGGAGGGCAGCAGAATACAACTGACACTAGGATTGCTGTATGTATACACATGGATATATAACCAATGTGATCCTGCAATCTGTACATGTGGAAAAATGAGAATTCATGCCCTATTTGAATCAAATGTATGATATGTCAAGATCATTGTATTGTCTTGGGCAACTAATAATAAAAAAATAATGGTTTCCACAATAACTTAAATACCAGTCAGCATAATGATGAATCTCAACTCACATAAGCAGCTACTACTGATTTCCCAATTCCTCTACTGAGGTTTTCATTAATTTTATGATATAACTTACTACCAGTATGAAGAGAAATGTGTTAAATTCATAATAAACATGCTGCAGCATGGAGGAAATGTAAGTATTAGTGTCAGTTAGCATATAGTAAAGGGGCATTAGGCTGAGGTTTAGGAAGGTGGGCTGGGATCAGCCCGCTCTTCCCATTACCACCAGTCAGTCATCAGATCTAAAGCCAGTCATGTAACCTGCTTGAGGATCACATTAAAATAGTACACCCCATTAGTGGGACAGGAAATGGAATTTTGGATGGTTATACTCCTATATGCTACTAACTAGCAATATGTCATTTTAAGTGACATAACAAAAATACAAAAGATATTTATTAAAATATGCTATGACTTCTCATTATTTGATCTTAAAAACTTTTTAGTAATGTTTGTTAATCCACAAATGTATTGGCCTATTCTAATTTTAGATACTAGTGTTTTAAAATTATTATTTTTGTTGTTTTAGAAAAATTATTTATGTTTGGAATAAGTCTCTCATATTCTTAAGTAAAATATTACTCTACATATGTATATTTTCCACACACAGATATCCACGGAATTTATTAAACGATGGTGTTCATATAAGCAACAACACTTTGATCAGTATCTCATGTATTCCTCTTTGAATGAAGTACAATACTGTCAGGTGCACAAACAGATCTTGGGCATGGAACTAGTGGAATCTCTTCATAATGAACTGGACATAATAGTGTAACTTTTGCTTCATTAAAGGAAGAAATAACTTCCATAGATTTTTAATATAACTGTTGGTTGATATTTCATAATAATTGGTTACCTCTTATTGCTGATACACTGAAGCATCTTAAACAATTTTTACATATAAATGCAAACAGAAAAAGAAAAAACATAAGCTTTTTTATTTTCTTCACACTCTTCTCATGGGCCTACAGAAATTAATAAAAGATTCTGAAATTCTTTGGAACACTTTTTAAAAGCTTAATGTGTCCATAATTCAGACAAGATCCAAACAGTTGTTTAAAAAGGACAATGTGCTGATTAGGAAATTTAAGAGGTGTGAATTAGCTTTGCTTTTTCACGTAGCAACAGACAGATGGTAGTACTTGAAGAAGATAAAATGGGAAGAGTGAGGCTGTGGATGGCACCCCAACCTTTTCTTTTTCTGAGTTTCCAGAGGCCAACACTGACACCCTCACATCTGAAAGTGCTGGAAAAAAAAAAAAACAGCCAAACATTAACTGCTTTTTGTTTTTGATTTGTGTAAGGCCTGAAACTTCCTTAGAATGTCTGGGAACTAGGAAACTCCCATCACTCTGGATGACAAAGCAAGATTAAAAACATTTTTTTTTTTTTCAGGTAAAATTCAGGATAGTTAGCAGAGAAAATGGCCAGACTTGACTTTTTTGACTTCCCATTAAAAATAAGCAAATAAACTGACAACATTTAAGCAAGGCAAGAACGATCCAGTTGACCAAAATCCTACAGCCCCTTATTGGTTTCTACCAGGGATTTCTGAGAAACCTGTCTAGCTCTTGGCAGTGATTCCACAAATATTTGTATAAGAAATCATTGTTACTTCTTTTTCTTAAAAGAAAAAAAAAAGGTTTTGTCTCATGAACTTTATTTTCAAAAACTAGACAATTCTTTGACTATGCCAGATATTGAACAGTGAAGTTTACAAGTTTGATAGTTTATTTTGAATGAATTGTGCATGGCAAAATCATGCATTGTGCAATTAGACTGGGGGAAGAACAACATGTGATTTCTCATTTCTTTTCTAACTTCTGTAACCAATCATGAGTCTTCCAATTTAATTCCATCATCTTCTACAATCTGTTTTCACTCAACCTTTCATATTTTAATTCCAATTATTTTCAAATATGAATATGCAAATTTTTAAAAACTTATCTTAATAATGTTTATTGTCTACATCACAATCATCCCTTCTTCCATGTGTTCTCTCAGAGAGGTTATTCTCTCTTCCATGAAAAAAATTATATCTTGCTCTGGTTTCAAGACGTTATTTAAAACTGCCTCCAAGAACCTCTTGATTATTCTATCCCATGGTAATCTCTTGGCAGTTTGTGATTGCACCTTACAATGCACTCAGTAAATATGATTTTTCCTGTTATGCACCTTTTGCAATGGTCTCATGAGTGTCAGACTTGATTATTAATCATCAGTTCATTAAATGGGGAATAGATTGGAAGATTAGGCTAGAAAAAATACTCAGACAAATTTTTTTTTTAAATTTCAAACTGCATTATATGATCAGGGTTAACCATAAAATTTTATAAATGCCAAATATGTGGAATATGGACATCATACTGATGTTGCAAGATAAGATAAAAATGTGAATTATTTATGTTCATGGATTCTTTCAGAATTCTTTAGAGTCTTCAGTTGTCATTTTTTATCATAATATTCAAAATATACTAAACATAAATGTAGAAGCAGATAATGTTTGGGGATATCACTGTTCTTATGATGATGATTAAGCAATACATTTTCTTCATACAATTTAAGATATATTTCTGCAAAGCATTTAGTTGGACAGATAAAATTATAAAGGGCATAAAAATGACAATATGAAGAATGTAAAATATTATTTTTAAGAAAATGATGGAATCGTGATTTAATTAAATACATACTGATAGAACTATACTATATTCTACATACCATTTAAAAATAAAATAGTTCATTATTTTATTAAATTTAAGTTATTTTGGATTTTACTCCTGAAATCATATTTTAATTAGAAACATTTTAGATCATGTTTTAAACACAATCTGTTTAAGAAAGGTATTCTAAAATTTGGGGCAAATGAGCTTTTAATTTTTTCCTTATGCAGAAAGGAAAAAATAATTCAACTATATTTCCATTTCATATATTATTGCATCACTGTGCATTATTATATTAATATTTCATTCATTATCAAAACTAACTGTAATAGGAATTATCATAATATTTATTATTTCCTGGTAGTATAGAGATGCATTTCCTGAACTTTTCTGGTCATTAGATTACTTTTTAATTATATTCTAATTCATCCAAATAGTACAGACTCATTTCAGTTACTGGAAGAGAATGGCCACAAAACCTAAAATATATTTTTAGAAGTGTAATTCATGTCGAGTACTCTGGCAGAAATGCTAAAATAATTAACAGTCCAAAAATTATAATTTGTCAATATGACTCAGTTATTCAGAAGGTTACAGACCCATCCCAAGATGATTATGCATTCTAAACCAATTTTTGTATATTCATTATTCCACTTTTTAAAATACTGTATTCATATATTAATTATGGCTATTTGTTCTGAAGGGACATTTTACTGTTTCCAAACTGAACCATATTTTCTTTTTATTATTATTATTTATATATGAGAGCGGAATGAATTACAATTCTTATTATACATATAGAGCACAATTTTTCATATTTCTGGTTGTATACAAAGTACATTATTACTAATAAGTGTCTTTATACCTGTACTTTGGATGATGATCATCACACTCCACCATCATTTCTAATCCCATTCCCCCTCCTTTCTATTCCCACCCCTCTGCCCTATCTAGAGTTGTCTATTCCTCCCATGTTCCCCCTCCCATTGTCAGTATGAATCAGCCTCCTTACATCAAAGAAAACATCCGGCATTTGGTTTTTTGGGATTGGCTAACTTCACTTAGCATTACCTTCTCTGACTCTGTTCATTAACCTGCATATGCCATGACTTTATTCTCTTTTATTGCTGAGTTATATTCCAATGTGTATATATGCCACATTTTTTTTTTTTATCCATTCATTTATTGAAGGGTATCTAGGTTGCTGAGCCAGACTTTCAATTAGATTTCTAAAGGTGTCTTTCTGATCTCTTCAAAACTATAAATCAGTGAGTTGGAGGATTTTTGTGTTGGTCAACTTTTCATTACTCTGATAAAAACAACTGACAAGAACTACTTACAGGAGAAGAAAAACTTGTTTGGGGCTCACTTCATGGCCAGCCAAATCTATTGTTGTGGGCTTCAAGTGAGGCAGAACATCGTGTTTGAAGGGTGTAGCAGGGGAAAGCTGCTCAGCTCACAGCAGTTAAGAAGCAAAGAGAATCAGTGCAAAGGGCCCTGGAGTGGAAGAACCCTCCCAGGATGCACGCCCAGTCACCTATTTCATCCAACAAGTCTCCGAATCCCTGTAGCCCATTCAGCTCTATGTGGGTTAAATCAACAATAACATTAACTTATTGAGGAGGTCGTGCCCTAATCACTGCACGAAAGCCCCACCTCTGAAACTTGCATATTGGTTACTGTGCTTCTAACCCATGAGGTTTTGGGGACATTTCAGTTGCAATGCATGACAATTTATAACCATAATTTTTAAATGCTTTGAAAATAGATCACTTCATTTTCAATATGCCTCATCACAAAATAATTTCATATTAACATTATGAGATAATCAGCATAATATTTTACTAAATATGAATTGATTTTATGGGATAGGGAAAGAGCAAATTTTAAAAGCTCATTTGAACTGTTTGTGGTATAAATGGAATGAGTCCTGAGAGAAAGCACTATTGTTGCTTCAATGAGATGTTCATATTCCAACATATGTCAGAGTAAGAACTTCAATATAATAATAAAATAGTAAGGATTAAAATTATTTCCCAAATTGACAGTCTATATTTCCTACCTTCTTTATTTCATTATTTTGAATTTCTTTCTTTTCTTTTTTTTTTCAAGTTCTAAATCCAACCTGACATTTTTAAACCAACAAAAAGACTCTCAAACGGAGAGTCTTTACTGACCATACTGTAATAAAACTAGAAATCAATAATAGGAAAAACTTTGGGAACTATAAAAATATACAGAAATTAAGCAAGTTAATTCTGAACAACTGATAGTTAAAGAATGAAATCAAGAAAATTAAAAATAAAATTCTTTCAACAAATGAAAGTGGAGAAAAAACCAGTAAACTTTAAGGATGCAGCAAAAGCAGTATGAAGAGGTAGTGATAGTAATTAACGACTATACCAACAAACAGCAAAACAAAATAAAAACAAAAAATAACCTAGGAAAAAATAGGCACTAGACCTAAATAAACATTTCCAAAAAATTAGGATATAAATGATATAAAGTTAGGATATAATTGCCAAAGGGAATGAAATCAGTCTGTCAAAGAGACCTGCACCCCCAGTTTATTGCAGCTCTTTTCTCAATAGCTAAGAAATGGAAATGGCCTGAAAGTTCACAAACTGATGAATGAGAAAAGAAAGATGGCACAACAACATGGCGGAACACTATCCATTCACTAATATCTAATCCTGTCATGGTGACAACATGAACAGAACTGTAGATAATTATGTTACTTGAACTAAGTCAGACACAAAGACAAGTGCCCTGTGATCTCACCCATACTTAGGATCTGAAAAGGTTGAGCTCATAGATCCTGATCTGATAGATTGTTTCATATGTGCTCATATTTGAGAGGATAATGATGTTTACCAGGGGCTAGAGCAGCATGGCAGAGGTAGGAAGGGATATGACTGCTCAATGGGTACTAAGTTATAGTTACTTGAGAGCAAGAGGTTCTGGTATGCTACTCACAGCAGGATGACAACCAACAATGATGTACTAGACATTTCAAAACACTAGAAGAAAGTATTTTGAACATTTTCCCCATAAATGATAAATGTTGGGGGACATAGATAGGTTTTCTAGGCTTAACCATTATGCAACACCTACGTGTATCAAAATACCATGTTATCCTATTAATATGTACAACTATTGTGTTTTTATTTCACTTAAAATTTAACTTTATAAACTAATAAATCTAATGGGATGGTGAAAATGTTAGTTTTCCTTACAATTGTACTTCTTCCAACTGGGATATCATAAACTGAATTTGAATCGAACAAGTGACCCTATGCCATCTCCTACTGAATGTATTTGAGAACATGACCAGACTTAAAGCACTGAGCATCTACACCTGAGTAAGTTCCTACAGCTGCCAAACCAATAGAAAAATCTGAGTTCCCAAACCATTACTTTCCTTTGTGTCTGTATTGCCATCGTTTTACAAATGCTTATTTCTCTGATAATTGAATACATGACAGAACTCAGGAAAGGAATTTGAATTTGAATTTGAGCATGCATTCACTGACTCTGTTTCCTCTCCTAAAACTTAGAGATGACAATGCCTGCTTTGCCAGAATAATATAAAGACCTATTGTATGTAATGTGATTTACAAAGTGTGAGTCATTACTAAAATGTGAGAAGACATTTTACTAGCAATAATTACCTTGCATGGTGTATACTTAGCTGACAATTCACAGAAAGAAAAGCATGTGTGAAGCAACAATGCAATGTGTCTTTGTGGTCTGGTCACAGAGACTATATCCAACCAGATGATATCTGAGTGGCATTTTTAAACCAATCAGTCAATTTTATACTTTCCTACATAATAGAAAATTTTCTTTTTATCCTCCAAAAACATCCTTCCCCACAGGATTCAGCTCTTTTGTTGGCTCAATGAGTTGACTCTAACAAAGCTCTAATAATTGCTCACTATAATGCTTACTTTTTCCTGAAGGAATTATTGTTTATATAATGATTGTACCATATCTAGTGGGAACCGAAACACAGATTTTATTATTATTGGGTTTACAGTTCACTTTGGGAGATATAAAAACAAATAGTCACTTATGCTACAAATAAAACTCATTTGAATGATTAAGAATGATGTGAGCAGAGAGAAATTGTGGACTTCCAGGAAGAAAAAAGGCTACATCCCCTGAAGGAGATATAAACTGGGTTTTGAAGGATGAGTAGAACTGTAATAACAGCAAAAGCAAACTTGGGGTGAGGCATTACACAGCATGGAGTTTAGCATTCACCTTTTCAACATAGATATGTGTATATATGTGTGTGTGTGTGTGTGTGTGTGTGTATATATATATATATATATTTATTTATTTATAAAAACCTCAATACATCTATATACATATACATATATGTGTATATGTATATAGATTGTCTATTATATATGCTTAGTTATGAACTGCAGATATAAAGATAAATAATAAATTTTCCTTACACAAAATGAGCCAGAAAAAGAGAACAACAGTTACAGTTCAGTGAACTAAGTGCTTAGAAATATGTTACTGGAGCACAGAAAACTATGTCTACACTAAAACAGGATTCATGGTAATCAAGCAAGAATTGAGCTGCATGTTTGAATTATAAATGGTCTACAGCTAGTTCCAAAAGAAGGCCAAAGTAACAGCATATAAAAAGTGTTTTGTTGTGAAATAGATCGATGGGTTAAGTAAAAAATAATAATTTTTTTTGTAACACTGGAGCAATAGGGCATATTAAAGGGTGCTGAATGATAAATTTAGAGTAGTAAGCTTGCATTTCGTTTACTAGGCCAAGGCTTTTTGAAGAATGACTTAAGATCTGTGAGGTAAAATAGGAGTTTAGGCTTGAAAATTGCATTTTCAAATTTGCATTTTAATTTTTTTTTTACTCAGCAATATTTTTGAAATACATACTGCACTCTTGAAATTGTTCTAGCACTGTAGCATGCAAGATGCAAGTTCCTGTCAGGAACTTCATATTCTACAATATTGACATTGCAAGCTACATGAAGAATACAATAGAGACAGTGCTACAGACATTGTGGTCAGTTAGAAATTTACTGCCTTAGTATATTACAAAGTGATAAGGTTTTATCCAATAATTTTATCTTATGATTTGAGAGTCACATAGGAAGTGTTAATTACATTAATGAACTACGTGATGAGCTAGGGAATAGTTAGTAGAGACGAGGAATCTATTAAATACTCCAGGTCTCTGGGCTTGCAAATAATCAAAGTTATGGTATGTAGTGAACAAAGAAATATCATGTGTTTCCTGATTGAAGGGTGTACAATATACCCCTGAGTATTCCTGAAAATGGTCTAAGCTTGACTTAATGATAAGGAAAACCAGAAATCTCAAATTGAAAAACTTTCTACAAAGAAAATCAGAGGTGCTGAACAGGTTGTCATCCTGCTGTAAACACGTGATCTTGCACACATTTTCTATAACTCTGAGATTATGTTAAACTGAAAATATAATTAAAACAAAAACAGTTATTAAGGGAAAGAAAACCATACAAAGAAATAAAGGGAAACAATTTTTTTAAAACATCAGAAATTATTAGTTGCTCAAAACATTACATTGATCTTGACATATCATATATCATGCATTTTATTCAAATAGGGTATGAATTCTTATTATTCCCACGTGTACAGATTGCAGGATCACATTGGTTTTACAGCCACATTTATACATACTGCCAAACAAGTGTCTGTTGTGTTCTGCTGCCCTTCCTATCCCCTTCCTATCCCTTCTCCCCTCCCCTCACCTCTCTCTACCCCATCTACCATAACTGAAAACTTTTGAGCAAGAATACAATATTTGGTAGAAAAATGGTTAGACATGAGAAACCTACCAACTCTCCTTTCTGCAGTAGGGCAACATTGAGAATCCCAGCCCCCAATTTTTTCCTTAATACAATGAATGACCATCTAAATTCTTAGTGTATGGAAAAGTGTTATAATAGAACAATGCAGGGTCCTATGTATTCCTGGAAGCTATCTTCAAAATCTGGCTCTTTTATCTCCCAAAGTAAATTAAACACTTATTTTCTCATGTCTGTAATGTGTTTGAAAGGATTTAAAGATTTTAGCATAATGACACTGTTTGTTGGTAAGCTTGTACCAGTTGGTACCAGTTGCTTTAGTAAGAAAAATACTCTCAGGGTGAGTTAGTTGCTATTATAACAGAAAGGTCATAAACTTAAGGTAGATTTAAACTATTTCTATTTCCTGTAATTAGATCAACAGCTTAGAGTTTGCTCATGAACGCATTTAAAGTAAAAAATGTGCTTTTGATTAAAGAATTGACTTGTTAGCTGGGCACAGTGGTGTACACCTGTAATACCAGTGGCTTAGGAGGCTGAGGTAGGAGGATTATGAGTTTAAAGTCAGTCTCATTAATTTAGAGAGACCCTAAGAAATTTAGTGAGACCCTGTCTCATATCTATATCTATATATTAAAGACATGGTTGAGGATGTGGCTGAGTTAAGCACTCCTGAGTTCAATCACCATAACCAGAAAAAAAAAATGTTGGCTTGTTAAGTAACAATGAATATCCAAAGTGATTCACAATTTTAAATTATCGATCTATACTAGGTTCAAAACAGCTATAATATTTTTAGATACTCACTATTTCTTTAATAATCTAGCCAGGGTAAAAATCTTGATCTCTAAACAAACCTGTCTCTTTGAAGGATTTCTATTTCTCTGACAACAGTCTTATGGGTGACAGAATTGTGCCTTTAGAATATCATCCTCTATTTTTTATGGAATTTTCATGTGAGATTATGATCAAAGAACCTTGGAGGACAGAAAACTAGGATTTTATCCAACTCCTAAAAAGAGATTTTATGAGATTTTCTTGTTTACTCTTCCTTTCTCTTTCACAAACACACATACACAAATGTTTGCTGTCTGTATGTGAAGCAATATTTGCTCTGGTATTTGTTGGTGAGTTTGTGATCTGCAGTTAGCTCTCATTCATATCAAACGTCTCTGAAAACTTCCAAAAAAGAATCTGAGAAATGAGTACTACTACATAGGCTCCCTAAGTTAACAGCATATATATTGAAGAAGAAAGACAGAAGTTCTGTGGCTGACCTACAAGCAAGATAGAACCTTCTAGAACAGTGCTCGAATCCATGGAGTGGTGGAAGAGTAAGAAAAGAGATGTATATTGCAAAAGAGTTTTAATCTAGAATTAAAGACAGACAAATGACAATCCCTTCAGTCCATTTTTAAGTATCAACTGATTTAAGCCATTATTTCCAGCAATTTAAAAGGCAGCATGAGGAAGAGGCCAAAAATGAAAATACACCATCTGCCGACTATTCAATAGGGCAATTCAGAAAGAAAAAAATGTGGAGAAATTACTGCTAAGGGTAGCCTTGGTCATGTTAGCAGAAATAAATGTTAAGGGAACCTGGATATAGAAAGCTTTAAAGTTTTCTCTACTTACTTCCTTTTTTCCAGGGCTGAGAATTATTATTATATAGAATATTCATGGAAAGATTTTATCTATCAAGAGTGGGTGGATGTCATTGTGGCTTACTGAGCTCCTCTCTTTAATGTGGCCCCTCAGTTAAACCATTCTTCATCAGAAACCCCACATTTCAAAAGAGAAAAAAAATCCACAAAAACAAAAAAAATGAAAATAAACCAGAATGGATCTGTTTGAGAAGAAGAGAGTTAAAGAAACATTAAAAGAAAGGGGGAGAATAAAAATATACACAAGGAAAACTACACATGAGAAAGACAGTGCTACTGACCTGTCAGTCCATGCTGTTAGATATCAATGGAATTAAAGAAAATATAATGTGTCTGAAACAAAAATTCAAAAACACAGAGAAGTTCAGAAAAGAATGAAAGAGAAATCAGTTACACAAATGATATTCAAATAAGATGTAGCCAAAAAAAAAAAAAGTATTCACTGCTAAAGTCATGAACATTTGAAGTGGGACATGACAGAAGAGGGACTTAAATATTTCCTGAAGTGAGAACATGTCCCTCTGCTCACCTTGTCCTGAAATTCACTCGGCAAAGGTAAATATAGAGTATAATTAGAGGTCCCCTAGACCACAGCAGAATTCAACACCTTGCTTATTTCTTGCAGTACAAGAATGCAGACTAAGCCAGGTGTGGTGTTTTGTGCCCTTGAGTGTGCTGAGAATCCCACTGACTGGGGAGGCTGAGGATTGCAGGAGGATCACAAGTTAAGGCCAGACTCAGCAGCTTAGGGAGGCCCTAAGGAACTTAGTGAGATCCTGTCTTAAAATAAAAAGCTAAAAAGGTTTCGATTCCCCGGGCGGTCATGGGGGAATGCAGACTAAAATCTTCCAAGAAAAAAGTACCCAGGGCAAAATTCAAGGACACCACCAGGTATAGATTTTCTGTGGTCCTCATATATGTTGTATGTGGCAACATATTTGAAGTATGGCCAACAGGTGAAACTCACCTGAGCCTTGGTGCCTAGGGGTTTATAGAGGGTTATTCATATTTGTGTTGCTATGGCTAACGTGTAGACTCCAACCCCTCTAGAGGTCACATTTATACCTCATGACCCTAGCATAAAGTGTATTGTCAGAATAGTTTTGTTATGGTCAAAGGCCACCAGATAAACAGATGCTGTCTTATCAGACAAAATATTTCAAGGACTTGAAATTCAACAAAGGCTCAAAATTTTCTTTGGAATGCACAGATATGGACAACCCTGATTCTTTGAGGTAACCCTTGACAGCATAGGTGAAATCAGGTGGACATTTGATGTCCATGTAAAGTTGTGTGATGATTGAGGTATGTCTAAATAATGATCAACAAATAGAAAATGTTGATTAAGTATATCCAAGTGAAATCCCGTCATTGTGATGACATCATTGGACCTGGAAGACATTATGTTAAATGAAATAAGCCATGCACAGAAACACAAGTAGCACATGATCTCCCTCAGGTGGAATCTGTAGAAATTGAGAGTAAAATAGTGGCTACCAGAGATTTGGGTGCCGCAGTCCGGCTGCAGCAAAATAACCAGGGGGTGACGAACAACTTGTGTGGCTTGATACAGCAGGAGTAGGAGCCGTTTATTGTAGGACAGGAGTGGTATTTATACATTCCACACAGCTTATCTTAATTAGCATAAACTAGATACATCAGTCAACCAATAAGGAATCTCCACACTTAATGGCTCGCTGGAGTTACTTCACAAACCACTCCCTCTGGCATTTTGCCAGGCGCCATCCAGACTTGTTTACAGACTCTAACATTTCTCTGGGAAAATGCCAGGCGCCATCCTGACTTGTTTACAGACTCTAACATTTGGGAGAGTGGAAAAGTTGAAGAATGGTGACAGTTTGGTCATCTGGTACAGAGTTATAGTTAGATACAAGTAAGTTCTGCTGTCAGAGTGCACAGTAAGTCAAATATAGAAAACGATAATGCATATATATCACAAAATGGCTAGTGCATAGAATGTTGAGTGTCCTCAACATGATTAAAAATTTTAAATGATGGATATGCTAATTACTCTGATTTGATGATTAAACAACATATACATGAATAAAAAATCACCTTATACCTCTAAATATGTGTAATTATGTGTCGATTTTAAAAAATATATAATAAAGTGTAAGAAATTGTGATAATTATGTTTATAGAATAACACATTATAATGACACAGAAAAAAGAAATCAAAATTAGAAGAAAATTAAAAGGCAAAGTGTAAGGTGGGATATGCTGATGTCCGCTTTCATGATAATTATCAATGAGAAAATCAGATCAATATTATGTAGCCATTTAATTCTAATAAATCTAGTAATAGAAGATTAAGACTATTACTCAAATTATAAATGTTAACATAAGCCATAATAATCTCAAAATAAAAATATCCCAATTTCAAATCATCAGCAGAAAAAATTAATAAATTCATGTGCACTCATTCACAAACTGTGGCATTAGTGAAAGATACACTACAAGATCAAAAGTGAAGAAAGTATCTAAAAGAAAAAGTTAAAAATAACAGTGCTAGAGCCAAAAAATCTAAATAAGTATAAAAAGTGATAGACATGATCTTAGAGGAAATAGAACAACAAAGATAAAATGTCTAAAATTCGATTATTTCTGGAATTTTTAAATCATAAGAAGCCTAAAAAAAAGAGTCATGATTTTAGAAAAGGAAATATTTAAAGGGATTATTAATAAAATGAACAGTTCCAGAAAAATATGTGTGGAAAGGCAGAGTAAATCTTGAAATATAAACTAATAATGAAGAAAGCATTTAGAGTTTCCTTTCAAAATAAATCAATTTTGTGTGATAAATATTTTAGTATGTTAGTCTTTGTTTGTTGTTTGTTACAATTCTTGTTTCCAGAATGTAATCAATAAATATTTTTGAATAAAGATATGTGATGAGTCAAATTACTAAAGCTATGTTTAAAAGAAATTTAATTGATATTTGATGCAAATTTTCTAGTGTCTCTCAATTTCTTTGGACCGAAGGCCTCCACACCAGCACACAGAAATCACATGAGATGTTATTTCTTTGAAAACCCAATTTAAAACTCTCATTTGATGACCCACAGCTGAGTCTGATGTTCATTCACATGTCTTCCTCCCTGTTTTTAAAGTTTCTCTCCCAGGGACCTTACAGTCTGACTTCCCTTCTCCTGTACCCCAGCTTCATTCCCTGTGACTGCAGACAGTTGAAACCTAATGGGGAACAATGTTCTAATTTTTTATTAATTGAATAACTGTTTCACAAAAATTTCTTGCAGCAGGCTGCTTCTCTTAACACAGCAAAGTTCAAGTTCTTATCTTCTATGAGAAGGAAAAATTCATATTAATCTAACTTTAATTTACTTATATTCAAGTTTTAATTTTATACTACTATCAGGTTTTAATTTTATACTACTTTGTTGTGTATTCAAAACCTCCCGTCTTTTCCTGTTTCTCAAGCTGATTCCTTCTGAAATAACTTTCATCTGCTTTTGATTGTTCCTATTATCTCCACCCTTCAAAATGAAGCTAATTTGTGTCCCACTCATTTGTAATTACGCTTTCCTACTGTACTTTTCCCAAAATATGTCTCCTATATCTTTATATGTAGCATTGAGATCTTAGGAGTCTAGCACTATTTTGCCCACTACAAATGTCCCATGAGTATTTATTGAATGTAAGTAAATTTAAGTTAGATTAATATGAATTTTTCTAAAGGTGCATTTCCAATTGGAAATAAACTACTTAGAATTCATAATTCACTCAAAGAGCAATAACAAGAATCATTTTCCATGAGAAAAAGTTTTTGCATTTGGTTTTTTTTTCCTCCCAATGGACTTGTATGACTTGTCTCCATCTTCAAGGTTTTGGGATTTAATTATTATACCTCTAAATATTTCCAAACTTATTTATGAAGTGCTTTTCAATTGCATCATTTATTGCCAACTCAAGGGGGCTTTATCACAAGACTAGTGAATGCTTAAATCTGTTATTTTCCCATGATAGTTTGACAACTTTGTGACTTAATATAGTCTTTTCTCCAGACTGCAATTTTTTAGTTTTCAAAATATTAAAGAAATTAACCTTGGTTATAATCCTATCATTTGGAGCCTCTAGCGATTTGATTTGTTACTTGCATTGTTAGAGTTTGGGTGCTAGTTTAATAGAGGGATTTATTTTTCTCACTTAATGAAGTCTGTTTTATTTTAAATGATTTCTCAAGGACATAATTTTAACTCATGGGATTTCTAGGCAATTCACTTTTCTATGAGTAATTTCTAAATTGCTTTTTAAAATTTATTATATGCAGGGGGAGATGATTTGAAAACTTTATAATAAATTTAATACATGCCAAAAGTATACTCTTGTGAGAGTAAAAATGTCTGTTTTGTAGCTGCAGTGGCAGTTCATTTTGAATCTTCATAAATTCATAGACATAATAGCAGCTTCTCCTATAACAACAAAACGTAAGGATAGAAACCCTAAAATATTAAGATATCAAATATGAAGACAGTATCTAGGAAAAAGTAACCATATAAATAAGTAGGAAGTAGAATGTTTTTTTTTTTTTTTAATCTTTGCTATTGATATTTACAGCCAGAATAAGACATTGGGTCACTATGTTTCTAATAACCTGGTCAACAGACAGGACAGCAATACTAGCTCTATCATGACTTTTCTTTCCTATAGTTATGCACAAAGTGTGTAACCCTCTAACATAAACACCATACATCTAAGCAGAATACCATCCTTTCCTAACAGAAGCTACACAATCTGTACCAGTTGTCAATATGTGGTGAGTTGATATTTATGAAGGCAACTTATTAGAGTGCTGGGCTTAGAGTCAGTCCACAGAAAGAAGAAGAGAACAGAGTCCAAAACATACAGGTAAAGATCATGGGATGTCAGGATTTGTTCCACAACTCTAATTTCACCTTGACTCTGTCATCTGGGAAACAAATGACTTTCATTCATATAATGTCCCTGTTCAAGAAGCATCACCCACCTGTCTGATTGTTACCCAGAGTGAAAATAAAACGTTTTCACTTCACAAAAGAACATTTATTGAAAAATACACAGCTAACAATGTTTGAGAAACAGATTGTTCCACACATGCCAAACATTTGCTGCTACCTCATTAGGCTGATAGCTCACTGCTAAAGGCCAACTAAATATCATCTAAGGCCATGCATTTCGAAAATTTAGATTTTACATTTTGTTTCAGACTCATTTAAACCAAGTGTATATAACAAGCTCCCAAAACAGACACAAAAATTCTTGCTAGAATTTGAATTTTACCAAAAGTTTATTTAAAAACAATTAAATAAATTAGAAGAAAATTGCAATGTTTATTTGTTTACACTTGATTTAAAAAGCTACAATTGCTTTTTTGTTTTAAGAAATTAATGCTTAACTTGTACTGATCCTTTTATGTTTAACCAAATTTTTTGTGAAACATAATCCTGTCTATTTTGAAGGTCATGTATGCAAGACAATGAGTGAATGACCTGTCTCCCCAACCTCCCAAAGAAGGAATAGAAAGTACTCAAGGGGTCATTTGGGTATTCTTTATCTCCTCTATTTCTGCATATATCTCATTGATTTTAGGAGTGATCAAATGAAGAACAATGAGATATTAAAATTAAAATATGAACAGGCATTCATGTCAATGCATGCATTTTTTTTTGGTGGGGGTGGAATGTGGATTGAACTCTGGGGTACTTGACCACTGAACCACATCCCCAGTTGTATTTTGTATTTTATTTAGAGACAGGGTCTCACTGAGTTGCTTACCACCTTGCTTTGGCTGAGGCTGGCTTTAAATTCTGGATCCTCTTGCCTCCAGAACCACTAGGATTACAAGAATGCACCACCATGCCAGGCTCCATGCATGCAATTTTGACAATGAGTCATAGGCATCATAGTACGAATATGCAGAATTATTTATCCTCTAGAAAACAGAGAAGCCACTTGAATACATTTTGTTACTATGTTATTGAAATTCCATAAAATTGAATATCCATTCATGGATTGAGCAATTTAAATTTTCAAATGGATAGAACATTAATATAGACAACTTTGGTGTACTGTATCCTATACTGCATAAAAATAATCAGAGTATTAATTTATACATGCATGGCCTTAGTCAGGTATCATATATAATTATATATTACATATTTCTCTTATTTTTATGAAGGTGAAGAACAAAGACTTTAAAGAACGTTCAATCTAACCATCTTCCCTGAGAAAAACATCTGCTAGAACAAACAAAAACAATCACAATTCCACAGGTATTGCTCTCTGTGTAATATCTGTTGTTCTATAGTAGCAAAAATGGATCAACATCAACCACTTATAAAGTATAAGGGAACACTAAATGTTTGATATATGCTCTCATTATATTTTTACCATGCATATTCCTTCTTGGTAAAAGTGATGCTTGAACTTGTCCTAGGAAGCAAAGAACTTGTCTGTTTACTAGGCTGGATGGTTTAAGATCCAGTTCTAACTCTCTGAGTTCTATTTTCTTGTATTTCCTTGCACAACTTCCCAAAGAACCCTTGACTCACAAACAATGTGGAATACAGACAAAAAAAAAAATCAAGAAATTAAACGCTGGCATTCTGCCACAATGAAACAAAAAACACAAACACATAAAAATAATTTATCTTGAAACATGAAGACATGTATTCTGAATCCGGGCAGGAAGCAGGTTTTGTTTTAATTTTTTTCCTCTACTAAACCACATGGCTTAACATATTGTAGATATTAATGCATATGTATGTGACTAGTGATTAATTAAGTATCAATACAAATATGAGAGAAAGACAGGAGGAGGTGGAGGAGGAAGAGGAAACAAACAGAAATCACACAAAATAACTGCAATAATTATTGGCAAGTTGCTGAAAGATAAGCCAACTGAGTTCAAGGAAAATTAGTTCATGTATTTACTTAACTTATCATGCATCTGCAGTTTCTAATACTATCAACAGTGAGCAAGATAAAAACAAATATATATATTTCTTCCCTTGCAGAATTTAGAACCCTGGAGAAGGAGAGAGTGAATCAAGAATAATCACCTGTCAATAGGAAAGGGGAAGTGTGGAATGTTTTTAAGGACATGAAAAGAAAGCAAGGGAACTCACTCTTACAGAGCATACCTAAGGCTTAAGAGGAGGGAACTTACAGAAAGAGTGGGACAAGGAAGAGCTGAAGAATTATCTAAATGCTTCAGAGTCTTCAGTATAAGTAAAATATTTTATTTTCCTGAATGGGTCTCTAGTAGTTCCCGTGTAATATTATTTACTTCTAAAATGCTTGTAAAAATCGATTATGATGGTGTAACTGCTTAGCTAGTTAATCGGCCTTCCTCATCACATCCTCCATTCTTCCCAAACACACAAGGTGGCTCTAACCTGTTTTGCTGTTGACCAAACTTCCTTGGTGACCTGCTGTACAAAGCATGTTTTACTGTAGAAGTCAGGTGTAGGGAAGTTCTGCCTCCAGCTGTGAGACTAACTGATATTACAACATGCACATCACTTCTCTTTGAAAACAGTGGCTATTATTTTAAAACAATATGAAAAAGTATTGAATAAAATTATGAAAAACACTTTTTAAAACAATTTCAAAATAAGAAATTGTGCAATGTAGCAAAAAAATGAAACAAATATATGTAAATTCAAAAAACTGGCTTATGATTAGCCATGTTAAACTTACTTAAAATATTTTTCTATTAAATAATGGATTGTCTCCCATTACCAAAACTCTAAAATTCAACATTCTATACAGGTATTTTCTGATTTTAGATGTTGCATTAATGGCCAGTCCTTGGAGTTCTTGTAGTCCTTACACTACAGGTTTTCTTTATAAATGTTTACCTCTGGTTACATTGGACAATGACATCTGAAGGAAGATGCTATTCAGCAGAACTCTGCACCTGCTATGGTGCTTTGTCCAGGTTGTTACATAATTCAAACATTGTAGTAATTGAAAATTATGAAATAGAATAACTAACCTGATCACTTCAAAATGGCTGTCAACAAAATGTGCTGAGGAAAGAAGTTAAAACTATAAAACAAAAGATAGGTCACACATATATCTGCTGCTTGCATAAATAAACTCAAAAGAGGAGACAAGAGGCAGTGCATCCAGGGGAAGCAGGCTGGTTGGTGTCTTCTGCTGTGGTGTGTCCCCAGCCGGGGTGGCACAGTGCTGTCCTTCAATATCCTATGTCTGAAGCCCGTGAACCCCAGTTCTGAGGAATTCACCTTCACGAAATCTTAAACTTTGATCCTTCCCGTTTCTAAAATCTTACCTAAATCCCTGATAGAATATAGGGAAATGGAAACTCAAGTGTGGGTTGATCAGGTGTCAGAACTCAAGTTGTAGATAAATTAAAACAGCTGTTAAAACTCACTCTCAAAATCTTCATAGCAGAGATCTCAGTGGGCCTCCCTATTTCCCAGGGATGTCTCCCTTGAGATATTTATAGAAAACAATCACCCTTAGTTTGTCTTATGCCCATTTAGGTGCTTCTATCATCCTTTATTATTTTGGACTTGAAATTAATTTAAAGTGTATGTCTGCTACCTGACAGTGACCATGGAAGCCCAGGCACCTCGGATTTGCCTGGGGCTCTCCACCTACACAGCCTTCAGGAAGACTTCCAACACTTCCTGCACTCTAATTGGAGAAATGATTCTCAAGGCTTTATGACATCTGGGGAAAATAAACAACCAAAAATAAATATAAATATAAATATATATTTTTTCATGCCAATAATTCCTAGTAAATTATTGTTTCAAATCAGAGTCATGATATATATATATAGATATATACTGNAAAAAAAAAAAAAAAAAAAAAAAAAACTAAAACTAAAACAATTATGATATTGTTGCATGAGAAAATAATACTAGATTTTTGTGTGTGTCATAAGACATAAATTTGTGTCATTGTGGGAATGATATTCATGGGGCAATAACAATTTGAATTTCTTAAGCAGAATCTCTAATGGAAACATTCTTCGATATTTTAAAATATTTTTTAGAATATTTTTCTGATTTTTTGCTTTATTCCATTAAGTTTCATCAAATTGAATGCAAAAAAAATTACCTAGAATTTAGTTTCTGTCTCTATAAAATCATATTGATCTCAGAAACCATGGCATTGTATCTTATTCTTCCAGCTTAAAAATGCTTGAGTGATCATACCATACAAAATTTAAGTGATGCAAGTTTAATATTAGAAATACTTAAAAAGTACCTCACCATAGGAATGGTTATTCACTGTAACTGAACAAATGTTTATTGTTCAACAGGGAATATGAAAGATATGTATCCATTAGAACCAAAAGTGGCAATTATTCAACAGAATTGGTTCTAATAATATTGATTAAACTCTAAGACATTAAATTGTTTAGTAATTGATATACCAACAAAATTGACTCTCAATTGAAATGGAAACATATATTTGTAAATTATTTTCAAAGACTCTATGTAAATAAATAACTTAAAATTCTACAGTATTTACATGGCAATTGATAGAATGAGGGCTTACATGTTCAATAGAAATATTCATAAGAAAATAATTTGAACAATTCAATGAAAAGAAGCAAAAGATATGAATAGAAAAATTCTGCAAAAAGAAATCAAAATAGAATATAAGACTGAATAAATCCTCAGATCAATTTAAGAAATTATAAAAATAGAGATTTAGGATCAAATTAATCCATACTGCATTGAATATATTTGCCATACTTGGAAGACAAATAAATTCTATGTCAGCAGGATTTGAGAAAAATACCCTTTCACCTATCACTGCTAGGAATGTGCCTTGGGTTGTTTTTAAAATGCCTATTATATACCAAGCAAATTTCCAAATAATGAGGATATATTAAGACAGAGTGAAGAGAGATTTGCTTTTTTGAAAATTATATTCTTGAATAATGCTTGAGTGAGAGAACATGTGGTACAATATTTAATTAAATATATTTTGTTCCAATATGAAATAAATTTCTAGATATAAATGTTTATATGTGTTTGGATAAGAAAAGAGAAAATTTAAAAAGGTACACTAATATTGGCTTTTGCGAGTCACTATTATTACAGAAATGATAAGGAAATGATAACACATGACAAATGTATTTTCTTCATATTCTGATTGTGTGGGGTACATATTTTGTTGATTGAGAATAAAATATATGTATAATTTTAGAAGCAGTATTTAATAGAAGGAATTTTAAAAATATTTGTAGTTTTCTTGAAAGGATCTTTTTCATATTGAAATCAATTTAGTGTATTCTTGAATAGTTTACTTATAAATAGTTCTCACAAAAAATATTCTATCTTATCTTGCAGTGTAGTATCATCATATGAACAATTATTTTCCATTAAATAACAGCATAGAGTTTCTGTACATAGCTATTTACAGTGCTCTAATGTACAGGCAATGATGGAAAAAAAATATAAAGTAGCTTGAAAAATAACAAGAAAGATTTCTAGATTCTAATCATATATCAAACCACATGGCCAGAGAGTCATTCATGTCAGCATAAACTGTTTTAGTAATCCATATTTGGATTTTTGTATACTTTGTTTTTAAAATACGCATTTTAACATCTCCCGAATTTCACTAAATTACGTATTTCTCAAAGTCAGTCACTTTCTTTCTTTTTTATATTTTCAAAGGATGTTTAACAACTATCTAGGGTTGGAATGGTCTTTAAATTAATTAATTGACTAATGAATAGATAAAAGTTGGAAGAATGAAATTTTCATCATTCTGAAGATACTAAATAGTAGTTAGCAGTTTGGAAGTTAACTGGTGTATTTTTCATTTCACTTTTATCTTCAATATTCTGTATTACAACAAATCACTTTGTGCAGCAAAATTTTAAAAATCATAGAAAATATATGAATAAAATAATAATTATGTATACTGCAATATAATTGGAACAATTTTAAAAGGTGGAAGCAATAAACATGTGGATTTACCCATGAAATAGGAAAAGAACTTTCTAACATTCACATTATTTTTTCTTATAGATGATGCTAACTAATAAAATATTCCATTCAACAATTGGATGCCTGTTTGGCCAAATAAAATAAAGGACAAATTCCGAAGAGGGGAGGCTGCAGGTGCCCTTAAAGAATTGCCACCATCAAATAAATGCCAATAGGACTTCTGAAAAGAAACAGCTGAATGGTCCATTAAATATTGAACACAAGCATCATTTTAAGACTCAAGTTCTATAAAACCAAGTGAAAACTTGTACCTTTATCATTTCATGAGAAACACAGAGATATGTGTATGTACAATTGACAACAATTTAGAATAATCATGAAAGGAAATCCTGTTTGAGGAAGAACAATATTGAGTTTACTTTTCATATAATATTCACATGCAATGATTTTGCTCTCTCTAGAAATGTTGGTTTGATAGTATAGCAAGAATTGCAAAATATTATACTATTTATCAGAAAAATTACAACCTTTATGGGCTATAGAAAATATCCCATCCTCTTATAGAGGAAAGAATTCTGCAGTCTAGGCCTGGGCACCAGAGAATTATATGATTTATACAGTAATGCACAATAATAACACCAATAATAAAGTCATCCCTTTTTCTTATATAGTATATTTTAATGATGTATTTCATTTGAAAAAATTCTAATTAAATTAAAAAAAAACTGGCTCTTAAAATGCTTTAGTAAGTTACAGTGAACAAATGATTTTACAACACCAGTGAATACATGACCCATCTCAGGTTTAAAAAATACACAAAATTCCTCTTAGTGATGTGTATGTCTTTTAAGTTGATTCTGAATGCAAAAGCAATTTCAAATTGCTCTTCTTTGAGATTTTGTAACAGATATCAGCAAAATAATAATAATAATGCATGTTAAATAAATATTTGTTCAGATGAATTTTCCATACAACATCTGCATCTCAGGCCGATGGAGAAGTTGCTGGCACCTCTAAGTTCATGACTCATTGAGAAGACAAGTGGCTGTGCTTATACCATCAGGATTCATATTGCTACCAACTACTGTGACAGTAATTCTATTCAGCAGTCAGACAAGTATTTAGTTTACATTATAGTGAATACATTGCGGCGACTACATTGTTTTCTTGAGGAAGCAACTACTGGATGTATTATTGGTATTTGCAGTAATGTAATTAGTGGATTTACATACTTACTGCCTCTTGAACAACTTCCTTCTGAAAAGGTTCTCAGCATATAGAGTGGATATTCATCCTGAGAACAGAATAAAGAAAATTATTCAACCAAATGCTGTTCCATTTTGTGATTTAGAATATGAGACATTGTCAGAAACTCAAAGAATTTTGCCTCCAAATTTAACATCCAATTTCTGTACAGAATTTCAGTCAACAATCTACAGTATATCTTAGATAATTATTAAATGTCAGCACACTTCTCTCTATTCCTTTGTTTCTTAATATCATGTTGTACACCCCCTTAAGCTCTGGCTTCTCAGGGTCAATGTGCACTTCTGGGGATATTCAGTTTTCAATTACTCAGGGTTAAAATTATTTTATTTTATTTTATTTTTTAGCCATAACATTCCTTTGTTCAATGCTCAATTACCTGAACTTTTGGCACATTTTTAATTTTTGATTGATGTCATTAAAAATACAATTCTAAATGTAAAATGATCATGTTATTCTACTTGTTCAGTATCAATTTTCTATGCTATTGGAATTTAAGTATAAAATATTTTGACCATCTTTTCAAAAGATTCTTATTTTCATGCTGTACCTTAGGTTTGGTTCATCCAGGAAAGATCATATCCATTAGCTGTAATGAAATAGAGTGATGCAGTACATAGAACTGGGTTCAAATCCCGACTCTGCTGCTTCCTACCTGGTAGTGTTAGGCAAGTTATTTCACATCTTTGGGCCTGTAATTCTGTAAAATAGGAGTACCACTTCCATGGTAAAGCATCAGAGAAGAAGGTATCCAAGGTATCTTCTATTTGTTTTGTTTTTGTTGATGTTGTTGTTGTTGTCATTGTTTTTAGATATACATGACAGTATAGTGTACTTTGATCTATTATATATAAATGGATTATAACATTCTAATTAAGATATACTTCTTGTGGTTGTACAGGATCTGGAGTTACACTGGTTGTATATTTGCATATGAACATAGGAGAATTATACCTGATTCATTTTGCTGACTTTTCTATTCCTATCCCCACCCTTCCCTTTGTTCCCCTTTGTCTAATCCACTGAATTTATATACTCTTCCCTCCCTGCCTTTATTGTGTGTTAGCATCTGCATATCACATAGAAAATTTGGCCTTTAATTTTTTGAGATTGGCTTCTTTTGCTTAGCCTGCTAGTCTCCAGTTCCATCCATTTACTGGCAAGTTCCATAACCTCATTCTTCAGTAGGGCTGAGTTATATTCCATTGTGTATGTACCCTGCACTTTCTTTATCCACTCATTTTTGAAGGGTACCTACGTTGGCTCTATAGCTTAGTTAATGTGAATTGAACTGCTATAAATATTGATGTGTACCTTAGGCTCGGTTCATCCAGGAAAGATCATATCCATTAGCTGTAATGAAATACAGTGTTACAGTCCATAGAACTGGGTCATGATAGTATGCTGATTTTAAGTTCTTTGGATATAAGACAAGAAGTGGGCAGACTGGATTAAATAGTGGTTCAATTCCAAGTTTTGTGAAGAATCTCCATACTGCTTTCCAGAGTGGTTGCACCAGTTTGAAGTCCTACCAGCAATATATGAGTGTACCCTTTTCTCCACATCATCACCAACATTTATTCCTATTTGTAGTCTTAAAACAACAACAACAACAACAAAACATCTGTTTTAATTTGTTATACATGACAATAGAATGCATTATATACTTTGATATATCATGCATAGATGGGATATAATTTCTCATTTTTCTGAGTGTACATGTTGTAGTATCATATTGGTCATGCAGACAAATACATACATAAAGTAATATGTCTGTTTCATTCTACTATCTTTCCTATCCCCACATTCCCTCCTCTCCCCTCCCTTCACTTCCCTCTACATAATATAAAGTAATGCTATTCTTCTCTAGTTCCCCTCTCCCCGCCCGCCACCTTATTGTGAATTAACATCCACTTATTGGTGAAAACATTCAGGCTTAGGTTTTCTTGGGACTGGCTTATTTTGCTTAGCATGATATTCTCCAACTCCATCTATTAACTGGCAAATGCCATAATTTCATTCTTCTTCAGAGCTGAGTAATATTCCATTGAATATATATACATCTTCTTTATCCATTCATCTATTGATGGACACCTAGGTTGGTTCCATAGTTTAGCTATTGTGAATTGAGATGGTATGAACATTGATGTGACTGCATTACTGTAGTATGCTGATTTTAACTCCTTTGGTTATAGACCCAGGAGTGGGATAGCTGGATCAAATGGTGGTTTCATTCCAAATTTTCTGAGGAATCTCCAGACTGCTTTCCAGAGTGGTTGTACCAGTTTGCAGTCTCACCAGCAAAGTATGAGTATTCCCTTTCCCTCACATACTCGCCAACATTTATTGTTGCATGTATTCTTGATGATTGCCAATCTGACAGGAGTGAGATGAAATCATAGAGTAGTTTTGATTTGCATTTCTCTAATTGGTAGAGATGTTGAACACTTTTACATACGTTTGTTAATCTACTGTATTTCTTTAAAGTGTATCAAAGACTTAGGCAGTAGAACAGAGACCCTGCACCTAACAGAAGAAAAAGCAGGCCCAAATCCTCAGCATAATGGCCTAGGATCTGACTTTCTTAACAAGACTCCTAAAGTGTAAAAAGTAAAATCAAGATTCAATAACTGGGATGGATTTTCTTCTGTTTCAATTTTTTCCAGATTTTTACTGAATACTTGCTTGGGCTTCCTGGTCAAATATTATAGTTACAATATAAATCCATAATTTTAAAAAATTCATTTATTTTATTTATTTATTTTCTGTGGTGCTGATGATCAAACCCAGGGCCTCACACATGCTAGGCAAGTGCTCTACCACTGAGCCACAACCCCAAACCTTAAATTCATGATTCTTGTACTAACACCTCTAACTCTAAATTACACCGAGTTCTTCTGTTCTCCTAAGACCAATAAACCTGTAACATCATAGAATGAGACAGAAATGTCATACATTTAAACTCAAGTGTATAAACTTTGAATATAAGTCATAATTTATTATCAAGATAGAAAAATTTATCAATTATGTTTATTTGAATAATAATATTTATTGAACACTAATTATAAATATTGCCCTAAACTTATTAAATCATGTTCTTATTTAATGCTTTTGAGTAATTTTACACACAACTGAACAAATGTGTAGTGTGTTATTCTGAGAAAAAAGTGAGGAAACTGAGGCACAGAGAATAAGCAGTTGCTGGAGGCTTTACAGAAGAAAAAGTATTTGCAATTAGCAAGTTTGACCCTACAGCCTCACAATGCACCTCAATGAAAAATACATGTTTTGATGCTGCATATTTTATATCTCATTTCTATAATTACATCATTGGGTTGTTTTATTAAATGAATTATTACTTCCTCAAATATTTAGCCTAGCATGTCCTCCAGAGTAAGCATTAAATAAGATGACATCTATTGAGAGTTTTTCTAACATTATTGTTTTGATACCAAGACTTGTAATGATTTTATAGTGAATTCTCTCAGGCCAGAGACCTTGCCTTGCACATTTCTCTCCTAAAAGCTCCCAACATAGTACTTGGAATTGTTTTAAATTTACAGTTTTCGGAATTAGTTTCATGCTAACAGTTAAGTCTGGTATAATGGTCTTACTTATAAACTGAATTTATATAATTAAATAGTTATGGTATTGTATGAAATAGTGTGCAGTGATAATTGAGATGGATCAAGATTTACAAATAAAAAAAAATTCTACATTTGTTTTGCAGGAAATTTCAGTTTGCAGAAGTCAGTTGGGATTATTTTGGGAGGAGTCTGGTGTAAAAAGTATCACACTAAAATAAGAGATAAAAAAGTTTAATGTTCTCCTCAGATTCCAAAATAGAAAGATTACACAGAGATATTTCTTAGACATTTTATGACACTTGTCAAACAGGTTTATGTTACTGAAATCACATTATTTTAGACACCAAAATTTTTAATTAATTTATTTATTTTAATTAGGTATATACTGCAGCAGAATGCATTTTGATTCATTGTATAATTGTAGCAGTGGTTGTACATGATGTAGCATCACACCATATGTACAGTCATACCTGTACCTAGGATAATGATGTCCACATTACCACCATCTTTCCTGTCCCCCTTGCCCCCACTCCAACCTTCCTTCCCCTGTGCCCCATCGAAGTTCCTACATTTTTCCCAGGTCCCCCCCTTGATTCATCAGCACCCACTTATCAAGGAGAACATTCAGCCTTTGGCTTTTAGGGATTGGCTTACTTTGCTTAGCATGATATTTTATATGAAAAAATGTTCAATATCTCTACCAATTAGAGAAATGAAAATCAAAACTACTCTAAGATATCATCTCACACAAGTCAGAATGGCAATTATCAAGAATACAGACAACACTAAATGAATGATGAGGATACATTGCTGGTGGGACTGCAAATTGGAGCAACCAATTTGGAAAGCAGTCTGGAAATTCCTCAGAAAACTTGGAATGGAACCGCCATTTGACCAAGCTTTCCTACTCCTCCTTCTATACCCAAAGGACTTGAAATCAGCGTACTATATCAACACAGCCACATCAATGTTTATAGCAGCTAGATTCACAATAGGTAAACCATGGAAGCAAACTAGATGTCCCTAAATAGATAAATGGCTAAAGAAAATGTGAGATTTTATATATATATATATTCCATTGTATGTTTATATATAAATATATTCCATTGTATGTTTATATATATATATTCCATTGTATGTTTATATATATATATTCCATTGTATGTTTATATATATATGTATATATATATATATATATATATATATATATATATTCCATTGTATGTTTATATATATATTATATGTATAAAAACATGCAATGGAATATTGCCCAGCATTAATAGAAAATAAAATTATGGAATTTTCAGGTAAATAGACACCAAAATATTAAAAGATCAATATTCAAATGGTAGTTATCTACTCATTTAAGATACATAAACACAAACATATATGTATATGTTAATATGACAGTGTGATGATAATTTATTAATTACAAATGAAAATGATTTATGAATCAAATAGTTTAGGCAATATAATCATAGTAATAAATAGGTAATGTAATCACACTAATCAGCAATTTTCTACATTTTAAGTAAATTTCGTAGTTTTAAAATGAATGACTAAATATAATTCAGGAAGATAACTTAGTCTTATCTTAGAATGGCTAGTGTATTCTTAACTAAGGAATTGAAATTCTCTTCAGGAAGAAACTGTCCCTGGATATGTTTTCAAATAAACACAGGAAAACAGAGTTAGATTAAAATCTTCAAAAATGCTGCCTGCCTTTTCTTTCCCCCAATCCCTCCACATCAGAACTCATTATGGGTTTGATATGAGGTGTCCTCCAAAAGCTCTCCTCAATGCAGGGGTGTTCCAAGGTGAAATGACTGGATTGGGAGGGCTGCAACCTAATCAGCCCATGCTGGTGTGAATAGACTAACTGGGCGGGAACTGTGGGCAGGTGAGGCTACAGTACTACAGTAGCACCTTCCCTCTCCCTCTGGTTCCCTACCCTCTGTTTCCTGACCCCAGCAGAACCTAAGCATCTCTCCTCCCCTGGGCCCTTCACTATTGCCTGAGAGCAAAGGAGTTGACTGTGTATGGATGGAGACCTCTGAAACTTTGAGTTCCCAATAATCCTTTCCTCCTCTAAGTTGTTCTTGTTGGTTATTTTGGTCACAGCAATGCAAAACCTGACTAAAACAAGACAATGTGACCAATGAACTCAAGACCATATATCTTTGACTATTTCTGACATTTTATCAAGCCAAGTATTAAAGGATCCTTGGTTTGGGAACATGTAAGTAGCTGGTACATCATTTATCTCTGTAGAAGATTAGCTGAGATCAGATCTGACATCTATAGACACTTGACTTTTGATGATATTAATGTTTTATATGAATTTTTGTAATGAATTATTCCTTTTCATATAATAGAAATTTCTGTTCATTTTTTTAAAGTTTATAAGGGGTAAATAGAGATGGGTGGAATGTCAGATATATAGGCTGTGTGATATATAGTTGATTTAGGAACTTCTCCTGGAGTTTCCATGGCAGCTTGAAACTAAATATGTAAGAAAATATATTACTTATAAATTTTAACTTCTCCTTAAATAAATTATATAGGAAAGGGTCATTAAAGGTTATTTTATATTAATGTAGCTTACCAATAAGGATATTTCTTATATTTTTAAAACCTGGGCATCAAAAAACCTGCATTTTGAAAAGAAATAGCTAGATAATATACTGACAATTCTATACTCAAATCATGGGAGCTGTCAAGTGGGATATATTTTTCACTTGTACTCCCAATGGCTTACCTGTATATTTCATATCTATGGCCCACACTGAGCACTTTAGTCACTATGGCAACTATCCTTTTGCAGTAATTCAAGTTTCTATCCATGGCCATATAATCTTGAGCAAGGTTCATAAATAATCCATGCACAAGTCCATCTCACTGCAGTGTTAGTTTCTAGCTAATCTGGTTTTGGCAAGTGTATAATTATGTGTATGAAATTGTTTTAATAAATGGTTTGCTGTGTCTCTAGTAATGATGAAACAAATAGTGACAGAGATAAAGAAGGCTTATAGACCACCAGAAACACAACATGCAAAGATAATATTTTACATTTTACATTCTAGTTCCTTCAATTCTAAAAAAATGGAAATTCAGAATGTAAAATTAAATGAAAATTTTAGAATACAATACTGTAAGAACACAAAACATGGAAACCAAATTAAGGTTACATACAAAAAAAATAATTTCAGTTTACTCGCTTTCTTGGGGATTATATATAGTATAAAAATGTTTGAACAGTTATTTGTTTCCATGAATCTCCTTCTGTGAAAAATATATACTTCTTTATAATTCAACATTACACCTTCTGTCAAAAATGTATACTTCTTTATAATTCAACATTATTTTTAAATGTGATGATTCTATTTAGATACCAGGTAATATTTTCTTTGTGCTGAGAATGCTGAATTCATTTTAGTAATTGTCACATGAAAATTAAATACTCCTTTAAGGGATTCAGTAAAGAGACTGTGTTAAAGAGGTTTTAAAACATTAAAAGCCCACTGAAGAAAATATTTGCAACATCTGTTTTTTTAAGTATATAATATAATAAAGTCTTTAAATCTACATGCCAGGAAAGTACTAAGCAAAACAAATCTTAAAGCTATGTAATTTTATGATGAAATAACACTAGTGAAATATATCTGAACATATCTTTAAAATGCATTATTTTTCAATTCAATGACTACATGCAATAGTAATTAAATATGAGTTCGTAAATATAATTCAAATTCAAATTTTATTATTATACATTATTTTGTAACTATAAGATCAAGAAAAGATAGTGATTTTGTCATAGATTTGTGACAAATCTATGACACTTAATATTATGATCAGTACAAATTAGAACCTAATAGACATTTAGTGAGCATAATTTTTGCAATAGAGACTTCTATAATATCTCAAATAGCAGAAAGTTCTAATGACATATTTTCTTGTCAGAAACTTTATTCACAGGGTGGAAATCATATAGGGCATATTAAAATATTTTGTAATTATTAAATATTAAATTTATATAAAATATATTTAAATGTATTTGAATTTTAGTGTGTATGCACACACATGTATGTATGTATGTATGTCTATATATATATATATATATATATATATTTTTTTTTTTTTTTTTTTTTTTTTTTTGGTAAAAGGGATAATTTTAAGTTAGAAGAAAAAAAGATACCTGATCTTGTCTTAGAAAGGTTCTGATTCACAATTTTAATGTAGTTTACTTTTCAGAGTCTAGAAAAATTATTTTGAGAAAGACAATCACATGGAAATAAAATAGGTCTTTCTAGGTTTTTATATTTCCCCCACTCACAACATCTTTTGTTTAAAAAAAAAAAAATTCTAATTTTTATATATGATAGCAGAATGCATTACAATTCATATTACATATATAGAGCATAATTTTTCATATCTCTGGTTGTAAACAAATTATATTCACATCATTTGGGTCTTCAAACACGTACTTAGGGTAATGATGTTCATCTCATTCCACCATCTTTTTTACACCCCTTGCTCCCTCCCCTATCCTCCCTCCCCTTTACCTTATCTAGAGTTCCTGTAATTTTCCCATGCTTTCCCTCCCAGCCCCACTATGAATCAGTTTCCTTATATCAAAGAAAACATTAGGTATTTGTTTTGGGGGGGATTGGCTAACTTTACTTAGCATTACATTCTCCAACTTCATCCATTTAAATCCAAATGTGATGATTTTATTCACTTTTATTGCTTTAGTAATATTCCATTGTGTATATATACCACTTTTTCTTTATCCATTTATCTACTGAAGGGCATCTAGGTTGGTTCCACAGTTTAGCTATTGTGAATTGTGCTGCAGTAAACACTGATGTGGCTATCCTGTTTTTAAGTCCTTTGGGTATAGATAGAGGATTGGGATGGTCAAATGGTGGTTCCATTCCCAGTTTTCCAAGGAATCTCCATACTGCTATTCATATTGGCTGCACCAATTTGCAGTCCCACCAGCAATGTATGAGTGTGCCTTTTCCCTACATCTTCGCCAACACTTATTGTTTGTATTCTTAATAGCTGCCATTCTGCCTGGAGTGACATGAAATCTTAGAGTAGTTTTGATTTGCATTTCTCTAATTGCTAGAGATGTTGAACATGTTCTCATATATTTGTTGATTGATTATATATCACCTTCTGAGAAGTGTCTGTTGAGTTCCTTGACCTATTTATTTATTGGGTTATTTGGTTTTTTTTTTGGTGTTTAGCTTTTTGAGTTCTTTATATACCCTAGTACTCTATCTGATGTACAAGTGGTAAAAATTTGCTCCCAAGATGTAGGCTCTTTATTCACCTCACTGATTATTCCTTTTGCTGAGAATAAGATTTAGTTTGAATTCATCCCGTTTATTAATTTTTTTATTTCAATTCTTGCACTATAGGAGTCTTATTAAAGAAGTAGGGGCCTAATCCAATATGATGGAGATTTGGGCCTACTTTTTCTTCTATTAAATGCAGGTTCTCTGGATTAATTCCTAGGTCCCTCATCCACTTTTAGTTGAGTTTTGTGCATGGTTAGAGATAGGGGTTTAATTTCTTTTCATTGCATATTTCCAGTTTTACTGGCACAATTTGTTGAAGAAGCTATCTTTTCTCCAATGTATGTTTTTGGTGCCTTTGTCTAATATAAGGTAACTGTATTTATGTGGGTTAGTCTCTGTGTCCTCTATTCTGTACCATTTGTCTACCAGTCTATTTTGGTGCCAATACCATGTTGTTTTTGTTACTATTGCTCCGTAGTATAATTTAAGGTCTGGTATAGTGATGCCACCTGCTTCACTCTTCTTGCTAAGGATTGCTTTAGCTATTCTGGGTCTTGTATTTTTCTAGATGAATTTCATGACTTCTTTTTCTATTCATATGTGGAATGTCATTGGGATTTTGATTGGAATTTCATTAAATCTGCATAATGCTTTTGGTAGTATGGTAATTTTGACAATATTAATTCTGCCAATCCATGAACAAGGGAGCCACATTTATCTGAGGTCTTCCAAGATAAAAATATTTGTAATTACATTCATATTCCATAAATTTTCCTGCACATGCCTTTTTGCAATGTCTGACCACTGAATATGGATTGGCTTCTCCTTTAACTTCTTGTTAAATAAATGTTTAAAACTCAGCAGGGACTTGTCTCTTTCTAGAAAGCCTTTTGTGCTATCAGGAGAGTTGAGTAATTTTAAAGAAAACTATTATGCTGATATTTACTCTGCACTTATTGTATGCACTTGGAAATTCCTTTAAAAAAAAATCAAGGAATCAGACAAGAGACAAGGATGCTTTGCTCTGCAACTCTGTTCAGAAGCCAAATCCATCTTGAGACTCCAGAATTTGCTGGATAGATTCATAGGATTCAAAGTACCTAGTATCCTCATGGTTATGGTGAAATAATGTAAATTAACATCAGCAGAAGGATAACGTGCATAGAAAGAGATCTAGGAGAAGGTGGGCACTAGATTCCAGGTGCTCTTTCCAAGAGGAATCCTCAGGAATCCTTTATTCTCACAGCAACAAAGTGTGGCAACATATGTAAATTGTTATTTACCAGGGATACTCTCCTGGGAGTCTGGATGCCCAGGATTTCTGCTATGGGTTAGATACATAGACAGGAAGAACAGACCTCAGCTACTCAGAGTGCAACCTCCAAGAGAAAAGTCAGATATTTACCCTAAATCACATTGTTAGCAGACTACATGATGGGACTTGTGTGGTCCAATGTCTTAGATAAAACATTCTTATCAGGCTGAATAGTTCATGAGCTTAGAGCTCATGCCAGGTGCCAGCCAGGATCCCCAATTGCTCACTGACTGTTGGCTAGGATCCACTTCCAGTTCCTGGGAGCTATCTTCCCCAAAAAGAATAGGCCAAAAAGTCAAGGGAAAGAGTCAAAGAAAGTTAGCAAAAGAGAGAGAGAGAACTCATAAAACAGAAGTCAGAGTCTTCACAATCTAACCATGGAAGTGACACCCTCTGGCTTTTGCCAACAATCTATTCCTTTGAAACAAATTCCTAGATCTGCCCCTATCTAAGGAAGAAAATTACCCACCGTCACGAATATCAGGAAGCGTGGATGCATGGGGGTGATTGTAGAAGCTTGTCTGCTACAGAACATGAAGGAGTTTCATAAGATACTCTGCAGGGTTACTCCATGACCACGGTGAAACAAGGCAAAACGAAGCCTCTCAGTAATCATGTCTGAATTAAAAGACAATACAATAGAATCCAACAGGTAACCCAACATGTCACTTTTGCCTAATATATGTCACTACTTTTCTCCACCTGTGATAAAGCTTTATTCCTTTTGCATTCTAAATAAAAATTATGAAACCTAATTATGAAATTTGCCCTACCCTGGAAAGCATAAAATCTAGAATAAATCCTTACTTCTTAAAACTCTTCCTGAACCAAAACTGCAGTTAGATCTCTTATAAATCCTCCTCACTGATAGGCCATATGGTTTCCCTGGGTGTGCTCTCTCTGCTTCAGGTATGTAGACCTCACTTTGGTCTACTCCAGGATCCCTTGTCGGTTTGGGCCGGCGGATATTAATACAAGCTTTGTGTTAAGAATTTTGCATGCACTGTTTTCTTTGAATCTCCAAAATAACTATCTGAAGTTTAGTGAATGCATCACTTTTCCCATGGCAGAGCTGAGATTGAAACCCAAGCCATCTCTCCCTTGCATGAGCTTTAAATTCCTCAACACCTTCCACTGCTCTTCTAACATTATGTTACCATAATGGTGTAATGACATATTTTTTATAGATGGCTCACTTATTAAACTCTCATAATCCCTCTGGAGAAGATAGACCATTTTAAGTCTGTCCTATGAATAAAGTAGTGTAATGATACATATATGTATGCATTTTACATGAAATCACTTGTATACAAAATTTAGTCATGTTCTCTTCCCTGACCTTTATCCTGGACTTCATCACTAGGTTTCTGAGACTGCAATGGAAGTCTCATTTTGTGGAAGCAAAAGTGTCCGTGTCTCATTCTGTGTCTTTCCCTGAGCATCACTTTATCTCTGTTTTTTCAGGGCGTGCTCCTGTTCCTAAGACTGAGCTCTCCAGTGCAGCTGCTCTTCTTCTTTGCTAATTTCATCCTGAGAGAGAAAACCCATTTTCATGGGCACTTTCGTATTACTTGCTTTGAAACCTAGATGAGAACAGCTATCAGAGCTCCAGGGGACTCTGCTTATATATAATGATGTGTGATGCCCACATGCTTGGGCCTCTGCTTATTTCCTATTTAGTGCCTTATGGCATGAAGACAATTTTTGCCTAATCTGTCCTTTCTAATCTCTTTTTGCCAATATGATCATTTTTTCCTGAAATGTGCCTGAGCCCTGAATATGACACAGCTAGGTATTGGGTAACATGGAAAAATATTTATTTGGGTCAGTTTTAACAACAGATCAATTGTCTTTTATCCTAGTTTCTCTTACTCACAGTCATGCCAGTGCTATTTGCTGATGTCAGATTTGTGTAACTAGACTACAGTTTCATTTATAATATCATTCTTCTATATTGTAAAATACATCAGTGCTACTCCATCATGTATGGTTGCTGTACTCTTTAACCTATTGTCCATAGTTCTTGCAATATGCTTTCTTCTCTTTTCAAATATTATCTATAAACTCCCCATGTAGTCTTCCAATTACAGTTTAAGTTCATTGGGCCCCAAAAGCATGATATGCACAGTTGCACAGATATCTTCAAAACTTGCTCAAAACCCAATTTGTCTGTAAAGTTTCCTTTTTACCACCAACTTTTTTCCTAATGATCTTACCTTCAAGTCTCTAAGACACTGTTATCTAAGTCCAATGAAAAACTGTCACTCAGAATTTTAAGCTTATTCTTTATTTGAACAATATCTTAAAATAGTATGCAAAACACATTGTGAAGACCCTTGAAGAGTAACTTGTTAAATTTGAAAAAGGAAATGAGATAAAATAGTGCAAACTATCCACTAATAGAAGAAGCTCAGTGAATCATTTCTAATTGGGTTGTTTTCTGTTCTTCCAAAAGTAGACATGGAGACAAAGATTATAGTACAAATGGATTATTTGGAAAATGATTCCATGAACAGTGTTTGGATCATAGGAAGATGAAATAGGAAGGAGAGAAAGCAAATTAAGGGTACAAGCAGGATCCCACTGTGAGCAAACTGAGCACTATCCTGTTGGAGAATTTTAGGAATCATTTTAACACAGGCCTAGATGTGTCAAAAGGAGGGCTGGGTGTGAGCAATAACTTATAACAGTCTTTAATCCAAGACAGCTCCCAAAGGGCACTAACCCCCAGCACTGGCAGTCTGGACTTCCTTCTAGTGCCCTGGGCAGAGAGGGCTTTGGTTTACACAGAAAGGCCTTAGGTAAAACAGGTGGGTGATGGATATTTGAAGTTGAGGCCCCTCTCATGGAAGAGGGTAAACAGGCCTGGCAGCAGCATCTGCTACTTAAGGTAAAGAGATTTAGGAATATCTATTTAGGAATATGATTATAGTGATAAAAAAAAAATGTCCCTAACAATTTCATTCACTCTGATGAAAAAAAAACTTGTTAAAGGTAAAGGCTTTTAAATATGACAGTCATAAAAACAGGTATAAAATAGCAAATTATGGTCATCTTGTTTCCATGGCTTCACATGAAATGGTCCTCTATTCTAGTGCTATCTAAATTGTGGTCTACAAAATGTGTTACTGGTCCACCTAAGAGAAGGAGCTTGAGTTATAATTCAAATCAACAAGGCCAATAGAATACTACTCAGATCAGTTGAGATTTCGATTATTTACATTCTGCCACAGGTTTCTTATCTCTTGGAGCCAGGAACAAAGAATTTGTGTAGTGTCTATTTTGAGAAGTTTAAACTCATGTAGTTATTTTTGTTCCTTTTTTTTAACCGTATACCTTTCTATAATACCTAGTTCTGCTTTTGTGCTTCCATGCTTGACAAGTAGTTCTTAGATTACAAGTTAGTTTCCTATGTAACTAACTCCAAAACAAAACAAAAAAAAAAAATACATGGGTAAATAAAATTAAATTGATAATTCAGTGATTATAATTTTGCTCCACACAAATAAATCAAACCTCTGATCCTTACATCAATACTGTGTGGACTTTATTAGTAGCTTTGACTCCTATAAGACATTATCTGAATGTGTACTGATAAAATGGAACTTCTGCATATATGAAGCATTTACTAGATCCTGAAATACGGTTTCCAGCTCTGTGAGGCAAGGTCTTGGATAGCCATATGCCTTCACGTGTGATAGCTCTTCCCCATGCCTCCACAACAGTATTGGACCTTAAATGGCAGTGACACGATTCATTCCTATTCATTCTTCTAGAATCCAGCTTATTATAAGAGTTCTCAGAAGTTTATTGATCATGGTTAAACATGGCCAAATACCTTGGAAAATGTTAGTCAAGCCTGTTAATTATCAATGAAATTGATATTCATGGAGGTGGCATTAATGAGTCAAGATCATTTAGTTACATAAAAAAAAGTAGACCCAAGGTTTCTTAAATTCCATTTCAATAGTTTCTCAAACTATATCCTCTAAGTAAAAAAAAACAAAAACTGTGTGTGTGTGTGTGTGTGTAAAACTTTTGTAATATTCAGTTCCAAACTTTGATGGGTGAGCAATAGGGCAGCTGAATTAATAATATACAAATTGTATAATTAGATCTTTTGCAGATTTAGTCTCATAATATGTAAAATCAAAAGTATCCTTAAATCTGAGAGTTAATTCACAACCCAATCTATAAGTGACTCTGATACTGGGAATGTGATTAATTTGTATCATGACTGAAAGACCAAGTTAAAAAAAAATTAAAATGAGCTGTTATTTCTCTGTGTGGAAATATGTTGGAAGAATTGTCCAATTTGGTATGTCCATGTCAAAGGAAGGGACACCCAGAAACATTTTTATGCAAAATACCAAAACAACACCCTTTGTATCAAGAAAAAGTTCTAATTAAATTGATATATTTAATAATAACATTCAGTAAATACTAAAATTATCATCTCAACTATCTTATTTAAAATATGAAAGAAATATTTCTAGTGTGCACTATATACTAGATTCCTTATTTGCAGTTTTTCCAAATATATGTGTAAATTCAAGTTTAGATTCCAGAGACCAGATTGGCTATAAAATACTCTTTGGAGAGTATGGGAATATATTGAGTTGAAATATGGAGATTTAATTTAGGCTTCTAGATAAATTGGTGAGTCTCTGTTTTGTAATTGGTAAAATAAGAAGCAGTGCAAAATGATATTTTATGGTCCTTCCTAGATTTAAATGCTGCAATTTAGATTGAGTCTCTATTGATGTGGATCTGACCTCAAAGAGTTCTGTGATCAGTTCTGTGATGCAAAGCTAATGGGATACGTGCTAATGGAGAACATTAAGTAATGCAAAAATGTCAAAATGGTGAAGGTAAGTGTGTGTAACATCTGCCCTCAATAATGGGAATCAGTAAGTAAAACCGTGCTCGACAAGGTATGTAGTGTAACACTGTGTTGTTATTTTGTTTGAAGAACATTTCCAAATGAAGGCAATGGCTAAAAGTGAATAGGAAAAAGGATGAATCATTCATTACAAGCAACTCTCTGACACCAGTGGGTGGGAAAGCTAATTTATCCTGTGCTAGGCTTGCTACTTGGCACATATTTGGCCCTATTTCATGTTATATATTTGATGTCTGACTTTAATTATATAGCTCTTCTCAACTTTGTGTATTTTACTAGGTTAGAAGTTCTTTGAGAAAATGAGCATACTTAACTTATTTCATTACAATACCAAACTCTAGTTATTTCTCACAGGAGAGAGACTCAATTTCTTTTATATAAGTTAAATATTATGAACTCCTTAAAGATTCTTTGGGGCCATTAACTCATTAGCCAAAGGTTAATAAAAAACATTAAAAAATACATAAAATCCAGTAAGCCAGACATTACAAATTTTCTCATAAGATCTCCCCATTATATGCAGTTATAGACTTAGTATACAAATGACATTGATCTTCTTCAAATATTCTTCAAAAACAAATAATGTCCACTTTGCTTCTAATGACTAAATCTAGAGCCACTTAAACATGTGAGAACAGAAACCTTCCAAAGTGAGCACAAATCAAAACAAAACAAGTCACTGCAAAACATAAAGAGAAGATACTTGGGTGCCTGAGAATTTTGTGAAACAAAAGTTGTGCCCATTTCTAAAATTTAATGAAGAGAATTATTTTTGTCTTTAGCCATTAAACCTTTGTATCTTTGTTTCCCTGATAGTTATATCTATTCCTAACTATAATGGTGGAAGGGTGTCAACATTGCATACTTTATGATTTCTGAGTAATCTAAATGAAGCCAGGCATGATGGCTCATGCCTGGGAGGCTGGGAGCTCAAGAGGCTGAGGCAGGATGAGTTCAAAGCCAGCCCCAGCAATGGGAAGGCACTAAGTAACTCAGTGAGACCTTAATACAAAATAGGGCTGGGGATACGGCTCAATGGTTTCAATGGTCAAGTGCCCCCGAGTTCAATCCCTGGTCCAAAAAAAAAAAAAAAAAAAGAGTCATGAGGATATTGATAAAAAAAAATGTAGCTTATATTGGTTTATTATATTTGGATTTCCATACCAGATGGTGAGATTTAAACCTTATTTACATCTCTAGTTCTTGTGTGACATATATCAAGTCCCCAGCACCTTAGTGTCTCCACTCACTAATCTGTAAATGAAAATACAAATGTAGAGCTTGTGCACTGAATACAAGAATCAAGGAAATGTACTAAAAACTTTTACATAGTTATCTGGTTAATTCTGAGGGATTAAATATGCAGCAACTATTATTAAATTTTCTGTGTACATATTAACATATTAGTATTTACACATGTGATATGGAAATCACTTTGGAAATGAATTGGAATACAATGGTAAATAGAATATATGCAGCTTTAAAGAATATGAAATTTAATGAGATAACCATGTAAGGAAAGCAATTTAACAAGTGGGAAAAATCTATGAGAATAATATGCATATTGCAGTCAAAAAAATAGAGGGAGCAACTGAGAAATATAGAAAAGCTTAGGGAAGGAGACATGTAATATGACATTTGAGATTCAGCAAGAATGAAAATTTGCAGGTAAGCTAAGCAGCAGGTGACTGTGTCAGAGGAAAGAACCATTCCCAGGAAATTAGAAATCAGCTAAGCACCCAAATCCAAGATGTGTGTCATCACAGACCTGACATAACCCAGTGCAGCCGATGCAGACACTTTAATAGAAAGTGGTGCACAGTGGCTAAAGAGGTCGGCATGAACTAAGAGGGCAAGGTGGCCCACGCCTGTAATCCTAGTGGCTTTGGAGGCTGAAGCAGGAGGATCCAGGGTTCAAAGCCAGCCTTAGTGAGGTACTAAGGAAGACACTGAGACCCTGTCTCTAAATAAAATACCAAATAGGCCTGGGGATGTGGCTCAGTCGTTCAGTGCCCCTGAATTCAATCCCCGGTGCCCCCCTTTCACACAAAAAGAATCAGATAAAGTATGAATGGCTTTGAAAGTTTGGCCAAGAAATTTGCACTTTATCCCAGGTTTAGTGAAAACCATTCACCAGGTAAGTTAAGGTGGAAACCAATTGAACTGACACCATATACAATGTGAGTGAAGTTAAAGAGTAAGAGTGATAGTACTTTGAAGAAATTTAACTTTGAAAGACCTTGAGAAGTCAACATGAGTTTGAACAAGATTCCTAAAATAGTCAACCAACAAGAATGAGCGATTAGAATATAAGCCCATAGGAGGTACAGAATGGACAAACACATGAAAAAAAATAGGTTCAATTATTTTCAACATGGTCTTGCAGTGGAATTTAAGAGCAGTTGAAACAATAATACCCCAAATAATTCTTCCTAAATCAATTGGGTATGTCTGCCACTCATTGGGTATGTCTGCAAGAAGAAACTTGAAGCAGAGACAGGATTACACTATCCCTGTTCTGAGAAGATGCTAAAGTGCCTTTGTTTCTTCTTTGCTTTACTTTTTAAATACATTTATAGAGCATGACAATTAAAGGATTGGGAAGGATATGAGGGAGGGAGATTGGATCAAGGAAGAGAGAATGTTACAAAGCAATATGTATGAGAAACCAATTACCATCAGGTGTTATAATTTCTAGAATATTCAAGGATTTCAAAGATAATAATATGGCAAAATTATCAGAGTTTCCAAAATAGAAATCCCTACCAGGTTGAAACTGAATTGATTTTACTTAGGAACAGGTGATATTAGATAGAGGCTAGGATGTCTGGTGGATGGATTGAGGGAATTAAAGAGAACTAGTAAGTAGCTCCCTACTAGGAAAGGATTTAGCCTTCCCTAGGTTAACTGCTATAACCTGTTAATTTATGTGTTTGCATGTTAGGCAAATAGTTCAATATATTTAGGAAGAAATTCCACAAATCTATGAGACCATATTCTGTTTTAATCCCTATTTTATGATTTATCTTTAGATACATTTTTTTTTTCAAATTATAATTTTTTGGTATTTTTTAACATCAAAAAATGTAAATATCCACTGAAATTTTAAGTGATATTGTCTTTAGATAAGTGAATTCACATAGAAAAATAATACTATTTTTAGTAATAAATAATTAAAACCAACTAAGATATGTGGTTCAAACTTTTTGTTAATAAACTCATTTTCTTATGAAGAATTCTGAAGTTATTTTTTGTGGAGTAGTATTCTGTATTTTGCCATTTTTTTTTTCATTTGTTTCCATAAAATATCATAGGTTCTTTAAATGTATATTTGAATAAAAATGTTTTCATAAGAGAATACAAGAGGTTTATCTAGATACATGAAAAGTACTTTTGCAATGGCAATATCTATCTGCTACAGTTTGAGTGAAAGTAACCTTAACTTTAATATACACATGCACACACACATACACATAGGCATAAATGATTATTTTAAAAATATTAATTATAAGATATTTGTGTAAAATTTATGATTTATCACATCTCAATTATTAATGGAAAAGTAAAAAATTAAAAATAAAAGGGCAGACATCATAGTTCCTTATTTGTGACATAAGAAGAAAAAAACAAAACCCACATGTAATTTTATTTCAGCTTTTTTCACTTCTATGCTCTTCAGAGGGTAGTAAAACCACCTCATGGCAGAACAGTGATTTCCTACATTGTGGGAGGCAAAATACTTGCTAAAGTGTTCATAAAAGAAGAAGAAAATATGATTTCTGCTAAGTGGAAACAACATCCATCAGAAATATAGAAAATAACAAGTAATTCAGAGAAGTACAGGGATGCAATGTGAATATATAACTAATGTTCCTTGAAATGGAAGTGGCACGTGTACACAGAGGAGTTAATTTCTATATCATTTGCTCAGATATAAAGTTTATTCTCTTTTAATGTAGCAGCATATTTTTGTGAGAGTATATTTTAAAGAACATGTTACCAATTTTCTGACTACCCTCTACCATTGATGCAAAAGATACAGTGTTATGGTTTGTATCTGGAATGTCTCACCAAAGCTCATGTTTTGTAACCATGTTGCCTATTGGTTATGGTGTGAATGTGAGGTGTCCTTCTAAAGTTCACATGGGAGACAAAGCAAGAAGGTTTAGTAGTAAAATTATTGTATTATGAGAGCCTTAACCCAATTAGTGAATTAATCACCTGATAGAGTTAATTGGGTAGGAACTGTAGGCAGGTAGAGTGTTAATGGAGCAGGTAGGTGCTTGAGGTCATGTCTTTGAAGTTTATACTTTGTGCTTGAGAGAGCCCTCTCTCTCCCTCCCTCCCCGCCCCCCCCC
>NW_026000037.1:11099002-11141472 GCF_001458135.2 Marmota marmota marmota
TCTCTCTCTGCTTCCTGGTGTGATGTCTTGAGCTGCTTCCCTCCACCACACTCTTCTGCCATGATGTTCTGCCTCACTTCAGACCCAGAGATATGCAGCAGCAGACCCAGGGCTGCACCTCTAGAACTATGAGCCCAAATAAACTTTTTGTCTTCTAAGTTATTCTTGTCAGGTATTTTGTTCACAATGACACCAAGCTAACACATAAACTAAGCCAACTATAAAACGGTCATCTAAAAAAGTTAGAAAGTTAAAATTCAGAAAAGTCCTGGTGACACTGATGTTACAAAGGAAAAGTCGTTTATTTTCCTGGAATAAATGATCACTATGCAGTATGGCTTTTTATTCTTTTTTATCTGTTTGGTCTTTTATGTCAGTCAAGGTAACTAAATAAGGAAAGAGCTTATGGCCTGTCATTTCTTCCTGGAAAAGCACTGGTAAGGTAAACTCCTTTACACCACATTAGCACTCCCCTCAAGTGCATTGGTTTATATCTTTAATTAATTATTTTATTGAAATGTAATGTGTTTCACTAATGGTCATGCTCCTGCATCATATTCTGGGAAGAGTGTACTGCTATTTATGACCATAACAGTTATTTTGAATTTATTTATATTCATCATTCAAAAGAACTGTCTAATTTAAAAAATGAAAAATCGTTAAATTTAAATATTTCCCTAATAATGCATTTGGAGTATACTCCTTCCCTGAAATAACAGAATAACTTATTGTATTCCTGAAGTGTTTCCTAAAGCGTTCCCAGTTTTTTCAACACTTGCATGAACTCTTGTCAGATTTGTTTAAATGTGTAGATTTCCATTGTATTCAGCACTATTATTTTTGCTTTATAAACATTATAACATAGCAACTGTCTTAAGATTTAAAGTATATTGACTCATGATTGGTTTTTGTGATTCTACAATCTCTTTATGAGAATGTGTTCTTTCCTGACAAAAGCAACTGTCTCAAATTGAACAATTTATCTAGCCATTGAAGATTGCATTAATATAACAGGTTAATAAATAGATTAGGATATCTATTGTCACCTTTGATAAGATTTTAGGAAGGTTTATGGTTTCTAAACATGTCATTGTCTTCATTTAAAGAATAAGTTAAAGAAAAGCTAGCCTTTAAAACAAATGGTGCTAGGAAAACTGGATATCCATATGTAGAAGAATGAAAATAGTTCTCCATCTTTCACCCTCCACAAAAGTCAACTCAAAGTAGATCAAAGTCTTAGGAATTAGACCAGAAACTTTGCAAATATTAAAAGAAAAGAGAGGCTCAACACTCCAACATATTAGTACACACTTCCTTAGCAGGACCCCCAAAGTTCAGGGAAAAAAATCAATAGTGGACAATATCAAATTAAAAAACATTGCACAGCAGAGGAAATGATTCAGAGTGTGAAGAGAGAGCCTACAAAATGGGAGAAGATGGTTGGCAGCTAATCCCCTGAGAGAGGATTAATACTCAGAATATATACAGAATTTTTTTAAAAATCAGCAAAGCTACTCAATCATAAATGGGCAAAAACACCTAAAAAGACACTTCTCAGAAGAAATACAAATGGCCATCAAATGTATGACAAAAACAACAGCAACAAAAATTCAACATTCCTGGCAATCAAGGAAGTGCAAATCAAATCTACATTGAGCTTACATCTTATTCCAGTTAAAATGGCAATATTTAAGAATACAAGTAATATTAAAGGCTGGCAAGGATACGGGGAAAAGGTGCACTCATACATTACTCATACATTGTTGGTGGGACTGCAAATTAGTACAAACATTCTGGAAAACAGTATAGCTATTCTACTTCCTCCAGCCACAACCCACCTGTCTCCAGTTACCACCTAGCTAATCCCATCAGGATCAATTCACTGATTAGGTGAAGACTCTTAGAACTCTTGCATTATCTCACCCTCCAAATTAGCAATGGGAACACCATATCACTCAGCTATCCCACTCATCTGAATTTATCCAAAATCACTAAAGTCAACATAATATAGTGATGCACCCACATCAATTTTTATAGTAGCACAATTCACAATAGCAAAGTAATGGAACCAGCCCAGCTTCCTGACAACAGATTAATAGATTAAGAAAAATGTGGCATATATAAACAACGGAGTTTTGCTAAGGAATAAAGAAGAAGGAAACTGTGACAATGGTAAATGGATGGAACTGGAGAACATCATGCTAAGTGAAATAAGCCAGATTCAGAAAGTCAAGGGTCAATGTTTTCTCTCCTGTGAGGAAACTAGACCAAAACAAGGGGAAAACAAAAAACATGGAGGAAGGAAAATTTGATGAAAATAGAAGGAAAATCAGTAGAACTGATGAAGGAGATTTAGAAGGAGGGAGTAGAGATAGAAAATGGTAGAAATAGTGGAACAGTTATCCTATGTAAATATATGAATATGCCTCAGTGAATTTCACCTTAATGTATAAAGCACTAATTAAAAATATAACATTTCAATCAATAAATAGAAGGAAGGCCAGTAAAGTAGAGGAAGGGAAGTAAAAGGACAAGGAAAAGAGGTAGTTCTGGGGACTGAATCAGAGCAAATTATACTCCATGTGTATATGGTAATGTCAAAATGAAGCCCAATATTTTAAGTATACCTATAATGCACTAATAAAAACAAAAAATTAAATAAATATACATTTAAAATCAAGTATGTAACAAATATAATGGAGAAAATGCTGTCACAGTGTAGAAATTTCCCACTATTTAATAAAATAACATTTTAACTTTCATTTCATTAGCAATCTGAATTGTCATATTAACAAAGAATTTCATGTCCATAATGTTGAAGAAATTTTAAAATCCTGATTGCAAAAAGAAAAAAAAATAAAATAAATACTTATATTAAGAAGTCCTCAGTGTGCATGCATGTTTTAGTCAGCTATTTCTCTGCTGTGACTAATAGGACCCAACCACAGCCACTGTAGAGGAGGAAAAGTTTATTTAAGGGCTCACAATTTCAGAGGTCTTATTCCACAGAAGGCTGGCTCCATTCCTTGGGGCTTCAGGTGAGGCTGAACATCATGGCAGAAGAGTGTGGCAAAGAGAAGCAGCTCATATCATGATCAAGGGCAGAGAGAGAGAGAGAGAGACTCCACTCTCCAGATACAAAATATATACCCCACTGCTACAGCCCAAATTAACCACTTCCTCCAGCCATTCCCACCTGCCTCCAATTACCACCCAGTTAATCCCATCAGGGCTTAATTCACCAAATAGGTTAAGGCTTTCACAAGCCTTGCATTATCTCGCACGTGCCTCTTTGGGGGAACACCTCATATCCACACCATAGCATTGCAAGGGTCCATGATAAAGGAAACAGCAGTATCTGGGGCTTAGAGGGTACACAATCTCATGGAATAAGCAATACAGGAAACAAGCAGTATAGAAAGGAAGAGAGGACTCTGCAGACAGTGCACTAATAAGACAGAAAGGGTAAAGAATAGTTCGAAAACAATCATGATAAAGTCAGGGAATTAAAGAGAAGAACTAAACAGGAGCTAAGAAGAAGAAAAAAAGAAGTGTCAAGGAAGGTGAAGTTAATGATGACAAGTAAAAAATAACTCCAGAAATTATTAGGAAAGAAGGCACATTAAGACATAAAAACAGTTTTCAGCAGCTGTAACTGGATATCTAAATGGATATTCTGGAAACATTTTAAACCATGTATCCAATGAAAAAAATGCCACGTATACTGTAAAGTAACCTGCCTAATAAGCTGAAAGTTAAATTTTCTCTTAAATCCATTGCTTATGACAATAATGCACGTAACGTCTTCTTAGAATATCTTAAAGTATCAAGTGGAATACACCCAATGAAAAAAGCATTCTGTTGTCTCACATGTGTATTCAAGTTCTCCAGTGAAACAGAAGTAGTGAGATGTTTAGAGATACGTATTAGAGGGAATAGGCTCACGAGCTTTTGGAGGCCAAGAAGTCTCACATGAACCAAAAGTCTGGGGAACCAGGAATGCCAGTTGTATGACACAGTCCTGAGTATCAAGGCCTCAGAATCCGGGGCCTGTAGTACAAGTCCTGTCTGAGCCAGGAAGCTCAAGAACCAGGAGCACCCAGGTCTCAGAGCAAGAGAAGACAGATGTGCAGACTCAGTCGATTTGCCCTTGCTCGGCCCTTGTGTTCCACCAGGTCCTCCAGGTGCTGGGTGATGCCTGCTCACCCTACTGAGGGTTATTATCTCTGTTCCATCTGCTGGCCTGCAAACTGTCACGGGCACACCTAGGAATTATATTTTACCTGGTGTTTGGGCATCACTTAGCGCAGTTAAACTGACACATAAAGTTAACCATCATCCCTCAATTCCACGGGAGTGCAAAAATGTCCTCACTCCAGATTTGGTGTCCATCACACACACACACACACACACACACACACACACGAGGATATAAAAAAGGATAATTAAGAATAACAAGATGATTCTTTCTCAGGAATGTTGAGCCAGTTCCCAAGCAGGCACAAAGGTAGTTTGAGAGACCAAGTGAAAGTGACTGGTTTAGGATCTATGGTGATCTGGCCATGGGGTTAGACCTTGCACAGTTTCCATGGTTTGAACTTTCTAACTGCCCCAAAGAGAGAGCACCTGTGCTTTCTTATAGACTTGCCCAAGGAGGCAACAAATGAGAACTAAGGAAGAGTTGGACATGAAACCTGTCAGCAGTCAAACCTCAAAATTGGAGCCTGCCCCTATATTATGGAATATCACACTGTGAACATACAGTATTTGAAAAATAAGTTTAAAATTAAATTTTGGCAGATATTTTATACATAACATAAAAGCCTTAATAATTATTAAATATGCATCATTTGGATTAATGAACGATTTGAAACATTGGTTACTTTTCAAATTAACACATTTTCTCTCCTTTTACAAACTTGGTAATTAAATGTACTCTTATAAGTAATTATAGCTTACTTTGTTTGCAATTTTCAAATGGGATGAGAAAACCATAAAAAGGTATCAGTCTTTTGGAAATGTTTACTTTTTAACATATCGAAGAAATGATTATATTTTCTCCTTGATAAAATGTTTCCTTCCCCTCATCCTTTGAAGTGGAAAAATAATTGATATCCAAGAATTCAAACAATTATCTGATTAACACCCTAAATTGGCTTGCTAAATTGCAATCAGAACTTCAGCAACCTACTTGCTTTTTCTACAGAAGCTGTATAAGTTATTTTATTGCCAACTATTAGTGCAACCAAATATTCTAGTTTATTTTTTTCTTTCCAAGATAAGAAAGTCAAAGAGTATATATTTTTGGCCCACAGGTTGCCACTTCTGTCTCTTTCCTGTGGATCTGAGCACAATTCTTACCTTTCCCAAAAGTCCCCTGTATGGTTGCAGGGAAGCATTATATTGAATTCTGGGCTGATGGAGTATGATGAGGTTCTTATTTTCCCTTCCTTTGATGGTGTAGAGCTATGCTCTGGCTAGATATGACTATCTAGTAGTATTGCCTAATTTTGAAGGACTGTTGATCAAAGCAGCTAGCACTCAAAGGTATATTCAGGGTCCAAATGCCTTGTTAAAGTTGTCTTCTTCATCTGGCTTTGGTTTCTGATGACTATAAACTCTGTGCACAAGGACTCTCATATTCCCTCCATCTGCATGCTGTGGCTCACTTTATTCGTAAAACTTTGTTTGCAGTGCAAAATCCTCAAGAGATTAAATTCCCTGCCTGCTTCAATGCCACACATATCCCTGGTCTGAGCTATTCTTTGTGTCTCTCCTGCTTCTTACAGTTTCCTAGCTACTGTGCCCAAGGGACAGAGAAATGTACTTTTTCTTTTCTCTGCTCTTTGCTGCCCTCACCTGACTGAGAATGTCCTTTTACAAAGTTTTGAAAAGAGCATGGTTGGGTCAAGGGATATAATGGACTATGATGTTAAAATTTATTTATGTCAAGTTAATACACATATAAGAAAAGGTAAGAAAAAGTGTAAATGCTCTGTACTCATGTATTACAAATGAAGACTCAAAATTTCTAAGAGAATAATTCTTTCCTATTCAATAGTGCTATTGGTGATAGGGCTCACTATATACCTCTCTGGAGCATAATTTTAAAAGTTGATCTCACATAACTTTCAAATATATTTTACATTTGGCACATATTTTTCTATGTTACCCTTATTGGTATTTTATAAGTAGGCTCAATCCTTTATATAGTTCATATTACAAAATATTACTAAAAATCATATTACCCAAAGATTATGTCTATTTACAGTTTTCATTGAGTTCCTCAACCCTCAGTAACAGCACACCAATATTTGTGTTTATATAAAATGTTTTATTTAAGATATAAAATGTTATATATGAAATGTTCTATATAGCAGGTGTACATATTACACAACATTATATAATTCTGATGATGACCAGGTACTGAAATTTTATTTCCATGAAATTTTGTTTACTTTTGTACTTTGTGTGTAGACTTAAATCATCAGTTTTCAAACTTGCACACAAATACATTAGATAGTTCATTACTAGAATTTGACAATATTGTTTCATCTTTATTAAATGTTAGGGACACTATGCTGGGGAGCTACTAGAATCTAAATATCATTTGTCCTTCTTAATTAAGTGGCTTGCTATTTCTCTGGTGGAGAGCAATTATAGGGGTTCCTATAGGACGTCATAGGAGAGTACTAATTAGCACTTTGACAAAGTTGCCCTATGCTTCCATGACTAATTTCCATGATTAAGATAATTTGAACATAGCTTAATATTTTAGTTTTATAAATGTACATTGGCATAGAGCATTATCTAATTACAGGAAAACCACTGATGTTTTCTAACTCTTCCATAGCTTTCCATTGCACTACAACAGTATTTTATGTAAATTAGTACATGGAACATACCCACTTTTAAATTAGCATAAAATAAAATAAGGAATATTGGAGTTTCCAGTGTTTGTTAGGCTTACAGGGAGATTCTGAACCTTAATTTATCCTCTTATTAGCTTTAAATAGATGATGGATTTAGACAACTTGTTTCAAGAAAACTTGTGTGGAGTTCAGTGTTGGCAAGAGCCCCCACTCAGGTGGTTGTTTTAATCAGGTGTAAAATCCTCAGTCTGTGCAAAATTAGAAACATATTATGACATATCTTACTGCCCGGGATAGAGTCTGAAGGCGCCAATGTATCATTAGCAGGGAATGAACCACGCCAACAGCTACAAAAGTCCAGTTGTCAAGGCTAGCCCCTGCATCTGTTCACTTGAAGTAATGATTCCTACGTCTCTAATTATTCACAGAAATTTGACCAAGTTCCATTTTATATGCTGAAAATTATCCCTTCACCTCATCTCTTCTCTCAAGTAGACAGTTCCTATAATGGCATAGGTTCCATAGGTTTAGCCCCAATTGTAATAAATGTGTCCTGAGCGTATGTGTCATACATGATTTAAGGAGAGCAAGAACTATGATGAGAAAGAAGCAAAACCAGAAAATGTCATTATCTTTCTGCAGAATCCTCCAGGCTTCAATTGCTTTACAATTTGTTCCCTATTGTACACAGGTGACATCTTCAAATGAAACAATAGCATAGGCAAGCATGATTTGTACTGACTATAAGTTAATGGCCTGATCATCTGTCTTCTCTACATCTTCTGTCCAGCAAAAAAAGAGAGAGCTACAGAGGAGAAATGAGGTAATTGCAATTTTAATTTTTCTGCCTATATTTGTGCAAACTGTGGACTCTTTTAGGGCTCAGCGGGTACTTTTGGCGTGGTGATATCTGCTATTCCATGCTCTTTCAGTATTGAAGAAATCCTTCTCCAGAAAGGGAAGGAATTTGCATCTCCAGCTTGGGCCACCTGCACTCTACTGTAGAGGGAGAGAGGGAAGCTTAAAAGAAATGGATGGCGTTGCAGAAGATAATGCTAAGTGCAGTTAGCCAATCCCTCCAAAAAAAACAAATGCCAAATGTTTTCTCTGATACAAGGAGGCTGACTCATGGGGTAGGGAGGGGGAGCATGGGAGGATTAGATGAACTCTAGATAGGGCAGAGGGGTGGGAGGGAATGGGAGGGGGCAGGGGATTAGCAAGGGCTGTGGAATGTGATGGACATCATTATCAAAAGTACATGTATGAAGACTCAAATTGGGTGTCAACATACTTTATACTTAAACACATATGAAACATTGTGGTATATATGTATAATAAGAATTGTAATGCAAAAAGAATACATGTATAAAGGCATGAATTGTGTGAACATACTCTATGTACAAATATATGAAAAATTGTATTCTGTATGTGTAATAAGAACTGTAATGCATTCCATTGTCATGTATTTAAAAAAAAGTAAAAATCAATAAAACTAAAATAAAAAAATAAAAAAGAAGTCCCTGTTTACGGAGACACCTTGTGAGGCGAACTCTCTCACCCTCAATTTATTTTTAAAAGCTTTTTGAATAAACATTCAATTATTCGGGTTACCAAGGAATTCTGATCATAAACACCTTCATTTTAAGATTAGGAAACTGTTAGAAATGAAATAATTTTGTAAATGTCATGGTTTGTTTGTGGCCAGGCCAGCTCCATAATCCTGCTTCCCTGACCTGGGTCCTGCTCTCTTTTAGGGCAATGTGCATCTTCCAAGTAAGATGACGCCTGCTTCATTTATATAAATAATTATTAAATATCTGTTACTTATATGCATTTTAAAGTAGTTTGTTTTATCAAAAGTAAACCACATCTTTCTGAGAATGTATTTACCATATTTATCAGTTATATTTATGATTCATTATTTTGTGAACTATAGATTTAAAATTTATAAAATTTAAATTATAGATTTAAAATTTATCAGGGTTGACTGTGTTACTCAGTGGGAGCACCTTTGCTTAGCATGTGTAAAGCCACTGATTAGAATCCCAACAAAATAAATAAAGGAAATTTAAAAAAAATTATAAAGCCCTATTCAAACAAATGTAAGCATACAAGTATGATTTAAAAATTAACCTTAAAATAGATGCAAAACTTATTTTCAATACATTAAAGAGCTACTGTTTTTTTTTTTTTTTTTCATTTTCAAACTAAAGTAAGTAATAATAAAATACTCCCAGGAAAAGCTAACTGATATTTTTGGGTTTGTTTATAGGAAATGTTATAATATTCTCCCAAATCCATTATTTCAGCATTTGAAATAACATTTTAAAAGATGATTCATCCCGCTTTCTATAATCCCTGTCAAACAGCATGGGACTTAGAGCACTGCTGCCTGAGACTGATCCTAACAGTCACCAATTGGCTTTTTCAAGTTGAAGAAAAGTGTTTGCAGCAAAGTCACTTTTACTGTGCTTAAAAACTTTGTTTTCTTTTTCAACATTAGTCAAATTGCTTGCTTTAGAAGAGATACAACCCCTTTGGTTTTTCAGCCACAGAATTATGTATCTCAAACATATTCTTCTGAGGCTGAGAAAATTCTTGTTGATAATGAAACAGTTAAATTCAAATTTCTTTTTCCAATAGAACCAGCTAGAGGGGATCAAAAGCAACAGCATAAGCTTGAGATAAGTTACTGAAATTGGTGTGAGACTTTCCACAGATTGGTAGAAATAGAACAGAACAAAACCAAACAAACAAAAAAGGAATTTCACACAAGAGCTGTTTGTAGTTCCTCCCACGTTTTTGTTTTTAGTGATTTCATTTGTTAGAAAATTTATGTAAAGTGAGAAAACCAAATCCCAATAGATAAAGTAAGCAATTTTCCTTTATGAGAGGAGATTTTTGAAAATCTCTGTGGAAAAAAAAAAAAAACTTTTATAACTAGAAAACCTCTCTCTAGAGTATCACTACACAAAACTGCACACACAAAACTGAATACCTTAAAAGAAAAGAAATTTATGATTTCTTACAAAGTTTTGTAGTGAGTATACCATTCTCCTGGTAGTGCCTGGAAGCACTGATGTCATGGTTCAGGTAGCAGGTTGACAGGGGACGGAGACAGCTTTTTCCTCCTGTGTTTACCAATTTTTCAAAATATGTTCATTTTGTATTGGGCTTCAGAAATTATGTTACTGGCCCTGTGGGCAAGAGAATAACAAGGAAGCTAATCTGCACATGAAATGACTGTGGCCCTGAAGAAGATGGACACACACGAGGGATTGCAGAGTAACTTGAATTCTGAATACATTTGGACTGTAGGGTCAACAGGAACCTCTGATGAAGTATTTGGAGGATATGAAAGGGAGAAAGATTTAGTTTTTTGAGTTTTAACACTGTTTGGGTTTTCTTTTGTCCTCAGGAAAGATCTTCTACATGTAGGGATTCAAAGAAAACAATATATTTAAGTGTTGTAGCCAAAGTTCACTCAAAATGATGATTACTAAGGCAGATGCACTAGCTTTGAGACAACTGAGTGTTTCCATCCCTCAGTGACCTCATCTCTGAATTGGTAATACAGTGTTTTGTTGTAAGATTTAAAGAAGTCATTTATGTGATACCCAAATATAAAAATGATTATTTTTCTCTTGACCCTATAATGCTATGATAATATATGTTTTTACCTCACCACAAATGCGTGAGCAATACTAAGGTATTTTCCATTTACAAGAGTTACCTCTTTTGTGTGTTATATCTCAGTAATGGGAACTGTTCCTTTTTTGCAAATTGCTTCTATGTTAGTACTGGTGTTTACCAGATTATTTAGCCTTGTATTATTTTAATGGAAGAAAAATCAACCAGTGTTCAATATATATTATTTATTCAGCACTGGCTTAGTTGCTGTGGAGATATGCAGAAACTCTCTAAGTTTCCCAGTACAATAAGTAATAATTTCTCACTTTCCAAATTCAGTTGCCTGAAAAGAATCAGCTGTTATGTCAAAACATACATATTTTCCTTCTAGTAACCTATGTTTATTTTGTAACATGCTTTGCTTCACTGGATTTTGAATCTCTTGCATTCAACATGTCCTCTCACTCATACCCTAATTCCTGATGACGTATATAAGTAGATTAAAACTACTTCCTCCTCTTAAAAGCTCAGTCACAGAAGATGAGGATTTAGAAAATGGCTTTCCAATTACTAGATCCTAAGAGGAAAAGCATCTTTCTTCAAAAGAAGAAAAATAATTGGTTTGAAATATGTTTTATATGGTTAAATGTTCTCTTATACTATAAAAGAAACTTTACACTCAATTTTTCAATGTAGTAGAATTTTTGACTAGTTATTGATTATTTCTTCTATAATTATCTGTGGAGATTATTCCAGATAGGATCAAATAGCATCAAAAATTAAAACATAATTTTTCCTTTGTTTAAAGTGCTTAATCCTAATTTGACCTTCCTCTAACTCTTGAATTAGATGAAGGACTGATGGGGCTGAGGAGAAAAAGGTACGTTCAAAAATTTGTTAGGGAATATTCAGTTATTTTACAATCATAATAGAACCCATTTGGGATCTGGCAACTACAGCTTTACTAAATTTTAGGAATGTTTACCCCTGACTATAGACCCCTTCCTTCTGTTTGAATATTTACTTCAGTAAACTTGCAATTGTATATTCTTTCTCTACTCGTTTAGGATGAGAATCTTCTCCCAGGCTCTGTCCCAGAAATGTCTTTCCCAAAGATCTGGAAACTATCTCTTTGGACTAGAATTATTTAAAAAGACAGTAGCTGTGGCTTCCAGTCTGAATGAAAGGCTATGAGCCTATTGTTAGTTAGCAAACACAGAAGGCCTAAGCCATTGATGAGCCTCCTCACTGAGGTCCCCAGCAATTTGCTGACAGGCCACCCGATCTTTAAAATATCCTTCCTCTCCTTTTATTTCAGTGGAATTGAGTTATCTTGACTCCAATTGCAATAGGTAGGAATAAGTCTTCCCTATCTGTTTAACTTCCCTGGTAAAATTTTTCTTTTGCACATCTGAAGGAGCATCAAACTGAAGTTAGAAATGGAGTGTAAAAGGCAGGGCCAAGAATCCAGTGGAACATTGGTAGGCAAGAGTTGACCAGCTGAATAGTACAAACTACATCTCCACATTAACATTTGATGGATAAGGAAAAGACACAGCACTAGGAAAGGGTTTAGCTGGTTTGGGAATAATACACACACATACACACACACACACACACACACACACACACACTAAGCATAGGATAACTATGCCAAGAAAAGGGTGCTTATGACTCCATAGTCCATATTCAATATGATATATCAGCAAAAATTTAATATGACCTGAAAATAATATGAAAAATGATGATTCCTCATTTGTCATTTTCCTAGTAAATAACAGAGTTTCAGTCTATGATCTTTAAGGAATTTTAAACCTTATTTTTATGAGTTTAGAAATGTCAAAAAGACACCAGAATGTAAGCTAATTAGAATAGAGTTGTATCAGTCTTAAAAATAAACTGTAATGAAATAATAAAATTAATTTAAAATGTGGAAGAAAGGGATATGTATGTGTGGGTAGACAAGATAGTGGATAATTACTTTAGCAGGTTAATACAAGAATGATCTGGATAAATTTGAAAGGGCAACCTTTGCTCTAATACCTTAATATAAAATTTTAAAATATTATTGTAAAATGAATGCACATGTTCGAAGTACACAAAACATACAGTTTAAGAAATGTTTATACAGGAAATACTTATCAACCATTATGGAGGTATGCTCATATGTATTTTCAAAGTTGTCAATTATATTAACTGTATTCTAACTTTCAGATAAGTGGATGATTATTAAGTACATGCTAAAATATAAGTTCATAGCAAATGATGCATTTTGGAAGCACAAAGAGATAAAGTGGAATAATGGATTGACATTTTTGAAAAATCAAAGAGTAAATGAATACATTTGTGTCAATTAATTTCATGCATTTTCATTGAAATACCTTTCAGATGTGGATTCCTTTTAAGGGAATGAACTTAGTTAACATTTTTGCTAAAAGGTGATATTTTTAATATATTTTGTTTATTCATTTAAAAAAATATATGACATTTTCAAATGGCCATAAATACAGATTTATTGGAAACTTATCTTTTAACTTTGAATAACTCAAGAAATGCCTATTATGTACAAATTATAGGAAACTTTTAAATATTATTAAAAAGACTTCTTTTGTTTTTTAGTAAGTTAAATTCCTTTAAAACAGCTAAAAATTACATTGTATTTGACAGTATTTTTACAAAGGAGTCATAACCATAGTATAGCTTAAAGATTCAGGATTGATTGCCAACATTCTTTGTAGTGTAGGCACTTAATTACAATTGTTCAACCTAAAAAAAAATAAGTAATTTGAAATTGTCAAATAAAGCGACCTCTTCTGCTGCTGTATCAAGATCAATATGCTGGGTCAGGTGTCTGTTTTCCTGAAATGGGTCCTACTAAGCCCTTTATAGTATTTTCAGACCCTCAAGTTTTTCTCTACCCCTTCCCTCCAATACAGAACCAAATCTCTCTGATAGCTGTTAAAGCACTATATTAATGAAAGATCATTTTTTTTTCCAGCTTTGCTCTTTATTTTTCTGATCTCATCATTATTCTTAAATAAAACATTAATTTAAACTAATTAAAGAAGACTTAGTCCTCTAGCTCTGGTGGCTATCATAGGAATGACATTTATACACATATTTCCCATGAAGCAAATGGAAAGTGTAACACACCTACTGAAAGATTACGTAGTTAATGCACATGCCCCTGGTTCTAAAAAACACCCTAATAAACGTCAGCGTGAGGACTCCCCTTCTTAGGGGAATACCAAGGTGGAAAGTCCCCTTAACAACCTTGTGCCAGCTTTCTGTGAGGATTCCCCATGGTCCCTGGGGCTTTGTGGAGAATGTTCACTGGGGAAGGCAAGAAGCAGCCAGCAGCCTAACAGAGATGGAAACAACCAAACTTGTTCCCTAGCAGCTGTTCTCAAGGGGGAAAAAAAACATTGCTTGTTTCTTATGCTTTCTTTGACTATACTTAAAGCTTCTGAATCATTGCTAATAGTACATAATAATTCCTGAGTCCAGCAATCATACTGAATGCTCCCAGACTTTAGTTTGATGTATTTGTTAAAATTGACTTGATAGTTTCTGCAAGTATTAATGTGACCAGAGGGACATCTGAAAACATGAAATTATTATTTATATATTATATAAAAGATCACCTGCACACTGTGTATAGATTAAAGGAAGCACACTATATAAGAGTCAAGGTTTTGTTACACCCCATGTATTTCATTTCTGTTGGTGTGAAAAGTGTCTTTTGCTGGAAAAATCTGTTACACTGTAATGTGTAACTCTGAAGCTGAAGGAGCCCTGAGATACATTTATTCCTACACCACTCAAGTGGAACCATCTTAAGAAAGCTAGGGTCGTAACCTTGCATGCAGTATGAATGATAAATGTACCTTAATGCTTCCTTCTCCTGTTTGCAGTGTCCCATGGTTTTGATATATGTATATTGGGTTATTGGACCCATATCTTAGGATTGCTGACAAGATATCTGGTATGGTACTTTCATATTTTATGACTTATTGAACTATGATTTTAAATTTGTTCAGCACATCAACATGTTAAGTGAAGAGGCCAGAATTATTTTTCGTTACATTTCACTGAGCTGTGGATCCTTTCAGAATGGTTTCAAGTACACAAGCATGAAAAGTGTTCTGGCTTTAAATCTGCACCCATCAGACCTGAAAACAAAACAATTAAATTTAAATTATTCCCCCAGTGCCTTGAAACTACAGAGATGATTAAAAATAGCTGTTGGTGAGGCAAGTGAATATGGGAAATCTGTTTACTGGGCTAGGAGGACCTCAGAGGAATTCCTGCATGCTGTGTGCCTGAAGAGATGTGTTGGAGGGACTTCTTTTCCATTTTCTTCCTTTAAATAAGCAAACAAAAAGTGTTCTGGCGGGGGGCGGGGGGGAGTTAAAAAATACAGGTACCCAGGTGTATTTTGGGTGAGTTCAGAGTCCAAAACACATAGTTGTTTTTTCCATTTACCCTGATTGTTTTTCTTTCTGTGGTTCATACAAACACTGTGCTAATGAAACTACTGGACAGTTTACACCGACTCCTCTAGTTGACTTACCCATTTGTATCACTTGGTGTATAAGAATGTAGCTCATAAAATTCCTCTTGATCTTTCATGTCAGTATCCAAAGTATAATACCTGTGTGCTTGAGGCTACCATTCACTGGGAATAACATACAGGACTTCTAGTGTTACTATTAATCTGGAAACTATGCAGGTTAATCTGAGGCCATACTCAGTGTATGTGTAATTGAAATTAACCATTTCAATTTTTCAAAGGTCTTAAAATGTTCCTGGAAAATAAATGCACATCAAATAGAGCAACATATTGCACATGCAAATAACTGCACGCACACACACACACACACACACACAAAACCCACACAATTTAAAATTTTTCTGTTACTAGTATCCTGACCTAAGGCCTTATCATATCAGTTATACTAAGGAATAGAAACTATGTTCATCAAATTTTATTTGACAAGAACTCAAGCAAAATATCTATAAATATTCTTATTTCAAACATGAAATTATACCTGTTTTCACTAAGGATTAAACTTGAACTCAGTATATATTGTGCATGTTCCACTCATGCAAACACAGTTTTCAAAATTTGCTGATTTATTTTATAATGATATATGGTTTGTATTAATTATGGTTTGTATTAATATATGGTTTGTATTAATTAAGCTTCTGAATCTTTGCTAATAGTACATAACAATTCCTGAGAACAGCAATCATATCAAATGCTCTGGCTAGTGAATATTTTAAGCAAAGAAAATTAGAATGCTTTTTTAAAAAAATTTCTTTAAGGAAATGATAACATTTTGAACATGACTAAGAAAGTCCCTTTAAAAAGAAGTTTTCATTTTGTTCTAAATTGCTGTTATGAAGATATATTTGAACAGGATTTAACTGTAATATTTTGTTGCCATAAACAATGAAGTCTTTATATCTTGCTGTCGTCTGAATCATGTTCCCAAAAGACATTGACATCCTAATCCCAATACCTGTGAATTTGATATTGTTTAAAATAATGTCTTTGCTGATGACCAAGTTAAGATGAGATCATTAGGATAATCTACAATCTAATTTAACTAAACCCTTATAAAAAGGATAAATGTGGACACAGAGACCAAGACATGCAGAGGGAAGATGATATGAAGATACAGGGAGAAGGTCATCCACAAGCCAAGAATGCCTGCTGCTACTAGACCCGAGGACAGAGGCATGAAAGAGATTTCCTATCACAACACTCTGAAGAAACCAGCCCTGTCATCACCTAGATTTTATAATTCTATCTTCTAGAACTGTGAGACAACAGCATTCTGCTGTTCAAGCCTCCATATTGTGTTGCTTTCTATGACAGTTTTAGAAAAAAAAAATACCTTTTTCTTTCTTTGTATACTCAGTCTTCAACATTTCCATTTCCATGTATTGTCATTATTACCTAAGGGAAAACATACACACTTATGAAAAATATAAATATCTTATAAATACATGAAAGACATATACAATGTTTTATATTGTATGTACTATTGAAAGCAGTTTGATGTATTAAAATCAAGTCTAATTAAGATGTAATTTTATTTTCTAAGGCATCAAACACTTGAAGGGTCCAGGATAAGCAAAGTTTTTACAGTAAAATAGAAAAAAAAACCATATGTATTAAATTCATTCTTCACCCTCATATCCCTAAACTATGTGATACATGAAAGTCATATCTATTTCTCATTCTCTGAAAAACTCTTGATTGCTAGAGGCCTTAAATTTTCATTTTAATTCCTGGCCTTTCTTGTGTTCACGTCACTAAACAAATTGCTCAATTTTGATTCTAAAATATTTTATGTTAATACCACTCATATAGATAAAACGCTACTGCAAAAAAAATGTTCACCAAATATACAAATAGAAAAATGGTTTCAAATAATTAATTTTTCACTTCTGATATTTTAATATGGAGAAAAGGGATTTAAGAAAATATCCACATAGGTACCCAGAAATCCTCTACCATTAAAGAAATATGATTGATAGATTTTTAAATAAATGCATAAGTTTGATATTATTGACCTTTTTTTGGTAAGATGTGGGAAAAATTATTATTCTTTATAAATAAATAATAAAAATTATTATTTTTTATATGACTCCATGACTCCATCAGAAAATAAATACCCCTTACGTTCATAGAGGAATGACATAAATTCTAAAGTTTTGATGGACTGTGTTTCCTTCATCTTCCTTCTTGGGCAAACTTTCTCCCCCCTTACAACTCCATGCCTTCTTGCAACTCCATGCACCCAGCTTTTGAACTGCATTGAAGAGGGAAATTATCCCTCTTCAAGATATTCAAGAAACATGAGGCTTGGAGGAAAATAAGAATTTTCAGCTAATGTAACAGGTTCTACTACTGTAACTGGAATGGGTTGCCGAGCAGCTAACAGTGAAATGTGAACAGTTAATTAGAAGGAGATAGCAACAAGTCTCTCAGGACCTTTACCCCTTAACTCCCCAGGCCTTTCGTTTAGCTACCTGGAATTTATTTCATTGCCAGTAAGCGCTCTCTACCGGCAAGCCACGAAAATATTGTTACTGGATTATTCACAGGTCATTAATGCCTTTTATACTTCATCAGTGTTGTCTTGAAGTCCAACAGGTTTTAAGCCTGGGTGATCTAGACTAGGTCTGACTAATATCCTGAGACTCAGTTGGGTAGAAATGAAGTTCATTTGAGGCACTGGATGTAGCTTCAGAATAGGTCTGTTTGATAAATCCTTTTATACTGTTAAAACAAGAGTAGACTGGAATTTATGACAGTGCTTGCATATTTTTCTATCAAATTTGTGAAATCTTCACATGATATCTATTTCTGATAAGTCTTCAAAACATTTCTCTCATCATTTCATCCTGTCCTCTTTTTCTCTTTAACAATAGTTAATATCAGCTAAAATAAAATATTATCTAATATTTATTGTGTGTGTGCATGCATGTGGCTTTATATTCATCTTTTTTTAACAGGAATGCAAGCTCTGAGAGGACAGGGATCTTTGTTTTGCTCACTCTCTTAAGCCGAGATTCTAAAATAGGACCATAGCCCTCCAAAACACTTAGTGAATGCTTTTAGAATGTATCAGAGATTGATATAATCTGTTTTATACTTGCATTTTTAATTTTTTTCCAGAAAATAGCCTTTATATAGAGCTCACTGTATATCAGTCACTATTCTATATATTTTAAAATGCTAATTTATAAAATAACAAAAGAATGTCAGGTACCATTATATTCACATTTTATAACTACAAAAGCAAAGATTTAGATATTTGTCGGATTGTCAAGTATTTAACAAGTTGTTGAAAAACAAAGCAAAACACGTTCTCATATGTAGTGTTCACTGATTTCTATGATGCAAAACACTCCTAACCAATCAACACAACTGGCTTGCAAAATTCCAAACACCTTACAACTGGCTCACAAACTCTAATGTTATCCAGTGTAAACACTCTACTTTAAACAAACAGACAGAAGACTACATAAATGACTTAGAATTGCTTAGCTAGCAGTGGTATATCTAGGTTATAAAGTCAGGCTAACCAGTCATGCAAGCTCAGAGACTAATGACGATTTTGAGTAGTATTCTCAAATAATCATAATTAACCAAAAAATATCTTCTAATTGGGGGGTGTATTTCCCCACACCAATATACATACACACACACACACATACTTTGCAACCATGTCTCATCCCTGATTACTATACTTACTAAGGTAGGGTTTTTATTTAAGTGTAATTATTTTAGTAAATTTCATTTGTTTATAATTTGTAATAATGTTCAGTTAGCAAAGCCTTTTTTTTCCCTGTTAGCTTCTTTCTTTTCCATTGAAAAAGATTGCTCTATTTAGCACTAATATTTTGAGGATTGAGATAGCTATCTACCTTAAAGGGTGCATTGGATTCATCCATTCCAAATCCCTTAGTACATATTACAGCAGAATAAAATAGGCATATGAAAATTTGAATCAAAATATAAATAGCAGATAGCCTAACTGAATCTCAGGGGTGAGAGAATGGAGGACATTTGAATCATATTACCAGATGTTCAACCTCTACTGTGAAGTCAAAAACAAGAAAAAAAAAAAAAAAGGTTAATTGAAGTTATTTGGGGTCATGATGCATTTAAAATGCAATTGAAAACTTCCCTGCATAAATAAATACAACTTTGAAATTAAAATGTATTGAACCTAAAACACTGGAAGAAAGAAGATTTATTAATTTCTTGATTTCACAGACTTCCGAAAGGATCTCACCTTTGTGGAACTAGCTTTTCAATTCTTTTTGATTTTTGCATGGCAGATTTCCACTGTTTTGTATTTCAAATTTGAAGCACAATAACAGCATAGGTATCAAAATCCAATCATTCCATTTTAGTAAGCAGTGGTTCCTAAAATCCAATACATTAATGGTTAGACAGAGAGAGGGTTCAATGCTAAATCCTTCTTTTTGAATCAGTTTCAGGTGGTTCTATTTCCAAAACTGTTGAAGCAAAGGCATTAATTATACATTTCTATTGTGACAGAGCCAACATCAGCAGTCACTAAGGCATAATTTCTTTAGGAGGCAAGGCAGTCTGTTCTCTGATCAAGTTTTGCTTCCCACAGGGAGGCATCAGTCTTAAATTACATAGCAGGCAGGCAGGAGAAAGGAAGCAAACAATAAGCACTTCCCAAGGGGAGGAAGATTGGGGATTGGACTCAAGGTATCCTATTAAATAAATAAAATTCCCTGCTTCTGTCTATTATTTCCATTCACACACACTTACACACTGACACAGACAAGATATTCAGAATGTTTATGAATTTCATTTTATTCTTTTTGTTATCTTACTTTAGATGAGAAATATTGACTTGTTTTTTAAGATTATTCAAATTTCTTATTTTTCCCGAGAAACTAAAGGTAGGATGAGTTGATTCTTAACTAATAAGGGTTTAAAAAAAAATTAAACAAACAGCTGTTCAATGAAAGTAAGTAAAAAAAAAAAATGCCTGTTTTTGTCTTACTCGAAAATATTCTGTATTACATTTGATTATCAATTCATTTTCTTTTTGCAGTGAAAATCAGCTTTGTTAATTCACCAGGCTATTAAAGAGAACATAAAAGTACAAAGTGAATGATGAGATTGCATAGCATAAAATCTAGATGACTGTAGGTATAGCGGAGACTTTTTTGATGCAGTGACCAAGACAGAGTGCAGAAAAAAATACATTGATAAAACAAACTTCATTATAATTAAAATTTGCTTCTCTGAAAAGTACATTGTCAAGGGACTGAAAAGATAAGTCATAGATTGGGAGAAAATATTTTAAAGAGATTGTTCAAGGACCATAATCTTTGGTACCTGAAGAATTTTTACAACTCAATAAGAAAATGAATAACCCAATCAGAAAAAAAAATAATAAGGTCAAAAAATAGAGCATAAAGCTCATCAAAAAGGAAAAAAAAACCCTGAAAATAGCACATGACATGTATATATCATTAGGGCACTGTAAATTAAAATCCACCTTAAAGAATGGTCAGAACTCAGCACACTGGTGATACCAAATGCTGACAGATATGGAACAACAGGAACTCTAGTCTATATGGGGACATACCAAAAATATCGCCATTTTGATGACATTTTCTAACCAACTTTGCATTACTTTCACCATGCAATCCAGGAGTCATGCTACCTGGTATTTATCTAAATTAGTTAAAAACTTAGGTCCACTTAAAAACCTAGGCCTTGAAGTCAAACTCATAGTTGTGAAATTTAGAAAGCAAACACAAATATCATACAGATGGCATATTGTAGGCAAAGGGATGAATAACAGTGGCACATCCAGACAATGGGTATTACTCAGTTCTAAAATCAAATGAGTTATCAAGCCAGGAGCAGATATGGAGGAACTTTAAATGTTTATCCTTAAATAAAAGGAGTATATCTAAAAGGCTAAGTACTGGATGATTGTACCTGTATGAACACTCAGTGAAAGACAAACTAGGGATACATAAGATCAATAGTTTCCAGGGCATAGTTTGGAGGAAGGACAAATAAGCAGGGCACAGAGGATATTTAGGAAATAAAATTACTTTGTAAATTGCTAGGATTCTGGATAATGGCAGCATACATCCATCATAGCTCAGAGAATGTTCTATACCCAAATGGAACCCTAATGTAAACTGTGGAATTCTGAGTAATAATGATGTACCACTGTAAGTTCATCAACTATAACAAGTATACCAATCTGGTGGGATAGTGGGGGAGTCTGACACAAGGCAGGGATGAAAGGGGTATAAGAGAATTCTGTGTACTTTATGCTTAATTTTTCTGTTAATCTAAAACGTTTCTAAGATGTAAAGGTTATTTAAAAGGGTAAACACATACAGGGTATAATTTTCTTTGTCTAGTTGCCAAAAAACAACAATATAGTTCCAATGACCAAGAATGCTACTAAATTTGCACATGCTCTGAAACACCACCAACATCCTTTCAAAAAGATCATTTAATTTTACCTCTATAAAAAGTATTAAGCCCTCTATTGTAGTCTATTCACTGTGATATTAAGGAAATCAGCTGAAGATATGACTTTCTCCTGGCTCACCCCAAATAGATGCTAAAATTCTATAAACCCTGGTAAAGCAGGAAAACAATGTCCAGAGTTTATCCGCAATGGTTTCTGAATGTCACACATGTTTAGCACACTTTCATATCGAGACCAAGGGAGTATCTATTACAACACATGCTTTTACTTTTGTGCAGTGTAAAGTGTTTTTTTCTCTTAGCATTTCTACCCAATGATGACATAAGTCACACATGTCATATTCATTGTCTAAAGCCACATGAGTGTGCATAACATCAAAGAGGATAGGTACCTGAAATTCTGCCCTTTCTAAAACTTCCAAAGATTTCTCACCAATGCTCATATCACATGACTAATATGTGTCTATAGAAATTCAACACACTAGCAGTGTCCCTTCCTTCTTTCTCCATTTTCCTTTGAACCTGAAGGTTACTGCTAACCTCTAGTATAGAGGTATACCTTCCTCTGACATCCTCATCACAGGTACCAAAGGGGAGTTAGCAGGGTTACAGCCATGGCTCTCACAGTGGAGTAAGGATGACCACAGGGTTGTTTTCATTTCCCACATGAAGACATGGAGACAATTTCTTTTTCCCTCCCACATGTGCTGTCTTTGATACTTACTTTCACCATAGATTGTAACAAAAGTGAAATTCTGAAACTTCAGAGGCCAGATTTTAGGAAAACTAGCAGTTTCTGCTTCCTTCCTGTAAGAAGGAGCATCCATCTCATCCATCTTGCTCTAAGGATGCTTGATTAAAGCTCATGAACCAGGAAGTGCCACATGGACAGGAAGAGGCCAGGAGAGAGCAGCCAGCACCCAGCTAAGTGGGGGACACTTTCCTAGGCCTCCCAGTTCTACCACATTGCCTGCTGGATTCAACATGGGGGTAATATCAGTTAACACCCCATGGACCAGATTAGTCTATGTAACTTATGTAACTTCAGGTAGAATTGGTAGAAATAAATCATTCTTTAAGTCAACCAAATTGGAGATTATTTTTAAAAGAGCAACATAGTTGTCTGTTCTGGTTGACTATTTAAAACAAATAGATGGTTAGAAAAGTCTGTATGCTCAGGGACCATACAAGAACAATGACAATTCTAGAGGTAGAGTCCCAATGTCACTGTTAACTCCAAATGTGATTCATACACAGTCTTGAGAACAAAACAATGGAGGTGATTTTTCTAGTTGCCCAGATCTTACTAATTTTCCTGTGACATTTAAAATTTCTCCCCATTGTATAGTCTTGTCTTATCTAATTCTGCTGCTCTCTGATGCTTTAGTCAGAAAGTCTTATTCTTCAGGAAAACTCAGTCCCAGACATTCCGAAAATTATATTTGTTTGATTTATAATGTAATTAGTGAATCATTCCTTCAGTAATTTGGTTTTTGGTTTGTTTGCTTGCTTGTTTTCTAACAATTTACTTTATGTGTCTGGACATATCTCAAAGGAAAAGTTCTTCAGAAATGAATATTCAACTACTTTCTGGCATATGAGTCACTGGCCATACATTGAATTCTTCAGGGATCATCTTTCACAACTTTTTCAGGCATTTTAGGATATTACATTCCTAATATGTGAAGTTTTCAGTAAATAATTCAGTGTTCCTACAGGCAGTTAGTTCCAGTATTCCAAATTTCTTTAGTCTGTGAGAGACAGATATCTCTTTCAGATTTTTAAGTAGTAATCAAAATATGAACTTGGATTCAATTAGCAGTTGCATAAAATAGCTTAATATGTTATAATAAATAATCTGTTACACATTGAATTCAACAATATTTCAATTTTTTAACCAAAGGAGATTTTCCTTCATACATTAACACAGTTCTATTTAAGACAAACACTACTACCTTCCTACAAATATTAAGAATGAACAGGAATCTTGCCAGTTCTAATTTAGGCTTGATTGATGCCTTAGTACCTTTTGTGGAGCTATAACAGAATACCAAACACTGGAGGATGTACAAAGGAAAAAGGATTATTTGGTTCACCATTCTAGTGACTAGAGAATTCAATAGCACAGTCTCGGCATTTTGCAAGGGCATCATGGCTGTATCACAGCATGGTGGGCTGTATCCCAGGGTGCAGTGCTAGGTGAAGCTTGTGCATAAGAACTCACATAGAGAGAGGCAGCAAGGGACTGAGAAGAGACCCGACTTGCTTTTTAAAAAACAGCCTGATCAATCTAATCTAGTCCCCAAGACCAACGTTAGCACCTTATCGAGAATGGTCATGACCTAATTATCTTCCAGGAGAAACCTTCTCTCATGCTTCCAGCATACAAACTTTTAGGAAACAAACCATGTCAAAGCCACAGCAGTTACTAAAGTGCTTGCATTCAGGTGCATTGAAAATAGTAAAAAAAAAAAAAATGAATTCTGGTCCCAGAATTAACTGCTTGTGACATCTCTTATATCCTTTAATTTCAGTTTCTTGTTTACATAAGATAATAATATCTGCATCTGTGAACTATTTTGAAGTCTAAAATGAGATAACATTTTGATTATAGTTCTTTAAAGAAAATAGGCACTAAGTAAATATTATCAATCTTAATTATGTCTCAGAATCACAATAGTGAGCTTGCTAAAATATAGCTAAGGAATACCTCTTACATATAATACCTCTCATCCTCCACTCTGCAGGGAACTAAAAGAGGCAGCAGATATTTGAGAAGAGATTTACAGATGGCAGTCTAGATTAATAGCTCACCACTTAAAAAAAATTTCTAAGGATGCAAAAAAATAAATGGATGATCATTTATTGAATACTCACTATAGGACATGTACTCAGCTAAGAATTGGCCAAAATTTAATAACTCACTTCAGCTAGAGAGCCCACTGTCTGGTTTTATCAATTATAGAAAGAATTGACTCAGGACATTCTTGTAGGTAACTGAAAACTTTTTCAGAATGGCTTTTAGCCAGCACATTTATTTTAATTAAGATCACCTCATTTACACTAGCTTAGTATCTGAGAACCTAATTTTGTTTCTATTTAGGCATAGAACCATCTATAGAATCCAAGACTCCTGAGTCCCAGAGAAGAGCACTTCCCATTACAACTTGCAGCTGTAGGAATAAAAGAGAACAGTAAATGCTACTTGAATTTCATGATTTCAAATATTCAGTAAAGATGAATTCATTTGCTGCACCTGCTTGTTGTTTTATCATTCCATTTCCTATCTCCCTTGGGAATTGGCCCACAGACACAACACCTATTTAAAAAGATTGGATCTTGAAAAAATGTAAATTGATATTTCATACCCCATAGGTTCTTCTGCGATGGTAATACCAGTGCTATATGCACATTGAAAATTAAATCATTTTTTAAGCTAGTGTAGGGTCTGTCTAATAAAACCCCTTATGAAATCCCACTGTGTCTACTCAGTAGCAGCTTTTCACATTGTAACATTTAAGCTTTTAAAAAGCAACAGAACAAATGTGATTGATTATCAGTTCCCTTGCCAGATTCTACATTGAAATTAAAGAAAGTAAAAGCTCTTTTATGAAAGTGATATAACCACCTGCAATATTAAACCAATAAAATATGTGTTCAGCTGTTTATGAACTGTCTTGACCCAGATAGAAAGTGGCCGTCTAGTGTAAGAGCCTAACATAGAAATGGATCAATCCTTCCTAACTGTGGCAAAACAGTAAAAAGCATTCCAAATTGACTAAAAGGTCAAAACACAGTGAAAGACTTCCAGCATTGAAGCAAATAGGAACTAAGCCACACTTGTGGTAAGCGGAACATATGAAAAAATGCAGCCAATTAGTATGTACGTGGGAGATATTCTAGAAATTACTGACTCATTAAAAGCAGGTACCCCATGCCTAACATAACAAAAGGATATTTGATTGAGCACCCATTTGTTCTTCAGCTTAAGTAAATATTAAACAATGGTCTGATGATTTTGACAGCACTGATACTTTTTTTTAAACTAATAGATGTGTGATCTATAAATATCCCATTTCCACTCAATTTCCATATAATCCATTTTCAATGGCTAAAGATCAAATACACCTTTGTTTAAGGAAAGAAAACTAAATCAATAAACATGGACTTCTCTAATGGTAGTGACCTTCTGATACTCTAGTAGTAGTAACCTTAGGATTCATGTTTAAGAGAAACCAGTCCCATTTCTGGGTTGACTTGTTCCAAAATCTATTATCTTTGGCAGGAAATATTTCAGCAGCAAAATATATGAAGAGGACTAGAGTAGCATGCTATTAACCTGGGAATCTTGGAGCTCTGATGGGCCAAGAATTTTCCAAGATGATAAAAACATGGAGAACATCTTGTAGCTGTAGTTTTCTTAAATGTGTATGAATGAGTAGCTACAGAACAGCACGACTTCATTAAGTTGGAAGACCATGCTTTAGAAAAGTAGCAACTTTGTCCCAGATAGAATGAAATTTGGGAAGAAATCAATAACAGGTTACTAAAACATGGATGTAACTCAAGAGAGTTGATTGCAAGAAACCAAGATGTTTCTTATTTTATGGGAATCAGGGAACAAGTTTAAATCAGTGGTAAAAACCACAGAAAAATAAACCAATTGATTAACTTGGTCCCTGGGGCTGGGTTAGGTTTGGGCCTTTGATGTGGTTTATGAAGACTTACACACATATAAAAAGACAATGGCTTGGAAGGACTGCCCTTATACCGTGTATAGAAGAATTATGTGTGTGTGTGTGTGTGTGTGTGTGTGTGTGTGTTCGTTCATATTTTCTCTTGGAATTACTTTACAAAATCATTCTTCATGGGTTGTTTGAACATCTCAAGACTTTCTTTAATATTGTTTAGTTTTTGATATAAATTTTATCCACAATGTGAATAAACAATCCAAGTGAGTATACGTGGGCAAATATTGAAAAAAAAATATCAGAGACACAGGTAGAGATATAGACATAAATAAAAATCAGTGAGACTAACATTCTAGGACTATTCGTGATTTAGTGCTTAGGGCAATTCCAAATCAAAAGTGAAAAAGTGGTTTAATTAATGACTATATGATACTAAAATATAGAGAAAGTCAGAGATGTCCAATTTATCAGACAACAAATTATGCTTTGAAAAGCTACATAACAACACAAATATCCAGACTTTACAGCAATCAAACTATGCCCTTTTCCTCCAACTAAAAACTTACAGGATAGAAATATAGGCGTTCCATTAAACAGCATAATTTTTTTGTTCACAGTTGAATTCATTTTTGTCAAATTTTATGCAAATTAAATGGATTTTAAATTAAAATTTAAGTTGTCCTTCTTTAAGATCAATCTTTATTCATATGTGAAAGAAGTATCTAAGTATAAATGTAAAATATCGATTTTTGTAGTTGGCTTCCTTTCAGTGGTACGTTCTGAATTTTTCTTTAAATGTGTAAGTGTTCCCAGGATGGTAACTCTAACTGCCCTTTCTTCAGTCAGAGAAGGTCAAGCAGCAGCCTGTTGCCCTGTCCACGAGCACCCCCTACTGGCACATGTGAGACACCCACACCTATTATTGTAAGAAACTTGATTTTAAAAATCTACTATTACTTTGATAAATATTTTCATAGGTAAACATGTAAATAGCTACATCACCTCAAAAACTTTGTTCAAGGCACTCTGTTGATATTTGTCTCATGTTTTAAAGTAGTGAATAAGATGACAAACTGCCACAGTCCGGCTGCAGCAAAATAACGGGGGGGGGTGATGAAGGACTTGTGTAGANCCGGAGGGTGACGAGCAACTTGTGTAGATTGATACAGCAGGAGTGGAAGCCATTTATTGTAGGACAGGAGCGGTATATATACATTCCACACAGCTTATCTAATTAGCATAAACTAGATACAGCAGTCAACCAATAAGGAATCTCCACACTTAATGGCTCGCTGGTGTTACTTCACAAACCACTCCCTCTGGCAAAATGCCAGGCGCCATCCAGACTTGTTTACAGACTCTAACATTTGCCAGGCGCCATCCTAACTTGTTTACAGACTCTAACAACAAACATTCCCCATGTTATCATAAAGGCGAGTAGATCAATTTATAACTTTATTAGTTTTCTACTACTTCTGTAACAAATTCACAAAAACAAACTAACACATGTATTAACTTAAAATAATACAAATCTACTTGCAGTTCAGTAGGTCAGAAGTCTCACATGGGTAACACTAGGCTAAAAGTCAAGGTTTTGGCAGGTTTTAAAATTATTCCTTGTGACTTTGGTTGAGGACGTGTATAAAAAACATGTTAAAAAAGTAGGCTAGCTCCTCTGGATTGCTTATAGTGCAATGCAAGAAGAGAAAGAATTTAAAGATGAAATTGTTAATTACATGAGAAGCAGAACCCAGAAATCTAGAAAATTCTCAATCTTTCCATATTAGGGGAAAACAATGAAATAGCATGTCTGGGAGAGGACAAGGGTCTCATCAGCAACCACTTGACCAAGAGGAGAGTGGAGGCCACACGCTCTTCTTCAACAGAGTGTGAACCTTCGTCAGTTACTGGAATGAAAACCAAGGGCTGTTGCCCAAATTAATGGAAAAATGATCCTAATGACATTTCAGAGAGAGCTTTCCCATGCTCTTTTTTACTATGTGAGGTTATGGTGAGAAGACAAACATCTGTAAGAAAGTGGGTGCACATGAGAGGCAGAATCAGCGCGCACCTTGGGCTTGTACTTCCCAGTTTCCAGAACTGTCAGCAGTCTGCTTATAAGCCATCCAGTTTCTGGTATTTTGTTATAACAGCCTGAACAGCCTAAGATGGGAATCTTGTGGGAGATTGTTATGGTGTTTACCACAATAATCAACAACTACTTCTTGAAATGTGAAAAGAGTATCTGGTTAATTATTTAGTAAAATACATGTCATGGTATTCAAAATCTCTTGTATAATTTCAATAATATTCAGAGGTGAGATGATTGGACTATGAGAGTTGTAATCTAATCAGTGCATCCTCCTGTGAATGGACTACCGGATGGTAACTGTAGGCAGGGGGGAAGTGGCTGGAGGAGGTGGGTTCCTTGGGCAGGGGGGTTACACTGTGGTCCCTTAACTCTTCCCACTCTGCTTCCTGGCCTCCATGAGGGGAGAGCTTCCCTCCGCCATGCCTTTCTTCCATGATGTTCTGCCTCACTTTTGCACCAATGCAATAGAGTTGATCCACCATGGACTGAAACTCTGAACTATGAGCCAAAATAAAATTTTACTTCTCTAAGTTGTTCTTGTTGGGTAATTTAATCACATGAAAAGCTGACTAACATTATATATGCTACATTAGTATCTGGACAAAAAAATTACTAGATTTTTTGCTATTTGCTCAAAAGAGTAGCCAAAATTAAAAATAAATTATGCATTTTTTCATTATATCAGAATATACAAAATTGAAAATTGGATGGAAAAAAATCACCAAAACATGAAAAGAAAAAAAAAATAATTAGAACCCCTACAGTCTTATAAACAAAATGTTTCGGAATTATGAGATAAAAGCATAATTTTAGAGTTTGCTTCACATCTAATGCTATATAAACAAACTTTAAATGATTGCATAACATAAAACAGCAACTATTTCTTTACTGTTTATTGCTTTCAAATTTTCTTGTTAGATTAATATGAAAGAATAGGAAAAAAATACATGCTAACCAGAATATTTCTTGCTAAGTCCTACTATATAATTTATCAGAGTGCTGTCTTAGCTAGTTCTGTCTTAGCTGAGAATTTAACCTTTTTTGGAGCTTAGAAGTTACAGCTATAAAATGAAAATACAATACTAATAGTTGTAGTTACCACAAAATATTGGTATGAAAATAAATACAATCATCCATTACTTCTGAAGTGAAAAACAAAGCAAGATGGTAGAACAGAACTTCCTAGCTACTGTCTCTGTGCAGAAACATGAATTGTTTAAACTAGGCACATGTAAAACTACAGGTACAAGTGTTGAAGAAACAAAGTGAGAGATCACAGTACACATATAAGAAAAGATGTATTGAGAGGACACTGAGAACAGTTTTATCTTATCCAAAGCACCCCTCCCCTATTCCAGGCAGCAGAGTGTAAAGAGAAATACTGTCAGATTGCAGAAAAAAAATGAAAAGTGTGTTTAGATTGTAAAATACCTCACCATACAGTTCCCCATATTAGTCCCTGACTCTAGGACAATGTCTTTGGCCTGAACCTGAGATTAGCCACAATGCTAAGTGGGAGATCACAGCCTATGTGAAATAGGCTTGATCCTAGTACACCACCAGAAGATTACAACAGCCTCCTTCGGCAAATTATTCAGCAATAACAGGTTCCAACACAGCAAAATGGACCTGAACATAGGATGTCCCTTATTGTGGGAACACCCCAATGTTCCTAAGTTTAGAAACTATGCAGACAACCTGACCAGAATCTTTGGGCAAGCTTACTGTTGAAGAGTGTTTCCAGAAAAAGTCTGTGAGGATTAGAATAAGTGGCTAATTTTTCAAATGCATAGATACCAACACATAACCATAGGACTCAAGAATAATAAAGGAAACAATGCATAACCAAAGATTAAATGCAAGTTTTGTTAAAGAGAATAAAATGCATGAACTTCTTGGTGAAGAGATTAAAAATAATGGCTTTGAGGAAGCTTAGAAATTTAAAGAAAATACAGAGAAAAAGCTGAACTAATGATGAAGACAGTAAGTGATCAGAATTAAATATTGAAAAAAAAATCAAACAAATCCTGTAGCTGAAAGATATAATGCATGAAATGAAAATATTGCGGTAGAGAACACTGAAAGTAGAATTGATCAAGGAAAAAAACTTTAAAATAGGTTATTTGAAAATATATAATAAGATGAGAAAAAATGAAAGATTTTAAAAAGCCTACATATTTTATGAGAAAAATATTCAAATATTAAATATTCTAGTCATAGGAACTTAAAAAATAAGAAAAATAAAGGAAGTAGGAAGATTACTTAAAGAAATAGCACAAAAAATGCCAAATGGTGAAAGATGTAAATATCCAGATAAAGAAGGTAAAAGATTTCTAATCATAACTTCTCAGGCACTGTGCAAGTCAGCGGAGAATATGGCAAAATATTTAAAGTGTCAAGAAAACATCAACCATGGCATAACCTAGAATTTCATACCCATGAAATTATAATACAGAAGTGAAGGAAAATTAAATAATCTGAGACCAAAGAAAACTGAAAATTTGTTGCCAATAGACCTACCTTCTAAGAAATAAGTGTTGTTCAAAGAGAAGGAAAATAATGTAGATCAAAAACTCAGCAACATAAAGAAAGAAAGAACATTAGGGAATGATGAAGCTAAAACAATAACTTTTATTTTTATATTTTTAATTGATCCAACAAATTGTTAAAAATAAAATAGAAGAATCTGATGATTATAGTTTACACACAAGTAAAATAAATGATAACAACTTAATGTTCAGAAGGAATTAGAAATATGTAGTATGTTGTTGTGATAACTTACCAGCACTCCTTCTGAAATGGCATATTATTATAGGAAGCAGAGTTGGATTGGTTATAAACATATATTTAAACAACCAAGGAAGCCAATAAAAAGCGAAAGAAATAGGTGAAATATAATTGATATGCTAAGAAGATAGAAAGTGAAATCATATAAAATGCACAACTACAACCACAAAGGGCATAAAAAGAGTAGAAGACAAAATACAAACAAACAACAAGGACAGTAAATAGACAACAGCAACTAATATGATAGATATTATTTTGCCTGTAACCACTTTAAATGGCCTAAAAGTCTAATTAAAAAGCAGAAACTGTCAAAGCATATTTTTTAAAAAAAAAGACCCAACTACATGCTGTCTATCTATAAGAAACACAGTTTAAACATAAAGATATCTAGATTGAAAGTGAAATAATGGACAAGATATGCCATCCCAACCCAAATTAATAATAATAATAATAATAATACCAGAAAGCTGTAGTCGCAATATTATTAACTTCTCACTAAGTGCACTTTTAAGCAAGTAAAATCACTAGGGATAGAGAGAGGCATTACATAATCATGTTGGAGTTACCTCTTGAAGAAGACAGAGTAATCCTCAAGGTGTTAGTAATAGAATGCAAATGCACACTGCAAAAACTAATAGAACAGCAAGGAGAAATAGATGAGTCCTGTATTTAGTTGGAGGCTTCATCACCCCTTCTTTTATGAATGAAAAGGTGTAGCAAGCAGAAAATGAGGAAGGATAAGGTCACCTACACTGCTAATAAACTAGATGCAATGGACATGAATAGATAAATTCATTTAGAATCAGCAGAATGCACATTCTTCTCCAGCTTACATGGGGCAGTCAACGTGACAGAACACATTCTAGGGCATGAAGCAAAACCCTTCATGTTTAAAATAACTGAAATTATACAATAATACAATTAGACTACAATATCTTATTGACTATAATTGAACAATGGAAATCAACAACAGAAAGATAGAAAATTCTAAAGTACTTACAAATTCATAAACATTTTTTAATAATACTTGGGTCAAATTAGAGATCTCAAGGTGAATTTAAAATTCTTGGAACTAGGTGAAAAGACAATACAACCTAAAAAAAATTAATGGGAAATATTAAAACTAGTGGAGAGAAGAAAAATTGTATTATTAAATATGCATATTAGAAAAGAATCTTTCTTGATCTAAGTTTCACTTTAGAAAGCTAAAAAGGAACAGCACATTTATTTATTTATTTATTTAGGATGGAATCCAGGGACACTCATTGAGATACATCCCCAGCCCATTTTAACTTTTATTTTGAGAAAGTGTACCCTAAATTACTAAGTTCCCTCAAACTTGTGGTTCTCCTCTCTCAGCCTCCCAAGTTACTGGATTATAGGTGTGAACCACTGCTACAGGTGAGAGGAACTCATATAATCCAGGTGAACAGAAGAAAAGAAATAATAAAACATGGGACAGAAATCAATGAAAATGAAAACAACACATCAATAAAGTCAACAAGTCCAACAGCTAAGTTTTTGAAATGACAAAAAAAAAATCAGTAAGCTCCTAATCAGGATAAAGAAGAGAGAGAGAGAGAGAGAGAGAGAGAGAGAGAGAGAGAGAGAGAGATTATTAAAATAAAAAATGAAAGAGAGGCCTCCCGCCCACATCTCACAGGGGTGGTGGAAATGGAATTCCTTTTCCTGGAGTGAGCTGCAAAATAAAGCTAAGGAAAAAAAAAAGCAACAGAAAACCAAACCAAAACAACAACAACAACAACAACAAAAACCCACACAACACAGAAAGTAACTTTGAAAAGTGAAGGCAGGAAAGGAAGGTTCTAGGACCTTAGGGGTGGAGCTTCCACACTGGAAAAAGAGAGCGAGAGCCCTGTTTTGTTTATTTCTATGGTGGGAAATCATCAAAGGTTTTTTCATAGAATGTTCTTTTGCCACATAAGGCAGGAGGTGGGCTGTCTAGGCTCAATGGGTTACATCCAATTCTGGAGCTACCAGGGCAGCCTTCCTAGCCAAGCAAAGACTGAGGTCATGTGCATTGTGTGATCATTAAGTGGGAGGAGCCACAAAATGGCTTGCAATGGCAAACCAAAATCTCCTTGGCTCCAGGTGGAGTGAAGACACTAAATAGCTCAGGAGTTGCTTCCCACAGAGGCCATCACTACAGAGACCATGGACATCAGAAGAATAACACAGATATACTATGAAAATTTAAATGGCTCCAATTCAATAACCTAGATGAAATGGACCAATTTCTTAAAAGAAACACTATGTCAAAAGCCACACAAGAACAACTGGACTCATGGAATAAGCTCATTACACATTTTCATCATGTCATGCACACTCACTTTCATTTTGCTATGTTAATGTCATCTTCACTAGTATGATCATCTTGATTCATAACCATTTGACATTTTCACCATTGGTCAGTGAGTGAACAACTGGGAACTTTGTTATCAATATTAAAAACTTATTCAATATTCATTTTTTTCCAGCTTACTGACATAATCTGAAGATATATTTTTTTGGATATGATATATATATATATTTTTTTTTTCTTATTTGACATTTGAAATTCTTCGAAGTCACCACTTTGTTTCTCATAATCACTGAACATATATTCAAATGTGGGTTCCATGTGTTTGAAACAATTTTACCAGCCTGATGAAGGATATCAGCAGAGGCAAAGTTGTGCCTGTGTGGGCATGGGACATTGGGTACATGATCATTCTCTGCATTTTTGGCAACTCTAAAATTACTCACATCTAAACATAGCCACTGGGCAATAACCTGATTGCCCAGTGCCTGCACAGATGCTGCAAGGTATCCCCAGGAAGGAGAAGAGGAGATGTGGGACTACTGACATCTGATAGAGAAACAAGTTCATCGTCTCCTCTGACAAGTAAACGCGGAGAGTGAGCACACCTCCAATGAAATCTAGGAAAGACTAAAACGTTCACTGTCAAAAAAAGAAGAAAGAAAAAAAAAGTAATAAACCATTGTCAGCATGCCAATAGTACCTAAGATGACCTCTACCAGATTATAAAAATGCCCCTAGCTGAGCAGTGAAATTCCTCCTTCATCTCCCTGGCCATGAGAGCCACTTGGGGCTTCAGGGCTCCTCCCATAAAAATGGGGTCCTATAAATGATAGATTGTACTGCAAGTGAGTAATTTTGTGTTCCCTGAGTCTTTCTGAGATTTGGGAGGAAAAAAATTCACAACTTTTCCATATCAATTTTCTTTTTATTTTAAAGAATTTTTGACAAGTTATGACCAAAGTTTTCTGGCTCAAGCAATACTAACTTTGTCTGACATGATTTCTACTTAGGATGGCATATCACATCAAAGTGCTGATTAAAGAATAAAATAAACTCAAAACAACTAAGAACTCTTCTTTGTTCTTCCCTTAGAATTTTTCTTATGACATTTTTATGTTGAAAACAACTTATAAGCAGACCTTTCTTATAATACAAAAATTTAAACAAGCCAGTTTTAGATCCTAGATGAAACCATTTAGTAATAATAGAGCTATTAGGACTAAAAATGTTAATATGGTTATTGCTATTATGATTATTGGATATTTATATACATAAAAATTATCAGTAATCTTTAGAAGTATTTGTTTCAAATAATAGGAAAACTATTTTATTGCAGACCTTACTGTAAAGTTCTTAAATGTTTTAAGATCTTTATAGAAATATATTTTTACAAATGGAAAATTGTATGTTGTTATGAATACATCACTTTGCAATGCACTTCTTTTCAGTATAACATTTCAGAAGCAAGTAACTCATTTAATATATCACATTTTTTTTCAGACCAAAGGTAGAAAAGAAAAGACACACTAAGAGATAAAATATAACCTTTTCTATATGTTACAGGGAAAAATAAGCCTGTGAACCTCAAATGGTACCTAAGAAAGGATATTATTTATAGAAGCTCAAATATGAAAGGGAATGCCAGGGGATGTCAAAATTGATTGAAACACTCAACCTTGACAGCTCTGAAATTTGCAGGTTGAATACCTGCCACAATTTGTGAATGATCCTCTATATTCTTAAATGGCTTGCTTTAGCTAGCATTGTGATAGAAATGGATGAGAAAAGCCAAGAAACTATAAGCCATATGTGAGTGCCATTTTATTCCTTAAACTTGCCCGTAATATATGTTATTCTGCAATAAAATCAGACTCGAAAAGTATAGTTTGGTGCTGATCAGAACTTTCCCCTTTAGTGGCTCTTTTTTGTGTTAAACATGAAGAATTTTAAAGTGTACATACTATCAAGGGACATTTTTTTCTATTGAGGTGCTCACTTCTAATGTAAGTATTGTATACTTTAATATGTATTTCTTCATGGAATATTTTTGTCACAGCAATAAATGAATATTGTCAAAAGAAAAACTCAGAAGACAGTTAAGCTCTCTTGGCTAAGGAAGGATAACATTATCTAATAAAAGCCTACCAGTGGGAATCTTTGTAAGAGTTAAAATAACAATAGATTGAAAATACCATTATTTGAGTTTAGTCAAATAAATTTAGGAAAAATGGCAAACCAGAAAGACTCTTGGATTATACAGAGATTCGTTTTTAGCTAAGTAAATCCAAATCTCATCATTTCTGCCCAACTTTACCTTATTTATTTGTGTATGCATGCCCAGTCACACATACACATGAATATGCATATCAAAAATATAGAAAAATTTAACTATAGCTATTTTAGTTAAAACACTATTCTAGTGTACAGTCTTTACTAATTATAATTATTTAAGTTTAATTGATACTTTTCACAAAATAATGCCCAAAATTATATATTACAAAAGGCTGGGTATCATAAATGTGTTCTTTCTCCATTTCTTCATTATAAATATTAAATGAAAATGATGAATTTGTAGAAACCACACATGTTTTTAAAAAATTAATGAATAGAATATCCTTAATTTTTCTAAAACGAAGAACAATGTTATAAAGTATACAAAAGATTTAGCATTTAACTATGGAGAACATTAATCATTTCTTATATTATCTTTATAGGGATTTTTCCAGAATAGGGAGAAAGAATGGTAACTTCAAAAAAATATGTAATTTTTTGAAGTACAGTGACTCTTTCATAACTCCTGAGGTGTACATACTATGGAGGAAAATATTTTAAACCTCCAGGTTCAGGTTTATGTAAACTAAGGAAAAACTCTACAAACTAACTACCTCATTAGTATGCTCTGGGGATTGAGTTAGTGAGAAGATGCAAATGTCTTTATCTTACACAGGTGTGAAATATAAATGAGGCTAAACCTGAAATTTGGACCGAATGTCAAGTAAATCAACATAAAATAAAAGTGGAAGAATATGCTTTATGGGCTGATTTAAATTTGTCATACTACTTATTTTACCAAAATATTGTTTATTTGGAATAGATAATAGATAATAAGCCCCCCTTTTGTGGGGAGGGGGGCTACCATGGATTGAACTCAGGGGCCCTTGACCACTGAGCCATATCCCAAGCCCTAGTTTATATTTTATTTAGAGACAGAGTCTCACTGGGTTGCTTAGTGCCTTACTTTTGTTAAGGCTGGCTTTAAATTGTGATCCTCCTTCCTCAGCCTCCTGAGCCTCTGGGATTATAGGCATGCACCACCATGTCCAGTTATAAACCCTTTTTTAAAAGGACAAAATAACATTGAATATTTATGCAATCATACAGCAATGTTCCAATAATGAAAATAATTTTGAAATTCAGAGTAAAGATATAAATGTTGAATAAACACTTTCCCAAAATTCTACATTAGCAAAGCAAGAAGCTTCAGTCATGTCAATTTACTGGCAAAAACTTAAGGTAACTGGTAGATGAATAAGTTGTAGTGAGGTCCAGATTCTAGATGATAAACCCAGTCTGATTCCCTCTTAAAATTGGGAGCCATCTCGCCATAAAAATTAGCATAAAATCTAATTTCAGTTTTACTATAGATTACTGCAAATTCTAAACTGCTTGGAATGCCTGCTCATGCCCTGAACTCACCCATGCCTGGATTTCCCTGACCAGGTAACAACCCTCTCTGAGACTCTAATGACCTTCATAAATTCTGATGTTGGGGCCAGCAAAAATATCAAGTAGCTTTTGTGTTATCTCCTCAGAGTTTTGTTAGTCTGTAATCCCCGCTTTGTGTAACTTTCGGCTATAAAGCTGGGCTTCTAGAAAGCTGCAGAGCTATCTTTGGCTCCCGCGGTTTTTGTTGGGAGAGGCAGCTAGGTCGGTCGAAATAATAAGCTTGCTTTAATTTGATTTTAATTGGACTCAGTGGGTTTTTTTTTTTTTTTTTTGCCTTGTGGTCTAGCACTAGACACCTCCACAAAATTGCCAGTCTCAGGCTGATAAAGTGTTGATTTTAAATCCATGGCCCAATGATCCAGCTTTATATTAAGTACAGGACTTGGTCTTAAAAATCAGTGACAGTGTAGACAGGGCTGGGTGTGAGAACAGGTGTGCAAAGGTGGAGTGTGCATGGAGGCCGTTTGATAACACTGAGGTAGGCATGAGCAGGCAGCATCCTTCCCTGGAGGCCTTCATTAATGCAGAAGAGGGGAAGGAGAATCAAGCCTTCAGAGAAAGGGTTAGCAGGAGGCGTTACTGTGAATGAACTTCAGGAGAAGGGAGAAGTTTGGTGTATACATTAGTATCTGGATTTTATAGAAACAGAGTCCTGGGTTTCACATGTATGGGGATATTTATCTTAAAAAGGAAAATCATCACTTGCTATACAGAAGAACTCTGAGCCACCTCTCATTCTAAACTTCTCAAGTATCCATGACCAGAATACTCTTATTCTAATAGTCCCTACCACGTGTGTTATGGCAATTCTAACAAGCTTATGTAGCGGGCACTTGCCTTTCAATCATCGTGTCTTGTCATTGCTATTCTTCTTTCTGGATAAAATTCTATTAGAACACATGATTTAGAAGATAGAGACTCTAATCACATATGTATTAAGGAAACTTATTTTAATACTTGAGAAGAGATTACCCAGGAATATAACAGACCTCAATCTCTCTCTATATTACACCCCTCATTTATGTAAATCTCTAATCAATTACTCTCATTATTACCTATTGATTCATTTGGTTAAAAACCTTGATACTTTAAAGCCATTAAGGACCTCAAAACCAATGTAATTCCATTGTGTAATTATTACAAGGATGAGGAAAGAGTTCATCAAGTTTTCTAAACATTCATTTTTGTGACATTATTCTTTAATTTATTTGGAAATTCCTGTTTCTTAAAGAATTCTTTTTTTTAAATTTGTTAATTTGTTTTAATTAGTTATACATGACAGTAGAATGAGTGTATGCACTTTGATATATCATACGTAGATGGAGTGTAATTTCTCATTTTTCTGATTGTACATGTTGTAGAATCACATTGGTCATGCAGTCATATATATATATATATATATAAAGTAATAATGTCTGTTTCATCCTGCTATCTCTCCTATCCTTATATCTCCATATTTCTTCCCCTCCCCTCCCTTCACTCATCTCTACCTAATTTAAGGTAACTCTACTCTTCCCTAGTGCCTCATCCTTATTGTGAATTACCATTACATATCAGAGAAAATATTTAGCCTTTAGCTTTTTTGGGATTGGATTATTTCACTTAGTATGATATTCTCCAACTGGATCCATTTACTGGCAAAGGGTATAATTTTATTCTTTTTTAAAGCTTAGTAATATTTCATTGAATACATATACCACATTTTCTTTATATATTTATCTATTGAAGAACACCTAGGTTGGTGCCATAATGTAGCTATTGTGAATTGAGTTACTATAAACATTGACATGACTGCATTACTGTAGTATGCTGATTTTAAGTCCTTGGGGTATAAAGAGAGAAGTGAGATAATAATTTTTCCATACATTCATTTTCATGCAATATTGCAATGATTTATATTTATACTCAATGTGTTACAACTAAAAAATTAATATTGAGCAGACATGTTTTAAGTTGACACAATTTACAGCTCTCCACATTAAAACATGGTGTATTTTCTACTTCTAAGTAATATTTAATCTCTTAAATACATCCAGCATTATCTTTCCCATTCTGTACCCTAAAATATTAGAACTATTTTGGTATAAACTATTTGCTCACCCATATTTAGTTCTTTGTCCTTCCAGTTATTGTCCTTAGCAGTTAAACATAGCTGTATCATCTGTTGTGTTCAATGGTATGAAAACAAGAATGATGTGTATCTTTGGCTCGGCATGTGCCTTTCCTGCTAATCAGGCACAGAAATTCAGAAATTTCAGATGTATCACATGGAGGAACCCTCTTCAGTCTTATTGCTGAATTGCTGCTGTATTATTTAACACCCATCAAAAGATCCAAGAGGGCTTACAAGATGTGAGAAATATATCTCTATTGTGTTATACCACTGAGATTTCAGATTGTTAAATTAGCATAACATGCATCAATGAATCAATGTAATTCCTTTGTGAGAAATATCAAAATACTTAAGCAATTGGAATTTAATAGCCTATAATAAGTAAACAAATAACATAAAAATCATAATAGTCCAGTGATAATACTTTCTGATATTTATAGACAGGTTACTTTTAAATCATTCATTTATGCTTTCAAGAAGCAATTAGTTCATCTCTGCTGTGTGTAGGCCCTGTACTCAAAATAGACCATTCTTTGAGGTTTCTGAGGTATGTAAAGAAAAACTTTAACTTTTAGTTTTCATAATCTATTTGATGAATGAACAATAAAAGAGATAAATAAGTGACTTAAGGACTTAAAATAGGAAATATTTATATACAATACTATCAGGTAAAATTTCATGAATGGAATGGCCTTTGGTCTATATGAGGTTTCTTATGTAATTTGTGTGTATCAAATCTTCAAACCTACTGTGTAGAAAATGACTAGATTATTCAAAATAAATCTAACTCCTGGATACCTTCTCTAAATCTAGCTATTCATCCTTGTATTTGGATGTAATCTTTTTTTAATGTTATGTTTTAGTTGTAGTTGGACAGAATACCTTTATTTTATTTTATTTTTTTATGTGGTGCTGAGGATTGAACCCAGAGCCCCGCTTGTGCTAGGCAAGCAGTCTGCATCTGAGCTACAAACCCAGCCCGGGATGTAATCATTTGGATGTAAATTTTGTTAACATTAGTCAGAAAAATAGGGAAGTTATTATACACTTTCCCTAAATATCTGCATAAATATCTCCAGCATTTCAAGTGTCGGCTTAAATGGGTCTAGATACCTTTACTTGTCTTCTGCAACTGACACAGGGCATTACATAGCATTATATTTTTTATTATTTGCTTCTTGTCTCACTCTTCCATATGAATGAAAATTTTATGGAGTATTATATCTTTAGCTCTAGCTTAGTTCTTAGCACAAAATGTTTATTGAGTGAATGAGTAAATGAAAGAATAATAAAATAAATATCTGCAATGAATATTTTCCAAGCCTTTCTCTTGGATGTTAAAATTCTATTATTCACTGCCTCAACATGTTAAAAACTATAAATCTGTAGTGTGCTTTTTCCTTCCTCTTCAAGCATAGGCATAAATAAGGGGTGAAATACATGAAGATTTTGCTAGCTAGCATATCTCAATAAGGATCACAATGTTTCTTTCAGTATCCGTCTGTATTTCATTGGAGCCACAAGACATAAATGGATAAATAAGAACCTCTTTTTTTTTTTTCTCGATCAAGGACTTTTGCAGCCCTAAATCAAATAAAAGCAGTGCATTTTGTGTAGTTTAAAAACACAGCTGGAATTGTTTACTCTCTAGACAAGTTTTGATTACAAATAGGAGACTTTGCTTCCCTTTTCAAATCTCTTATTTATAGCAGAGAAGTGACATCTATGAAGTGACTCGGGGGAGGGAGCAGGTTTAAAACAGAGTGACAGCACTCATGTTGTTTAACTTCCCATGAGTCTAGATTTAACACAAATTTATAGGACAGATTTGAATGAGATAAAAATTAAATGTGCAATCATATTTTCTCATTTTCTAATGGCTGCAAAATGCATTCAAATTTAGGGTAGAGTGAATTATCTTTTATTTACAGCTTTCAGTTTGAATTGAATAGCAGCATACATGGATCATTTAAGTATGTCCACTTTTGATACACCTGAGGAACTAAAGAGGAAAAATAATTTTCTTGGCAGGATTTTTTCGTTGTTAGGAAATCTAGACCCCAAGAAAATTATAATAGGTCAACAGTAGCTATAGCATATCAATGGGAAGGTTTAGTCATTTCTCATCAATAGGTATCAATTTTGCCTAGAATTTCCGAGCACAAATTTAATATGGTCTCAATTTGTCATGACCGTTATTTTCTTCCTACTTCATTAACCATTAACTGTTTCTTTCTTCTTACCCAAACTTTTGCATACTCTTAGCTTCTCCTCTTAAGGGTTCATGATTTCTTGCTTTTCCTGTTTCAAATTACAGCTTCCTAAGATGGAGGCTTCAATCCGTTGGCTGGCCAGTTAGTACTGAAGTTCAACTGCCATCATTGGTACGGTGCCCTCTGTCCCGTTCATGCCTTCTGATCAACATGCACACAACTCATTTCTTTTTAATCATGTAGGATTTAATCAAATCCTAATCCTTTTTATGAGGAACATGTATGAAAATTTGGTTAAATACTGCAAAGCAGGGTGCCGCAGTCTGGCTGGGCACAATCAGGAGCCACTTGTCAAAAGAAACTAACTTTATTTTTAGAACCACACACGCCAAACAAAACAGCCTCTCAGGAAAAACCCTCAGAGCCTCAACTGCCACCACCGGCTTTCCACAAGCCTCTCTCTCCCACACAAGCTTCTCTCCACCTCCCACAATCCTCCTGCTCTTGAGGCCGATTGGCTGGGTCATGTGGGCGGAGCCAAAAAAGTCCCCCAATGAGCAGCTCCGTGGTCTGAAAGGGCAGGGAAACAGCCCAATGAGCATCACCGCAGAGGAGCCAATCAGCTAGATGTTGCTGGGGCCGCTGTGAGCCAATCATGAGCCGGCAGCTGGAAGTTTGCTGGCAGCTGGAAGTTTGCTGGGGCCCCTTCGGCTGTGGCTCTCAACATCTCCCCCTCTCTGTTTAAACAACAAGCATGTGGCTTAGGGACCCTGCCTGCCTTAGGTTGTCCAATAGTACATATGGTCCTTACCCATTAGGTTAGTACCATTGCAATTGGATCTTACCCGTCACTGACTACCGGTCCAGTATACAGCCACACCTGTGGAGAGGTTTTTGTACCAGCGGGGGGGTGAGGTTCTTTGCCTCACCTCTGTTGGCCCCCAAATTTTAGCTGGACGATCATGACAAGCAGAAGGGAGGAAGATACACCAAGCCA
>NW_026000037.1:11142417-11151787 GCF_001458135.2 Marmota marmota marmota
TGTTGAGAGCCACAGCCGAAGGGGCCCCAGCAAACTTCCAGCTGCCAGCAAACTTCCAGCTGCCGGCTCATGATTGGCTCACAGCGGCCCCAGCAACATCTAGCTGATTGGCTCCTCTGCGGTGATGCTCATTGGGCTGTTTCCCTGCCCTTTCAGACCACGGAGCTGCTCATTGGGGGACTTTTTTGGCTCCGCCCATGTGACCCAGCCAATCGGCCTCAAGAGCAGGAGGATTGTGGGAGGTGGGGAGAAGCTTGAGTGGGAGAGAGAGGCTTGTGGAAAGCCGGTGGTGACAGTTGAGGCTCTGAGGATTTTTCCTGAGAGGCTGTTTTGTTTGGCGTGTGTGGTTCTAAAAATAAAGTTAGTTTCTTTTGACAAGTGGCTCCTGATTGTGCCCAGCCAGACTGCGGCATTTGGTGGCCCGTACGGGGATTTAATCAAATCCTAATCCTTTTTATGAGGAACATGTATGAAAATTTGGTTAAATACTGAAAAGCAGGGGAAGTCACACAAAAGCAACGTCTCTGAGAACTCAATGGTGTGAAGAACAGCTGCTTGTTTTCATGGTCCAGATGGTTGTGAGGTTCTCAATAAGTTTAAAGTTGATTTAATCAGGAAACTAGGCCTCATCATTGAGCTCTTTCAGCCGCACACCACTTATGGCAACAAGTCCAGCATCTAAATTTCAACAGGAAAGTTGAGGCTCTACAATTCTTTGAGGATTCCTAGTCACACAGAAAGTGGAATTTAAAGAAACATGGAATGGGCTAGGAAAGTCAATGTTTGGGAAGATTGGGAAGATACTTGGACAAACATTTATTCAGGTAAATGAGATCACTCAGTATGGAGAACATAACTCCGGTGGCTGTCAGGACCACAGGTCAGGAAAAGTCCTGCATTATTAATGCTATTATTCCACAATTTCCTTGGACTAAGGATTTTCTTTGAAGTTTTGCTTTCCAAATTTCACACACTCCTGTTCTCGTAGGCAATTTTTGCCTGGAATCTTATAGGTAAATTCACTCTGGAAAACACTGGAATGTCCCAGTGGTTGTGCTGAGCTCACCACAGAATGCCCAGCATAGGCAGGTGTCTGATTCTGCGGATCTGCCATGCTTTTACTCTGGTGATAGAAGATGAAGGTCTAAGCCAGAGATGGAGGGAAAAGTGATACCAGTGGTACTAATTTTGGATGAGTAAGGACTTCTAGAATACGTGCATTAAAAATATTTTCTAACAAAGACCTGAATGTCAGAAGGCAAACACTGATAGAAATAATCTATGTTTTGCAAAATTGCAAGAGAGTTAAAAATGATTTTTTTTCTTGAGGGAAGCATTGATATAACCAAAGTAAATATCCAGCACATATTTATTTTGAGCTAATGAGACTTTTCAGAAGCTACACCTTATTGTTTTGGAAATAAATGTGTATATTATACTTTGAATGAAGGAGAACTTATTTACAATAGAAAATGTTGCATTGTGAAACATTTTAATTTTAAATGTCTTGAGATATTGACTTTTAAAAAGAGCTACAAAACTTTTACACAAATGGTTGATACTATTAGAAGGCAAATGTGATGGTGTTTATGTTAAATATCATTTAACCTGGTGACTGTCTTCTTTTTCTTTATCACATATTTTCTTTCATCACTTATTGTCAGTGAGACCTTGGAGAGTAACAGTACTTCTCCCTGCTTTGGATCCTTCATCTATATAATGGGGTGTCAATGTTTAAGTCTTTTACAAGAGTGCCTGGCCAGTTTTAGGGTCTTAATATTATGAATAACATTAATGCTCATATTATAATTATTTTTGTTTCTAGTTTATGATAGTACCAAAATCTATATTTAAGAATGTCTAGTTTTCAATCCTAAAATACTCAAAATTCAAATGAAAAAATAAAGGCAAGCAAAAAAATGGAAAAGAAAAATGTCAGAATATCTACCAGGAAAGGTAAGACACTTACAGTGGATGATTTTAGATAAGTCAATAGGGCTGGGAAGCAGTAAGTCTTGGTTTCCATACATAGACCTAAAATTTTGATGGAAAACTAGTCAGCGGAACTCAGGATAAGGGAGAGCTGTGTGCAATGGCTGATGCAGACAGTCCATGATTCCTCTCACAGAGGAGCAAGTGAAATCCACAGCAAAGCAAAGAGAGGAAGGAGGGAGAATCCATAATCAGACTCATCCACAACCCCTTCTGTCAGTCCTCCTCATTAACTGAATCCAGATTTGATTCAAAAGACTAAATGGACATGGTTCCATTCCTGGAAATGACAATAGGATGGAGTGTGTTGAGCTCATCTCAAGGGACTAATAGATGTTATCTTGTGTGTGTCTGTCACAGTGATCAACTGATTAGTGCAGACCTGGGAAGGCTTCTTTTATTATATCTAAGTATTAGGCGGTTGCTAATGGTTAAATGTGAGTCATTTAATAAATTGGGCAGAAATAGATAAATATATTCTGTACTGCTTTTATATCAAGGAAAATGTTGTTTGTTTCACATTAAGAAAAAAAACTGGTTTAAAGACTTTTATACATAAATGTGAGTCATAAATATTTTTATACGTGAAAGCATGTGTATTTCTGATCTTTGGATGTCTGAATGTTTTTAATTTTAAAGTTCATCTTTTTTTTGAGCTGAATTAATTGGTTTTATTTAGAAAATGAATACAAAATTCAGTGGATAACATTCACTATAATTATTGAAAAATGTAATAGATAACTAGAATTTCAATAGTTATCCCTCAACATTATTTTACATTATTCTTTGGATTTAATAGGACATTTTTCTTTTGCTTTAAAATCAATAGTTTGCTTTCTGCGAATTTCTATTTAATATTAATTAAGATATCAATTTTAAAAGGTTCATTCATTCTTCAAATAATGAAATTTATTGAAAATAAAATTTCCATACATGAACACAAATGTAGAATTAACACATTAAGTATTATTAATGAAATTGCTCAAACTAACAATTTATGGAAGTACAGAGAACAAAAAAATGTGCAGATAGCACACCTACTACTTAATTTAATTCAAACATTTTAAAAAATTCATAGAACAAATCAATTGAAATATTTGCACTTTACCTCATCCTTTTCTCTTTTAAAAATTCTACTACCTCCCAAGATGGTGGTGGGCCAGAAGGAGACAGCATTCTGTGTTGCTCCATGACTTGGGACTCAATAAGTGAGAATACTGCTTCTCTGCAAGTTCCAGGCCTCAGCATCAGAGTAGGTCTCCCAACTACTGGCCCATGCAAGACTGCCGGGTGCCCAAGTGGGACAATGGGCATCAGCACCTATGGAAAACTTTTGGCCACTCACCAAGCAGAAATCCCAGATGCAGCTCCTACGCGGGACACCTGGAAGCTACCCACGTGTATGATCTCCAGCCACTATTTCTGTGTGGACCCCCATCAACCAACGTGGGGTTCTCCCTGTTGCCTCCATCTTGGGACTCTGCAGCAATGGAGACACTCCCCTACCATAGCCCAGCTGCACCGGGAAACTTCACACAGGCTCTGAAGGTAACCATAGCCACACACTGCAAGGAACAGACCTAGTCTCTGAATTCATTGTCCAATGACATCCCCCGTTCTCCCCACCTGACCCTACACCACATCACTGAAAGCAAACACCTCCATCTTGGGTCACCTTCATCACCATCTTTAGTGTGGGCACCTCTCAGTTTGGAACTCCGGCTAGAAGGGTACCTGGTTTCTAACTTAGCCCTTTCTCCAGAAGCTGTTGGCCCAGGGCAGTGTCTGCCCAACAACAAAACAGCTCTCAGCAGGGCAGGTGCATGGTCTGTCCAAGGCACCACACACAGGAGCCCAGAGAGAAAGGTCCCTTATTAGGAAGCAGTAAGGGAGAGGGTGAGTGTGAGACAGTTTAGACACTAACACAGAGACCAGGAACTGGGAGGTCTTCAGGTGAGATAAGGAGATAAGATCAGGTGCTCATATAACAGGAGCAGGCCAAAAGAGATCCTTGAGGTGCAGTCTCTCTTCAGGGACTGGAGGGTGCCACACCCCACTTCCAGGTACCCTCCACCCAGGGCCAACCCGCCCTCTCTGGTTGCCTTCACCATCCCGAGGGCACAGACACCAGCTAACAACAGACAACCCCACCTATTGGATAAGAAGGGAAGAAGGAACGATACTGATCTCCAACCAAAACAATCCTTATTTCTTCCTTTGAGATTTTTTTTCTTTCTTCTCCATCTCTATTCTCCTTCCCTCACATCCCAAGCATATATGAAAACAAGTACTTTGCATAAATTAGGATATTGAGGACTGAGATGACTGAAAGCATATTACAGTTGTGTTTATACTCTTCGTTTTCTTTTTTTGTTTTTTTCTTTTTTCCTCCAATTTTTACTATTTTAACATTTTGTTTATTTTTCTTAATATATATGTGTGTGTTTGTTTTATGTACTCTGCTGTCTTCCCACTTACTTGTGGGACGTATTACTTCCTCTCTACTCACCTGCTACTAACCTTCCTTAGATTTCTCTTCTGCCCCTCCAAAGATATAATAACTCTATATTCTCACCTCCTACCTCCTCAACATATCTTTGTACACATCACCTCTGGTTCTTTGTCCACTATCAGAAACTGTAAACCCTTTTACAAAACTACTGATTATATTGTAGATAATAATTGAATTCACCATTTATGTACATTGTGATACACACACACACAATGGAATATTACTTAGCAATAAAAAAGAATAAAACCATGGTATTTGGAGGTAAATGGATGGAGTTGGAGAATATAATGCTAAGTGAAGTAAGCCAATCCAAAAAACAAATGCTGAATATTTTCTCTGATATAGGAGGCTGCTTCATAGTGGGGTTGAGAGGTGGAGCATGAGAGGATTAGACAGGAATTCTAGATAGGGCAGAGGGGTGAAAGGAGAAGGGAGGGTTTATGGGGGTATAAAAGATGGTGGAATGAGATGGATATCATTACCCTAAGTACATATATGAAGACATGAATCATGTGAATATACTTTGTATATAACCAGAGATATGAAAAATTGTGCTCTATAGGTGTAATATGATTTGTAATGCATTCTGCTGTCATATATAACAAATTAGAATAAAAAGTAAATTGAAAAACAGTTCTACCACCTCCAAGTAACTCGAAGCAGAGGACCATAGTTTTAATACAGGCAACTCTGGGGTCCTTCAGGATCCAGTCTCTAGTATGGGATGTCTTACTTACCAGCAAGAACCTCAGAAATGTAGGTACACAGAATAAACATTATGTAAGATCACAGTAGGAAGGTGTCATCAAGAAGACCCAATCCTACCACCAGTTTCATCCTGGACTTCTAGCCCCCTGAAATATGAGGAAAACCATTCATGTTGTTTAAACATCTCAGTTTGTGTATTTTGTTGTGACAGCCTTAGGAAACTAGCAGAGTTAATATCTGAATAAAATAAATACACATATCCCAAAGGAGAAAAAGAAGACAAAAATATCATAATAAAATTAGTAACTTGTAATCTACCTACTCAAGATCCCTTATTTTTTACAATTTAATAAGGGAAAATAACAATTATATATCATTTATAATAGACACATGTAAAAGACAATGAATGAAGTAGGAAATATACATACATACACCTACAAAACATTATTGGTTTATAATGTGCAAAAACACTTGTCATGTAATATGTATATTTTAAAACTAGTTTGCTTTGTTAACTGGTTCTTATTTATAAATAAGTGTTTATGCAGGAGTGTGTAAGAGTTGTACATGTGTTTCTTAAATGTTGATTACAGTAACCAAGTGGAGTAAGATTTATACCACTTAAACTATCTTGAAATTTGAATGATTATGGGAGTAGGTTTTGACAATAATTTATTTCTTTATGAAAACAAAAGGGTACCTGAAAATATTGATAATTTTTAAATTTTAAATTTTGGAATATCAAATTTGAAAGGTTTTTGATATTCTTTGTTGCACTGTGAAGCTTATTGGTTGATTAATTACCCTAAATAGAATGTTATTTAATTTTGTGAAAATTATTCAATTCATGTGATTATCATCAATTCATTTGTTATATCAGTTGTCACATGAAGATACACTATGGCTATACTGGTATAAGAGAAAAAAATGAAATTTTTGTTTCATTACAAATTTAGATGAGAATAATTTAGGACTTAGTAAAAAAGTGAATCACTTTTTCATTTAACATACTTTCAAATGGGTAAACTTAGATGTATGCATGTATTTATTTTAATTAGATGCCACTCGAAAATATAACAAAATACTTACCTAAACCAAATTTGATTCTGGACTGAAGAGACTTCCATAATAACTGAATGATATAGACATTCATATCCTGGGAAGAGAAAAGTAACATTTTAATATGCATTGTATACATAGTAGCAAATGACATAAATTATATGAATACTGTTTGAAGCTTTATAGAACATTTTTAATCTATTACAACAAATTAATATATTAATCATCATTAGGGATGTTATAATTGTATTTTAATAGCCTTTCATTCATTGAAATTAAAATAACAGTCACTCTATATTAAATAAATGTATTAAAGCAAGACCCATTGATGTGAGAGCTGGTATATAATTGTAGAAACAGCACTGATACAAAATTTAAAACAAATCACAATTCTACTACTTATTAGCCATGGATAAGAAGTGTAAATCAGTTTCTTAATTGCAATGAGCCTACTTGCTTATCTATAAAATTTGAGTAATAAAATCTATTCATTTGCTCCTCCAAATTATGTTTATTTAAAGTGACAGTATATTAGGAAACAATGAAATAGATGAATGGATGTAAATTGCCTTTATTCAATGTTTGACTATTAAATCAAATGTAAAGTTTTAAATAACTGATAAAAACCAGAGGGAATTTATCATTGTGATTTTCTATTTGCATGCTATGTGTAAAACACAACTCTGAAAAATATACTTGGGTTAGAAGTGGACAGGATCTCTTTACTATCCTTTTTATTATGCAGGGTAAAAGTTGATGAAAAAGTGGATTGCAGAACAGCAATCATGGGATCCTTCATTCATATTTATTCATCAGCTATTTATTGTTTCTTTAAAAAAACCTGCTACGGATAGATTACAATATGCTTAGCAATATTCTATTTGGTGGTGGCAGAAAACACAAAATAATTCTTACCGCCTTGAATTTTGTGTTCTAATGAAGCTTAATGAGTGAGAGACACAGGAAGGAGAAAACGTTGTGGTGGAGGATACTGTGGAACCGGCACTGCAAAGACACTGAGATACAGTCGAGGACGTGAACCAGGATCCAAAATCTGAACCTCGCATTCACAGCCATCTCTGATCAGATTACTGAAGAATGCGAAGGGGCCGGGATTTGACCACCTGTGGGAACCATGTTGAAGGCACAAAAAACATGAAAGCAAAATGCCTTCAAGGACAACCAAGGCAGCTGTGGTGAGGGAAGGTCAGTGTGAGGAATATGGAGGGTCACTGATAAAGAAGGGATATCAAAGCAAGGAGGGCCCTAATCTCCATACTCTCATTTTATCCATCAGAATGTTTTCACTGTGTTTGATTTGCACAGTGATGGCTAATTTTATGTGTTCACTTGATAATTGGTCATTCATGCTGGATGTTTGGGCCATGGTCAATATTTGGTCAAGGATTATTGTAGTGTGTCTGTGAGAGTGTTGTAGACTGGAGGTAACACTGAACTCTCCCAGGGCCGTGGGTGGCCCTCATCTATTCATCAAAATCCTACATGGAACAAAACAGCTGACTTCCTCTTGGGTACAAGGGAACTCCTCCATCCTCAGGGTCATCAGTCTCTTCTAGCCTTGGGTCTGTCTGAAGCATTTCACTGTTGTTGGTCCTCAAACCTCCTGGTTTTTGAACTCAGTCTTACACCATCTTCTCTCCTGGTTCTCAAGCCTTTGAACAGACTTGAAATACACTGGACAGCTCCCCTGGGTCTCCAGCTTGCCAACAGCTCATCTTAGGACTTCTTGGTCTCCCTAAGATGTGAGAAAATGCCTTACCATGATAGAGACTGAGAGAAAGGCCAAGTAACACTTGAGTGTACATCACACATACATATACATACATCCCACTTGATCCTGTCTCTCTGAAGGTTCTTGACTAATACATATTCTGTTACTAAGAATAATGGACTTTTAAGAATGTTATCCCTGTACTGGTTTTGATATTTCTGGAATTGACTTTTTAATCCGGCTTTATATAATAAAAAGTCCAGATTTCTATAAAATATAATCTGACTTTAAATAATGGCTCTATTTCCAGTGGTAAAGATAGCATCAATATTACATGGCGTGATCTGTAAATAAAAGTGCACAAAATGTCACCCATTGGATCGTACTACTAAACGTCTATAAAAAAATGATCTGGGTGTCTGTTTATATGATAAATTCAAACAATTTTGTTGAATTATTTTAATGAGAGTTGCGTATTAGCTTCTAATATTGTTGGACAAAAAAATGGAAAATAAATTAAAAGCTCAGGATTAAAATTTCCAGATATAATGCTACATATACGATCTGAAAACTACTATGTATGGACATAAAGATACCTAAAGTGTCACTGTGAACTGTTCAGGGTAAGAGAGGTCAGGCAGTCAATAGAGTGTTAGCTCCCATTCACCTCACTGTGGGCACAGTGGGTATATACCCCATCCGTGGTTACATCTTTAATTCCAAAATGTGTAATTGGATTAGATATGTTCAGAAGCTGGAAAAATATCCATATTGATTCTGTGACCTGTAAGGCAAAGATTATTATGGTAAAATCCAGGTGAAAACTGCTGGAACTGCATCTAACAAAGAAAATGGTAAAACCAAAGCAAAACCACAGTCATAGAGAAATTTCAGAAATTAATGCCACCAAAAAGTACCTGATAGATATAGAGGTGATGATGCCTAACAGTCCATTCAATTCTATTCTTTGGTCTATCTAGAAGACAAATTTTGGAGAACAATGAATCTTGGAGTGTATTATCATGAGATTAACCAGGTGGAGACTCCAGCTCCATTGCTATGGCAGATCTGTATACATTGGTTGACGGAATAAATACATTTCCCAGTATAAAGTATGCATGAATGTATTTCACTCTGCATCTATCTACAAACTCTCCAAAAGAAGTTCAATTTCTATTGGCAAAGTCAGCAGTGCACCTTTAGATGTATATCAACCCCATCCCAGAGGAACATCAGCTCTCCAGTAGCAGTAGCAAATAAGGATGCCATTTTGACAGTTTCTATAGGCAAATATAGTGGAGGAGATCATTATATATATATATATATATATATATATATATATATATATATATATATATATATATATA
>NW_026000037.1:11152212-11188548 GCF_001458135.2 Marmota marmota marmota
TATATATATATATTATTGCTTACTCTCTCAACGGCACTATGGCTTTATGAGGAGTTTCCTATCGGCAAGTGACAGAGTAAGAAGACTCAGGCTTGGTTTACAAGTGGTTTCTCAGGTATTATGAAAAAAAAGACAAGCAGCTATGGCACTATATATCTGAATATTCGAGGATGTTCTTAAGGGATGGTGGGAAGGTCAATCCTAGTAGACAGAGCTTTAGCTGCCGCGTCTAGTAGTGCACTCTGTTTAGGAGAAATAGTCAGACATGTGAATGTATGAAGATTCTTGGAAAGAGGCCAATTGTTTGCCTGGGTGATCACAAAATTAAAAGGAACACAATTGGAAGATTGTCAACAAGGAAATCTGGGAATAATGTTTGTGTATACACCTCTCTGATTAGGCATCACATAGGAAGATATTTGTATTTTTGTGAATAAACACCAAAAAATGACCTCAGCAGAGCACAGTTTATTAATCAAATGGACAAAATGGCCCATTTAATGAATACCAGTTTGTCTATTCCCCCAGTGACCAATATCATCACCTAGTAGGTACAAAATGACCATGGTGGCATGGATGTATGTTATGCATAGTCTCACAAATATGGACTTCCTCTCACCAAGACTGAATGACTGATGACAAGATATGGCCACCAATGAATGCTCCATATACAAGCAGCAAAGACCAATTTTGAATTCCCAACATGAAACCATTCCTTGGGGGTAATGAATTATCCACCTGAGAATTGTGTTCTTATTGGACAAGGCACTATGAATAAGGATATGGATATTTCTTTTCTGCATATAATGTTTCTGCCAAAACCACCAGCTGTGGACATCCAGATTTCACAGATTCCTTATTAACCATTGTTATTTTCTACACAGCATTGTTTTTGCTCAAGGTAATATCTTAGCAGTAAATGAGATCTGACAATGGGCCCCTGCATGTGGAATTCTCTCTCTTACTATCTTGAAGCAACTTACAAAATAGAGTGGTGGAAAAACCTTTTATTATTTATTCCTTCCTTCCTACTTTCTGTCTTTTTCTTTTTCAGTGCTGCAGACTAAACCCTGGGCTTTGAACATGTCAGGTAAGTGCTCTACCTCTGAGCCTCACCTTTATTCCTGGAATAGCCTTTTGATGATCAGGTTACAGAGCAGCTAGGTGGCAGTACCTTGAAACGTTACAGCAAGGTTCTCTGAGTAAACACCAAATATATGCTACAAACACCAAATATATGTTTCCCCATAGTCAGGACTCATGAGTTCAGAAATTAATGGGTAGAAATGGGAGTGGTGCCACGCAATATTACCCTTAGTGACCCCCGAGAAAATTTTTGTTCCTTGATCTGGTCACTTTATACTATGCTGAAAATAGATGTCTTAGATCCAAAGCAAGGAAGGTTTCTACCAGATGACAAAATAATGACGGCACTGAAATGGATGCAATGGCTGCTTCCTGGTCACTTGAGGCTCCACATGGCCCTGAGCTAACAGATGAAGAAAGGAGTTCCTGTGCAGTCTCAGATGATTAATCCTGACTCCTCTGCAGAAACTGAACTAGAATTCCACAGTGGGGGTAAGAAAGCATATGTATGGAATACAGCCAATTTCTTAGTGTCTCTCTTAATATCACAACACCCAGTGACTAGGATATTGGAAATCTGCAAAAACTCAGTCCGGTAAGACTGCTAGTGGCCTAAATCCTTCAGAAAAAGTAAAATGTGTATTCAGAGAAGTAATGATAAATACCACCTAGGAAACATTACAAAAAACTGAGGATTGTAATTGACATAAATGTTTTTTTCCTTATTTTGTTATGAGTATGTCTGTGCATGACTGTGTGCAGGAAGCTACCCATGAATTACTGGAGGTTCTTCTCTCCATATGGCAGCCAGGGAGATTTTAAGTTTAACCTCGGGAACTATCCATGGCTCTCCCATGCAATAGATTGCCCAAGGCACATGACCTGTATCTCTGCTCTACTAGGAAGATCCCTCATAGTAGCTCAGAGATGGACTTACTCCAGTGGGAACTGGACAGCTCAACTGTAAACTTTTTTGGTGAAGAACATTCTATGGAAGGCCTTTGACATTTCCTGATATAAATAATGCAAGTGCCGGCTCCATTTTGCCTTTTTAGTATAGGACCTCCATCTGTATGATCACCTAACCTGCCTCACCCCTGCTTATTTTCTGAGTCCTGGGTTTTTCATCATTCTATTTTTTTTTGGGGGGGGGCTTTTATTTTGCAGCCAACCCATTCTACCAACGGGGAATCCCATTTCCATCACCTGCATGGGATCCAGGTGAGAACTGTGTTTACTTTTGTTTCCTTTCTTATTTATGTCACTTGTTATGTAATTATAGTATTTATGTGTTACTAATTTTCAACATAGTATTTAAGATATAGGATAAGAGTAAACATCACTCACTGACTTTGTTTTACTTCTTGGGGAGGACATTTTTGGTTTTAGGCATTATAATAATATATTTGATAAATTGTGCCCTTATTATTGTTTTTTATTTTGAGATTAGGTATGGATTAAGTAGCTGTGTATAGGTGCCAAGTTGACAAGAGTCGGATTTGTGATAATCTCATGTGTCAACCTGAAAGAGTTACAAGTACTCAGATATTTGGTCAAACATTACTCTTCATGTGTCTGAGGGAGTGTTGTGGAATTAGATTAACATTAGAATCATTACACCAACTAAAACTTAATGTTTGTAGGCCTCATTCAGTCAATGGAAGGCATAAATAATCCAAATTATTTGAACCTGCTGTTGTAAGAAATTTCTTCTGCCTGACTGCATTGAGCTGGGACAACGGATTCCTTAAAAATATCATTATCAAATGTTATAAAAGTATGATTAGAGTCCGCTTAAAGCTCATGAAGAAAATTGAAGGATCCACAAGTCATTCCAGGATGATTTGGAGGAACTTTAGAAATTAGTTAAGATTTGATGTGGATGCGTACACAGTGTAGAATGTCATTAATCAATGAAATGGAAAAAAAAATTATGCTAAACAAAGAAACGCTTTATGTGTGCAAATAGTTAAGAAAAACATGGCAGTATGGGAATAATGAAACCTTTAGTATAGTTGGAATACAAGTATTTCAGAAAGTACTATAAAATTAAAAGAAAAAATGTAGGTTGACCAGAAATTGTGGAAGGCTTAGAGTTCCAAAAGAAAATTTCAAGATATTCCTTTGCCTGAGATAAGCCATTTCAGATTTTGAAGAAAAAAATGAAAAGGTCAATATGAGTTGGTGATACCACAGTGCAAGAGAGACCATAAGGCTGCTGTAGTGATTCCAATAAGAGTTGAGGGCTCATGAAGGAAGGGAAACACTAAGAGGATAGGAAGGTCACTGTGGTTTGGAGAAACACTTCGGACACAGTGGTGGCACTTTTCATGGGAACCAAAGCCACAGAGGAAACTGGCATATTTAGTCATTTTTTGCAATACTCTTCTGAGGTCAGTCAGTTTGGATTGGTTTTAAAAATCACAGCTGCATGTAATTTTAGAAAAGAGCAGAGGCCATCAGTATCCTGTGTCTATAGAGGGAAGATCACGTCAATAGTGTTTATCTCTGCTTTGATTAATTAGAAGATGAAAGGTTGATGAAATTCTAATATGTCTTAACTTCAATGAAGTATTATACCATTGTCTCACAATAAATATGCTTTGAATAATTAATTTAAATTGAGTTTCCTGTGACTATGATTACATAGAGTGTGATTTTGGTGAAGGACAACAAATCAAACAACTCACACATCATCACAGATATAATTCCATGAGATTATGATAGTCCTGTTTAAAAGTAATAGAAAAAAAAGAAATGATTTATTTTAATTAATCTTAATCACTCATAAATGCAATATTTTTTCAAAATTTAAGACAAGTACTCATAAGACCAATGGCTACTTCAGAATGTTAATAAAACATATTCAATTTCTTTGAAGCATTAAAACTGGCAACCATATAAATTATATGTGTAAAATATAATATTTCTGTTGCATATTTGCTATGTATTAAACCTAAATAACATTTCTAAAAGTTATCATATTTGAAAAAGATCTTTGCAAAATTATGAAAAACTCTTCATACCTAACTATAGTTATAAATTCAAAAATTGAAGGTTTTACATATTTTTTAAGTTGATATAGAAGTAATTGTATCAAAATGGGAGATAGTTGGGTACCTGATTTCCAAATGCTAGATAATTCCTGGTGACTGAAATAGTACAAAATGCACTGGAAAAGTGCAGTGCATTGTGACAAGGACCAGGCAAAACCTTTATTGATTTCTTTTTCTTTGTTTGGTAACTCAGAAAGTATGAAGCCAGATGAGTGAGTCCAGATATTTTGATATTTCTGCAATCAATCCCAAAGGGTGGTAAGGTGAGAAGAACAGAAAAGAAAAAGGGAAAAGTACTTTTTGAATTTATGGCTTCCACCCCTACCTCCACCAAGTAATACAGTACAATTTTGAATCCAATTTAAAACTCTTCACTCTTATCTTCAAGGTCTTGGAGAGGTTAGGCCTTTGGCACCTTAGCAACCATATGACTCGCTCACCGCCTATCTCAGATCTCTATTGGCTCAGTGTTGTCTACACCAAAGTTATTCTTAAAGGCACTCAGTAAGAAGAATTTCTTCATTGCCGTCAAAGGACAAAACTTATAATAGATTTTTCTTCTCAATCTCCCAACATTCTTTTGAAATTCGTGTAAGCCTAGATCCAATATTCTGTCATTTCCTGTTTTTTATTTTATTTTATTTTATTTTTTTGAGAAAAAGGTGGACCCTGTCCAGCAGCATGATTTTTAATAATGCAGACTATTCCTCACTTTAAAATCCTTATGAAATTCATTCATATTTTCTCAATGTATATTTCTATTGTGAACATTTCAATGCATCTACTTTAGATGCAAAATTTTTCATATTCTGTTCAGAGACTTTGGCTGGAGGTCTCCTCAAAGCCATGCTGAACCTCACACTGCACTGTAGAGGCTTCTACTTTAGTTGCAAAATTTCCTCAAATAAATTTTCTTATTTCTGTTATATTCATCATTTTTCCCCAGTTCAACCAGTTTTGACCTTTGTTTGTTTCCTTTATTTTTCCCAAAGATCCAAGAAACACAGATTTGAAATAAAGAAATTGAAAAGAATCAAATCTAACCTTTAGTCATAGAGATATATTAGCACCAGTGAAGTTAGTACTACTGAATCAGTGTTAGCCAATATGGCTCCTTGCAAGTAAACATCACCATAAGAAGTTCAACATTTATTCTGAAATGGAGATTTGAAGTAATGACTGACAGATTTAAGTCTGAAAAATTAACAGCATTTTATTTGATTAATTTTAGCCATATCATGGGTTAATTTGGCTCCTCTGAGAAACAGTATTAACAATGCAAAATATTTTATAAGTTTTAAATGACACTGATATTGTACTTTAGTCAACATAGTTTCAGACAGATATATAAGATGAAAGATAATATAAAAATACTGAGAATAGAGAAAAAAGTTCAAAAATTATGCATTAAAACAAATCTTAGCCTAGCTTCTCAAAATAATCTAAAAAGTGATTAAAACTAATATACATGTATTCATAAAAAGAGCCCAAGATTGGGCATCAGATCTCACCGCAGAACACAGTCTCAACATACTAATGAGATGAAAAGAATCAAAGCAAATAACAAAAACTGGCAAATTTCTTCCAAGTCATGTGTAACTTTGCTTATTCTGATTCTTCTATTAAGAACACAATATTCTCACATTAATTGACATTTCAGGATTTGACAGAATTATACAGAAATATAGGAGATAATATAGGTAAAGTTTGGGAGAAAATTAATTATTTTTAGCCACAGAAATATTTATGAAAGTGTCGATAGGAATATGATGTGGTACAGATGATCTCGGGGACATAGCTGAGCAGGGCCCATCCACTGTGTGACCTTAATCATTTCCATCCCAGCCAGTGAGGGAAAGTGGCAGGAGTCCTAGGGCATGGCCATTCCTCAGTTGCTGTAAACCTCAGGTGCTCAGCGACTTTGGCTGGAGGTCTCCTCAAAGCCATGCTGAACCCCGCACTGCACTGCAGTTTCAGGGGCTTCTACACACACTTCTCTTCTTGCCTCTTTTGTCTTTAACCTGAGTTCAAACTGCATGGAGATATGGTGGTTCTTTTCACTTTCCCCCCACTCCTCCATTTCCTATGCAATCATCCTTCCTGAAAAATCTCTTGCAGGGTTAATTCTGTTCTGGATGCTGCTTTTTAAAAGAACCAACCCAGCAACTTTATAATGGGACTAAAATTAATCAAAATATCCATTATATAGTTTTTGGATTTCTAACCTTTTCAGTCATGGCTTTGAATTACCATTTCAGAATAAAAACATGTGGAAAGGACCAGCTGCTTAAGAAATGTGTCAGCTTTGTGATATTGCTACAAAGAATTTGAGAGATTTATGTTACTGCAGCTCTTTGTGCCTCTCTTTGTGATTTTTTATCCTTGTCTTTGGGTACAGCACAGAAAATGAGAACAAAAAAAAAAAAAACTGGATTACTTCTTAGCCTATCAGTGCTGAGGGGGAAGACAGACAAACATCACAAAGTATAGAGTAAAACTAAATGGCTTTGGATGGAGAGCACAGCACAATCCTCCTCCACAGAAGAACTGGAATAGAGTGGATGCTTCATGGGTGCAAAGGAGTGCTGGGTTTGGGTGGGCATCTGTGGCTTACCAGAGGTTTTCCCATCTGCACAAGGAAAAATGAAGTAGCATATGCACATATTGTTCAAGCATGGATTATCAAATGTTTCCCTAAATCTTCTTACTAAAATATTAATTTCAGTGAAAGGCAGCAAGATTGAGTTCTTCTGGAAGCATGACATAGTAAAATTCTGTTTCCCCTTATAATCATTTCACAATAACATAAGCTAAATTTAAGCCTCTTTGTTGCTGTACATAATCTTCTTAGTCTTTTTGGAGTGCTCTTTAATATAATAATGATAATAATAATAAAATTATTCCTCTTCATTTGTCACGAAGCAAACATTACTAATTAAAATTGCTTAAAGCTACTAATTAGCACAGAAAACAATAATTATTGAGGATGAACTAAAGATATAGTTATTTATTAATTTGTTAAAATTTAATAGGTGAAAAGTTAAGTGGAAAATTCAATCAAGTGCAATAAAATACAGAAAGAGACAAAAGAAAAAAAAGAAATAATAGAATAACTTTCATTCTGTGTTGTTATTTCTAAATAGAATTACACTGTTCATTTAAAAGAAGCGATTTGAGAAGAGAAAGTAAGATTGTTTGGTGCAGATGCATGTATATAACTTAGTCTCACTTAGTAGTCCTGTGAATCTTTCTTTGAAAAGCATTATCTTTGGCCCATGCTTTGTTAACAGTGTATTATTTGATCCCAAATGCTGTACAACTTACTCGGAGAATGAAATCCATCAGTGTGCAGGCACACACACATACACACACACACACATGTGCGCACACATACACACACACACACACACACACACACACACGTCGGCACATTTGAACCTGTCAAACTTGTTTAATAATTTGTTTTCTCCTCAATGTATTGACCCAAAGAAATTTTTCATGGCACTTATTAATAAACCACAAAAGAATTTCTTAAGTTTTTCACACTCATATGTGTGTGTGTATAATACATATAATTTTGTGAATTATAATTACAAAACATTCCATATTCCATGTTTAATAACAAAGCATAAAATCTTAATAAAATTTAAACTCATTATCATTTAGTAATGTCTTTGAATATTTTTAGGTTGATGTATTTAAAAATCCTATGCAAAAATGAATATCATACAGACAAAATTGCCCTATGTCTGATAAACATAATTGAGGGGAAAAAAAGGCAGGGAAAATTTCCCAACTGCTTGTGAATACACATGAAGATGGGAAAGGTTTTATTGAAAAAATAGAAAGAAAAGCAAATATTAAGTGAGAAAATAGAATATAGAAAGGTGGCAGGACATGACCAGCAGTTATGTGAACTGTGGTGCTTTGAAATACCTGGTAATGGAACCGACTCTTAGGAGCTGCTGGGACCCTTGCTAAAAGTGATGGTGGAAAGTGCCTGTGTGAAGATTGACACTTAAATGTGGGTCTCTTGGAATAAGACATCATTGGGGAAATGTGCTTATTCATATCACCTTTATTTTTGATCCTTTGAATTTTTCATTTTTGAGCTTGATAGAAAAACCTGACAGAAACAACTTTGTCTCAGAGCCATTAACCTCATCAGTGTTTATATTGTGATTTTTCTCTGTGATATGGCTTGGCTCGTGTGGTAGAGGAGTTATAAGAAGAGTCTGTGAGTACGATGGTGTCATAACTCATCTCCTATTTTCTGTGGTTGATGAGACCCTTGTCATTTTATGTGTTTGGATCCTATTTTCCAGGGTAAGGGAGAGGACACCCATGGAATGAGAGTCCTGCATCAGATTTGGGTTATACACCTGAAGCCTAGAAGATTTGTATTGATAGCAGCTCAGATTTTTTATCCTGAGAGTTTTACAAAAGTTGGAGACTTCAGAAATGGTACCAGCTTTATTTCTCTGTTAGAGATTTGCCAGCAGGAAATGGTCAGATCCTAAAGCCCTGCGGAGCCAGGGAAAATGGGAGGATCTTCACTGCAAGGCTGGTAAGAAGTTATTTTTGTTTATGACAAGAGCTTAAAGTGTCTAGGTTATTGGATTGTCCTAGTGCAGTAGTCAGAATAATATATGTCACCCCTCCTCAGAGAAGTTCACATTTCTGGAAGGTGTGAATATGTCAGGTTGCAGGGCAAAGGTAATTAAAGCAGAGGATTGGATTGGAGTTGTTAATCTGCTGGCTTGAAGAGAGGGAGATTATCCAGGTGGGCCCAAGGTAATCACAAGACCCTTTAATGAGGAAAAGAGAAGGGTTCAAGTGGTATGATGTGATGTAACAAATGCTCTCTTTATAGATGGGAAGGGCCTAAAGCCAGGGAATGTGTGGACCCTTAAGAAGCTGGAAATAGCAAGAAAAGGGATATTTTTCCAGACGCTCCCCAAAGAAAAATAGCCCTGCTAGCACTCTGAACCTAGTCAGTGAGTATTATGAAAATAAGAAAACAGTGAGTAAATAATCTCATGCTTTTTTTTTAGTCATTAGGTATATAGTAATTCATTATAACAGCCATAGAAAACACATCTTCTAGCATTGAAGGCTTGGGTGAAGCCAAGCAGGTCCTCCATTTCCTTCACAGTTAACCTGAGCCTTTTGTGATGAACAGCAGCCAAAACCTGGTCAAAATACAAGTCTTCAAATACTGACTAGAAATATGAAAAATCTCAGATAAAATATGCCAAATAAAGGAAAAAAGGGTCTACAAATGTCCAAATACTTACAGTTTTAAATACTAAAGGCCAGTATTAAAAGCCCTTTAGTTTGGCCATTTTTGCCCTGTCTGCAGAAATGACTCATTCTGAGCTACCACAAACACCCTTAAATTCAAACAACGTTTTCACTTTAGGATGGCTTCAATAAATTCTTTTTTCTAGTATGGCTGGAAACGAAAGATGTCTGTGGGTAAAATGACAAACATGATGGGTGGGGGCAGATATGTAAGCCCTCTAAGGGGCCTTCCAAGGAAAGGGGCTCACCTTAGAGGATGTAGGCAACAGTTTTTCTGGGGGACAGCCTCCACGTGATATAGGCACTTCACTGAATCCACAACCCTAAATACATCAAACTCTGAAATTCTGAGCTATTGCCTATGTCTTCTGTTGCACAGATTGAGAATGTACCTATCTAAGGATCTTTATGCTTCATTATTTGCTGAATGCTTTGTATCCAGCGTGATCACTTAAAGAATGGTTGTTCTGAAGTCTAAATGCTTATTTAGATTCATAACATGCAGGGGTCATAATGTTGCTTCTCTTAGTGTTTTTTCACATTGTCCCCCAGAACTTGTGGATAAGAATCACTCTGTGCATTAGAAAAGACGTCCCATATGTGGAGACATGATGGATGAGATGGGGATTTTCTGGATTCCGAGTCTTGCAGAGACTAATCATAGATGACAGATGAAGAATAATTGACAGCGTCATTGCAAAGTGTTTACAACAACAGAGGGAGTGCCTTCCAGAGACAACAGAGTAGAAAATATTTTATAGTTTTCATAGTAGACTACTGTCTTCCCGTTTTCTCACATCACATGTTATGCTTTAATAAAGTTCAAGATATAGTTAAATTCTACATAAAGTATTGCTGAAAGAGATCAGTAGCCAACTTACAAGTTATATAGTTGTCACAAACTTATAAATTATACAATTATTAGTGGTATGTATGTGTGACATTGAACTAGATTCAAATACTGTAAACAAATCCGTCATCTATACTCTTTCTATTTTGACCATTATTGTGAAATGCATTTTATCACAAATGTTATTATTCTAATGATCACACCTTATAAAGATTTGAGGTCAATGCTAACTATTTTAATTACACTAGATTGTATACTGAAAGCAAAACTACATGTGGAAAAATATCTGGAATTTGAAGGTTAAAGAGAATAAAAATATATTTTATGTCAAGGACAGATATGCTACGAAGAAAGAATAATCAACATGCTCCACAAGAATTTAATCGTAATAAATTACAGAGATATCTGCTATGGAAATAAATCACTGGATTGTGGACTTTTTCCTAGTGATATGAAAACAAAATATCTAACTTTCTAAATCTACTTCAGATTTGTTTTAAGTATTAAGTGAAACAATGTAAGTGGAAATATGTACTACAGACACTACATAATTGAACCAAAGTTGATTATCCATCCACAAAGATTCACCTTCTCACTTCTATGATATACAGTATTTGCCTTTGGCCAAGCATTGCATCAAACTTTTTAATATGCGGGCTATAGGTCTCATCAAAGGTAAGTGGGTAAAGTGATGTTTAACATTTCCATGTCTTGAAATTTATGAATTAAGTATGCCATTTTAAGATTTCTTTGTCCACCTGCTTTCTAAATACAGTGCATTTGGAGGATCTACAGGAGTCTGGGTCCCTGTATCATCCAGTGGAAATATACATTTGAGACATAAATATATTCATGGACCTTGATATGAATGAGAAATAATTAATTGTTAAAATAATTAAAATTGGCGGCGGCCGAGCCAGCAGCGGGCCGCCTCAGGCAGCCCCGCCGGGCCGCCCGGTCCCAAGCAGCGGAGAGGATGGCGCTGAAGCGGATCCAGAAGGAACTGACCGACTTGCAGAGGGATCCTCCTGCCCAGTGTTCCGCAGGACCTGTGGGTGATGATTTGTTCCACTGGCAGGCCACCATCATGGGCCCGAATGACAGTCCTTACCAAGGAGGTGTTTTCTTCCTGACCATCCACTTTCCTACGGATTACCCTTTCAAGCCCTCAAAGGTCGATTTCACAACAAAAATCTATCACCCCAATATCAACAGCAATGGCAGCATCTGCCTGGACATCCTGCGGTCACAGTGGTCTCCAGCACTAACTGTGTCCAAAGTTCTCTTGTCCATCTGCTCCCTGCTCTGCGACCCCAACCCTGATGACCCTCTGGTGCCAGAAATAGCCCACACCTACAAGGCCGACAGAGAGAAGTACAACACACTAGCAAGAGAGTGGACACAGAAATATGCTATGTAAGTGCCTCGGAGGTTTCGTGGGAGACATTGTTCAAGAGAAGCTGGCCAGGCAAAGAGGTCTTCCTGTGAAGCTCTGAGCTGTCAGCTAAGCCACCGACAGAGTGCCACCCGTTCTTCACACATATGTGGGCCACCCACTTTCTTTGGCTGCAGCATGTTGGTGCCATTCTCAGCCATGGTGGCTTTGACAATGTCACATCTTTGATGCCTAATCAGCAACCATTGTAACTATGATCCACAACCTTTCTGGTTACACTGGAATGGGTCGGTCTGCCCTAACTCATCTGCTCGTCTCTGGGAGGCCAGTCCCTGCACGCCTCCCCTGCCTGGCCTCAAATGGTGCTGCTGCTCACTATGGCACCACATGGTGGCCTAGCCTGGCCCCTCACTACATGCCCTTTGCCTTTAGAACTCAGTGTTGTCCTGGGTGCCCAGGACAGAGTGGGCTTCCTTGCATCCTGTCTGCTGCAGAATCACATCCCAAGGAGTCTGAGTGCATCCTGGAGGCTCCCAGGAATGGGACAGCATCACCGGAAAGCGGATGTTTCATTCTGTGGCTTCTGCCGTCTTCCTCTGCAGTGCCACATGCTGCATGTCTCTCCTCACACCAAGAAGCAGCGAGTGGAAAATGTCAGGATATAAAGCACATAGCACCCTCCCTCATGAGAGATGACTGTCTTTTTTAGATGCAAGAGCAAAATTATGAAACCATAGTGAGATTTGGGTTATGCTTTTCTATGTGAGAGGTTTTTCCCTACCTCCACCTCCTCCCACCAGGATCCTATACAAAGTCCAAGTGTAAGCCATTTGCAGACTAGAACACAGGGAGGGGTAGAGACTCAACTGTAAATAAAAATGCAATTCCCTTAAGAGTCTAAAAAAAAAATAATAATTAAAATTTTTGCCTTATTATAATATAGCATTTCATGGAATCAAATACCTTCATGCATAAATTGTATATTATCCTCCATATTCTTACATATTAACAAATCAATCTGTATTAAATAAGCATATTATTCAAAAAGCTTTTGTAATAGACATACCATGGTTGCTATGTTATCATATGATAATAATTCTGGAGAATTTCTTATGAATTTCAGTTTTGTAATCTTTGAAATAAAAGACGATTGGAAATGTAAAGGAACATATTTCAAATGACTGAGGCATTATGAAACAATGAGTATATTTACATGTCTACATTAAGTACGACTCTCTTTTTGTAGCTCTTTTTGCTATCTGCTGGCTCTTGACATCAGATATTTGCCAAGTTTCCCATTGCAACCTATTGCTGGGGCTACCCAAGAAACACTTCAGTCATGTCCATACTGCTTTGTTGAGTTCTCATTTCCCACTCCTCTGCCCCTTTTTCTCCACTCTCATGCATCATACATGCAGTCTTCAGGCATTCCTGCCCAGCTCAGGGAAAATCTGCTGCAACCATCTTGGTGGGAACACAGACCTGCCACTGGAAATTGAATCGTACTTAAGGCTAGGGACAGCTGAGTTGTAGATTCCTGCCGCCTTGCTTGAGAACACTATTGTAAAGTGAGGATAATGAATTCTCTTCTTTCTCTGTGTTGTATTATATAAAATGATGGAAGAATGTTATAGTCCCTTGTAAGGGCTCACCAAACTTCTGCCTGGAGCCTGCACCCACATATAAATGAAAATCACTTTATGTTACAAGCCAAACTTTTTTCTTTTTCTTCCCTTTTCTCCCCCCCTCCCCTGCTTTTTCTAATTTTTCTGGTTCTGTACATATATTTTCAACCTGCCTGGATCTCTGAAGGTCTTAAGGATTTCTCACCAATACACTGTTCACATTTAGGCTCTTACATTGTATTACTAACTAAAATTGGCTTTTAATTCGGGTCCAGACTCTCTTACTCAAACACTTTCCTTTCCACCACTGTAAAGACTCCACTTCCTTTCACTAATTCTTTACAGGACTGTGAAATAGGACCCAATGTCTTCCCTACTCCACCCAACCAGGAGACTGGACAAAATTTGCTGCAGAGATGTAGTTAGGGACAGGAGGTTTCATGTTTTCATTTATTTGACTGATGAATAGAATCCTTGCTCCTAGTTAAACCTGTATAGTTTGTTACAAAAAAAAAAAAAAAAAGCATTGCTCTCTGAATTTATTTGCTGTTTTGCAGAAAATATTTATTTATTTATTTATTTTTGTTAAAGAAGCTTAGCTTTAAGCTAATTTTCTTTAATGTAAAGCTCACCCATCCTTTATGGTATCTCTAATTTCATGCAGGATAAGAATGAAATATGCACATTTCATGTGGAAATAATCTTTTTCAGGAATGAAACCAAATTAAAAGCAAAAAATAAATAAAAAATTTAAGTGATTTCCCACAAGGGATAATCTTGTAATTCATTAACTAGCTGACAATCACTCATGAAAAGCTAAATTCTGTGTTAAAAGAGAGAATTTCCTCATTTGTATACTCTCCTTCCATTTTCATTTTAAATTTTAATCTATAGAAATTTATTTTAAAATGTACAAAGCAACACCTAAAGTACATATGTAGAAGTTCCACATTAGAAATATTATTTTCAAATTATTAAAGATGGTCATGCTTCTAAATACACAGACACATGGAAAAAATGTTAAAGAAACAGGAAAAGAAAATGCATTCAATCATAAGAGTATAATCCCTTTAAACACATTGACATGTAAAAAAATCCTGAGAATGTTTCAGAAAAAGCTTTATGTAGCAGTTCATTGAAAGGCAAGTTGAAGTTATTCAATTTCACATTTCTAAAAAGTCCTGACACTTATGTATTGCCATAGGGGCAGCACAATGAGTGTCTCTGAAGGAAGAGCGTGAGTTTTGTGATGTACTGAGTGATATAAAGAACAGTCATTTGGCAATTTGAGATTAAGCCAATAAGTGTATTGCCATGTAAGCGCTTTTCATGACAGAAACTCAATAGTCACTTGTTTACCCTGGATTGCACATTATGGACTGAGAAAAACCTTTATAACCTGTCTAGCAAGATGAGTAAGTTAGGATATGTATCTAGTAACCCCGTTTGTTTTTCTTTTAATGGCAAATAATTCAGATAGAAGACATTTATATTACTTATAGGTACTAAATATGTATTTTTATATACACTTGAGAATGGACATCAAGTGAATATTTTATGAGAAATAATTGGTAAAATTGAGCTAGATTACCTATATGAGAAATATGTTCTATTTCAATACAGACATGGCTTACTATTAAAAAAAAGTACATATTAAGAAAATCAGTAATTTTATAATTCAAAAGCTGCAGTGATGAACTCAAGTAGAAAGAGAAATTTTACTACACTGTATGGTTATAGATAAGTTGAGTCTCTAGGGAGTTAATATTCTAAAAATGTATCCTTGCCTTTTATCAATATACATTGGCCATAAAATGCTTACACACACACACATACACACACACACACATATATATATACATACATACACACACATATATGTAAATATATATATATATATATATATGGTTATCACTTGGTGCTTACTGAAACCCTTTGAGAATAGCAAGGCAGTTATTTTTGAACTTGCTTTAAAGGTGAGAGTGTCAGGTCAAATGGCCAACAAGCAGAACTCTCTTTCCCAGGACTCTAGTTTTCCTCCAAAGTAGAGAATTTGAATGGTAGGATGTTACACAACATGAATACATCCCCTAATGAGGCTTGACAGGAGTAAAAAAGAAAAGGTGAGAGCTTGTCTTATACTATATCAATTTAAAATGCTCAGTGATGGCTAATATACTTATCAGAACAAGGTTACAAAAACATTTCAATCTAGACAAGTTACTCTCTAGACATCAGAGATGCTCCAATTAAGAGGATTTATGCCTTTTAGTTTATAATAGTTTTTAAACACATTTGATACACAAAATAGTGGGAATGTTTTGATGGAAATAGTTGAAATAGAACATTTTTGTGAATAAGTTTTTGGAACTTTGCATTAACATCGATACCGGTTTTATTTCTTCATTTTATTTTTATTGTTTAAAACTAAAAAACAAATTTCAATATTTAGTAGAAAATAATAGCAGTTACTTTTAATAACTCATCTGTAGCTTTTGTTAAAATTTTAATCAAATAATCATAATACCAGTAAGAAAAATGGTAGAATATTTGTCTCTTGATGAATCATTAGTAATATCAAATAACTACTTTTACTTATATAGACAATGAAATAACACAGTTCTGCATATTGCAATCAACTATGAGACTATATGTCATGTGATATCATTACTGTATGACATACTTTTTCTAGACAATTGACAATTATTCTGTTATGATATAATGGAAAAAAGAGTTATGGATAAACTATCCTCATTTGCTTGAAAGCATAAATGTGTTATACATTTGATTCACTTGTCAAAGGTTGTGTCTAAACAAAAGAAAACATAGTATACCTGGTTTAGTTTCAGATCAATGACATTTATGTTAAAAATATAAAATATATGCAAAGAAATAGAAGGAAGCAATCTTCTAACATATGCAGAAAATGTTAATCCAACGACACAATATATTTATGAAACCCAGTACAGTGTACACCCAGTGACACATAGTTCTTTTTACTGTATGTATTTTATCGGTAGTGATGCTGATGACTTCATATAGTTACATATATTTAGATTCTACAATGTGAACCAATAGCTTTACCATAAAATTAGGAAAAAAAAACAAGACCCATTTTAACTGTAATAATGTTCTGGAAACAAAGGACTAGTTGTAGAGCCAAATGAATTTATTCATCAAGGTCACTACTGAAAAAAATATTGTCTGAAAAAAATATATTCTTAATCCATAACTTTTGAGTAAAGAATGACTTAAGTACCCGGTGGAATAATGTCTATCATTAATTTTTTATTTCCTTCAAGCAAAGTGTGGATATTTAAATGACATAAGTACTGGTAATGCAATTTTGGTGTCTTCTGTCCTGTAATAAAAATACAAAAATCAATACCTTTAAGATGGGGAGACCCCCATCTTAAAATTTTATTGCCCATTAGCCATTAATGTTTGCATGTCTGTACACATTAATGTTTTGCCCTTCATCTTCTCTTCCATGTCTCCCTATTTCCTTTCCTGTCCACTCCACTGCACACAGATCTGCCTTGCCAGTGACCTCACTGCTTTCTCCTGCTTCTGCTGGTTTATTGTCCTCCATGACTTTGCTCACTGAGGACATTTCTGTATCCACTATTAACAACTGTCTTTTAGGTTAAGATGCTTTACTAGTGATAAAGAGATATGGCTGAATGACTTTCAACAGTCATTTAATATTCACAGGAAGCATGATATATCAGAAGACCAAAAAAGTAAAATTCCTCAAAGCTACTATAGTTTCTCATTTCACCACTAAAGTAATTTTTAAATCTGCATACCATTGCTTTATCCTCATGTCAGTTGTTTTAAATATTGATTGCTTTTGAATCATTAATCACATTATTATTGAGTGTAGAATATTAGCCATTTACAACTGAAACAATTTTATCAATATGCAGAAAAATGGAAAACAGAAGACAATTTGTATAAATGTAACTTTAAGAAAAACGTTGCTGATTTCCCCTAAATAACCCTTTAGACATCAAATGCTCATGGAAAACATTTTGATTTAGGGTTACTATCCCTAGCATACTTCTGTTCATAATTATATTCTGTACTTCACAATGGGACTGATCAATCAGAGGCTGAACACTACTCAGAATACTTCTTAAAACACAAACAGTGTAAACTTCATTGAATTTCGAAAGATTTTTCTTCTCTTCAGCTATTCATTGTCTTGGAAATCCGTTTCTATTACAGATTTTACTCTCATTGACATATATCCTTAAAATATTAGCTTCTGCTTAAACTCTTTGCTACACATCAGTTAGCTGTCATTACCAATAAGTTAAAATGATGAGATATGAAACAATACATATGTTTGAAAAATTTAAAAAAGAACAATTGTAAACACTTGTGATCAATTATGTTTTATTTACTATGAATCCTATATGTAACAAGAAATCATTGCAGCATACACATCATTCAATCTTATTATGTTTTAAAAATTAATGATGATTGCAACCTAAGTATTAAGATTTATTTTTTTCCATAGCCAACATTATTTTATTCAATTTTGAAAACTATTACATATATACTTTATATTCTTATTAAAATAATCTCAATCAATTTAACTAATTTTTTTCTACTTATTTATTTTCCACAAACAATCTCTCCAACTTGAACAGGGAGACTTTAACATCATCCTTATACTACAGATTATAGTTATTATATGCACAGATCAATAAACCTTATTATTAAAAATGGTTCATGCTGTCACCCAAGCTCTCTTACATTCTCTAAGGATTTTATAAGGAATACTTACACTGACAAGATAAAGAAACATGGCAGGATTTCTAGTTAGATCTGCCACACAGAGCTGCAATCTATTACACACCTGAGAGCCATCAAAGTGCTAAAACAATGTTACCCTGCCATGCCCAATAATTACGTAATAAAATTCCAAGTTATTTCAGCACATAAAATGGTTTAAAGTGATTAATTTCCTGAAAACTTAAATTGAAAGTGCATGAGGATCATTAAGGCCATGCCTGGACTGGGCTTGTGAAAATAGATCATTGTCCTTACATGAAGCATCTCTGAAAATGTAACACAGTTTGCATATGTGCTCATTTTAAATTATTAATAAGCATATATCCATATCCATATATATGTAATTCCATTACAAATGTGCTAATTACCTGATCACACAGTATAAATATACATAATATATATATATATATATATATATATATATATATATATATATATATATATATATATACATGTATGTGTTTGTGTGTATTGCATTTTGGTAAGTTCTTTCTCTCTTGAAACTACTCATACTTTTAAATATTTTACCAGAAAATAGAAAAATCCTATTCTTTATTGATACATAATTAAATCTTCATAAATGTCATAAATATTTGTAGATTGCTAAGACCTCTAGAAGCCATCTCAGATGTTGTTAGCCTGCAGCCTCTGTGGTTTGTATGCCTCATCTTTGGGTGTCTTTGGGGAAAGGGTTTTATTGACCCTGAGGAAGTTGGTTGTTTCTCTCTGTTCCTCAGGTCAGTAGAATCTCCATCAGTAGCCAGAGCACAGATGTTCAGCCTCCATTCCGGCTGTTACTGAATAGTAGTAGAACCCTGGACCAACTTTTCATTCCTTCATTGGCCAGAATATCTCTGAAAAAAAAAATGTTGTATGTGACAAGTCATTATCGAACCTCTAGCAGTAAAAGAGGGCATCACAACACAGGAAGAAATTAGCTTTAAACTGAGAGCCTGCACCACTGTATCTAGCATCTGGGTAGTCAGGATATCACAGAAAGGAAGGAATCTCTATACCCAGTGTGACTCTGTCACCCTCCAACCACCCTTCCTACCTACCCTAGCCACACTCCTCTGCCTTCTTATGTGTTCCCTCATGACATCTACTTAAATTTTAAACCATTACCTGTCAAACAGAAAATACCTCTTGCATCATTTTACAGAGAAATTTAATTCTTATTTATCTAAATATCTCTTGTGAAGATAATAGCAAAGGCACTTTCCCTTTCCTCCACAATGAGGCCATTCAAGTTCCTTTATTTTTCCCAACAAAGGTTAATTTTCTTTCTATGAATAATTCTGCCAATTATTCTTATAATTTCTGGAGCAGGTCATTTTAACCTCCACAACTTTTTTAAATAACATATTTTTTTTTGCTCAAAAATGGTCAGCCCAGAGCTTTAGTCAAAACACATTCATTAACATTACTTTACAATTACAATGTGCACCCTTCTCACACAGTGAAGCAGAATGAACTCATTACAATATTATGCTTATATTTTTCTAAAATCATTTCTTTTTATTTTGGAAAACAGAATATATTGTGTTGACAGAGCAAAACAATCAACCCAAATGAAGTATTTTGAACATTTAAGTCTTGACTTGTAATTAATATCACTATTTTTATGTTTTAGGAACATTTTTTGGCTGCAGTATAACTAAATCCATTCAACCTTAGGATTTTTCAAAATCAGATGATATTTTTACCTTTTGTCACCATAGAAGTACATGTGTAAATTTTTACTTATTCATTTGAATACAAATTATAAGCACATTCTCATAGTTTTGTATTGTTCTACCTGATCTAGTAAATGTTTGCCAAAAACAGAGGTACTGATAATGAAGACTAATACTGTTCCATAATATTGTTTTCAAGTCTGGTTGCTGATTTTTGACAGTGTGTATTTCCTTTTTAGCCTAACATTAACATAAACTTTATACTCTGGCATCCTCACATGCCAGGTATATCTGATTTAAGATAAAAAATAATTATCTATAAAAGGTACAAAAACCACTAATTAAGCCCTGTTCTTCATAAACAAGAAGGCAGAGCTGCAAGCAAACACTCAGAAGTCTCCCTCAGTGTATAAGTGCTGATTGAAGAATCACTCCAGTCGTGATCATTTTTAGCAACAAAACAGAAAAAAAACGCCAAACTGATAGAATTCCTGAAGAGATTCATTGTAATTGAAGAGGAGAAATATTTAATACATCAGAACAAAATCAAACATATAGAAAGTATCAATAACTACAAATAACTCATGAGAAAACATGTTTTTGCTCAGTTGCAACATAAACTTCTCACGTGATAAAAGCCTTTGATTGGAAACATACCAGGAAAGCATATCCTTCACTCAGAGTGTTTGGAATATTTTTCTTTTCATAACTCTGTATTTCATGACAGAGAGGTTGGCCATAATATTCAAAATGCGTACTCTGCATTATTTCTTCCTTATTTCTCAGATAATTAAGATAAATTAAAAAGTCATAACACATTAAGAATGCATTTTGCATTGGTCTAAGAAATCTAGTATCATCCAGGTATAGCATCCAAATTTGCACTTAAACACAACAAGTGGCAATTTGGGGTATGTATGAAGATTTGATCTTTCCTCTGCTTTATAAAGGATACTAAGATTTTTAATAATTAAAATAATAATAATAAAAACATAATGGCACAAGTAAGTGTCATATGATTCTACTCTTCTGGTTTTCTTTATAAGAGAAAAGCCTAAGAGATTCTTTTAAGTGTAAGAAAACTATAGATGCTCAGTAACCATATCTGGAGCCATAAATCACAATAAATTTTTGAATTCCAAAAACAATAAAGCTGTTTTCATTCATATCCTATTGAGGCCCAGTAAATCTAATGTATGAACATACTTATTTGAGGTAAAAAGTTCACATCAAAAAGAAAATGAGGATGGTTAATTAACATTCTACCACTCTGAGGTCAGTGTTCTTCATTAACTAACTTTCAATGTCCATGTCAAGCCTGTCTTTCTGCTAAAGGTCTCTGTCAGCTGAGGAATCCACTTAAAACAATTGATATTCTGTTGGTGTTGGAACAAAGTGTGTAAAACAGAGATATACTGCAGAAGTCAATGTAGCTGGCATGCTCTGTCCCAGATGCTTCAAACAGATTTCAAGTTAAACAAAATCAAAAGCTGAAGATTATTATTTTGTATATTCTTTACTAACAGACTACGTTTCTCATCTGGTTACTTCAGAATCCAGGTTCTAGGGATTGAACTCAGGGGCATTCAACCACTGAGCCACATCCGCAGAACTACTTTGTCTTTTATTTGGAGACAAGGTCTGAGTTGCTTATCGTCTCAGTGTTTCTGAGTCTGGCTTTGAACTCAGGATCCTCCAGCCTCAACCTCTGCAGCTGTTGGGATTACAGGTGCACCCCATCATTCCTGGGGTCACTTCACACTTTTAAAAATAGTTTTGTAGTAGCAAGATTCCTAGGGGGATTGAGCAGAGATACTGAGATTTCTTCTATTCCCTGTCCCCACATGTGCAGAGCTTCTCCCATTTATAAGAACTCCAGTGAGCTGGTGTATTTGTTACCATGGATGAACCTATATCGACATGTCATTACCTGCCTGAAGCTTACATTTTAGGAAAATCCATAGTTTACATCACTGCTCATTTTTGTTTTGTGCATTCTATGCATTTTAATAACTGTATAATGAGATATAGCCACAATATGGTAATATTGCTGCCCTAAAATCCTGTTTATTTTGTCTACCCAATTCTCCCTAACCCTAACCCCTTCAGACATTGATCTTTATATTATCTCTATTGTTCTGCCTTTGCCCAGGCACATCACGTAGTTGGAATCCCACAGTATATAGTATTTGCAGACAAGCTTCTTTCATTTATTAGTATGTAAGGCTTCTCCATGTCTTTCATGACATCATAGCTTTTATATTTGATCCTGAATAATCACCCATTATCTGGCTGAGCTGCACTTCATTATTCTTTCTCTTACTGACATTCAAGCATTTTTGAATAAGGTTGCTATAAATATTAGTGTGCTAGTTTTTGAGTGGACCTAAGTTTCCAATTTTATTTGAATAAATACCAAGGAGGGTGACAGCTGGATCACATGGTCTAGTTGCTAACTTATTACAGAACTTATCTGAAGTAACAGTCATTCTTATCTAAATAGTTGTGCTTTTGATCCTGATAAGTTTAGACCACAGAGTCCCTATCAATGTGGCACCATTTTAAATGCTATTTTCCTAGAATGAATCCACACAGACAAGGTAGGCAATAAAAATTAAAAGCCTCAATCTCTGTGATGATTGGTTTGTGGCTGTAAATCTTAAGACTTCATCTCTACATATAGGACCTAGCTTGGAACAATCATAGAAACTGGGAAGATATTTTCATTAATTGATCTGTGGACCTTTGGGTAATATCTATTTATGTTAATTCCATTCCACTGCTTTATCAGAGTGCAGGACACATTTTCTGAGCTTGCTTGGTCAAGATGCTTCACGTGTCAGTTGCAAATAACCAAAGCATCGACGTGATTGTTTATGTGACTGTAGCTGGTTTTCAACTTTCCATGTCTTCTCCTTTCCGCCCCGGGTTTTCTTTACTTTTTGTGTTCTTGTGCCTCTTCACTGAAAGGGATGGTTGTCAAGTTTTATTCAGAATAAGTAAAGTTGCTTTGCCAGACAAGTTTTAAGAATGTTTAGATTATCATCTTTCTGGTTCTAGAAGACCAGCATTATACATTGTTCTGTAATTAATGTGGGTGATTACACTTATGGCACACCTATATGTAAAGGTAGAGAGTGTTCACAAGCACACATTTTAAAGTAAAGAAATTTGAAGAAATTCTCACAAAATTATTCATAATTTATCTTTTAGGATCTAGATTCTATATCTTGTTCCTATACTAAAATTACCTTGTGATTCCAATTTAGTCGGAAAGTGTATTGCTGAAGAGACAAAGAACTAAAATTATCTTAACAGGATTATCTTGAGTAATTGTTACTCAAAATGTCCCAAGGAATTTTACCTTTTGTTCTAAAGGTGTTCTTCAAAGTATTCCTTCCACAAAAAAATGAATAAATAAATAGATAAATAAAATATGCTTATTTAAGTTTTTCTTTTTAACAACAAAATAGGAAAATTCTCCAGAGCACTGTTAATTTTAATTTTTTAATTTTGAGACAGGGTCTTGCTAAATTGCTTAGGGCCTCACCAGATTTTTGAGGCTGGCTATTGAACTCCCTCTCCTTCTACTTCAGCCTCCTGTGTTGCTGGGATTTCAGGTGGATTTCACTCTGCCTTGGCATCATTAATTTTTTTTATTTTGATTTTCTACTCCAATTTTTAAAAATTTCTTTAGATTTATTGATTAGAAGAACAGGAAGAATATTTGAATGACATTTTGTCACTCAAAAATATTGAACAGAGTAAAAGTCATTCATATATCTTTAAAAATACACTTAGAAATGAACTGGATATATCTGAAAAATTAATTTGACTTTCTAAAGTATTTTGATAGTAGACCAAATTAAATAAGCAAAGCAAGTCTTGTTGCATGTTATATCAGAAAATGTAAAGAGACTAGAAGTATAAAACTCAACAGAAAGCAGAATAGGTCATTTTGAGTAGATTCTATCATGCCCTCTAATACTCTTCCAAACCATGAGGATCCTTGCCTGAAATTCAGGAAAATAAAAAAATAAATAAATAGCTTTGTAGAATCTAACCATAACGATCCCGAGAATTACTTCAATGGGCCAGTGCCCCAGGTTCAGTCTTTCCTCATTCTCAATTTTTTTACACTGTATTTGCACTAATAACTCTACTCCAATTTTTTTGAAATTTATTAATCATCATTCTTTTTATTAAAATTGGAAGAAGCCCACAAAGAATATTATTGTTATACAAATTGCAAATTACTCTTTACTTTGATTTGAATCAAAGTTTTTATTTGGGGATAATTACAGATTCATCCACCATCCTCACATTGTAAGTGTTTGAAACCATAAATTAAAATATTGCTATGAGGATATCGACCTATTACAGTGAAAATTAAAAAAAAAAACACAGTTCCATCATTGCAAACAAATCATGCTTTTCTTCCATTTTTACTTTTTTTATCTTATTTCCAGATATAGATGGGAAACAATTTTAACTATTTCACCAGAAAGTATTAATTGTACAAATTTATAGGATAGAGTGTGATCATTCAAAAATACATATTCAAATGTAATTTCCAAGTCAGAGAAGTTAACATTTACTTCCATCTCTTAGAACTTTAATTAAATTTTTCGTTAATGTGTAGGGTTATACATATTTATAGTGTATAGTGATACACACACTCAGACATACACAATACATACTGATCAGTCCACATAATTAGTGTTCCTCATTCTTTATCATTACTTTTTTTGTGGGGCCTTTGAGCTCCTCTCTTCTAGTTATTAATAAATTATGTGGCAGGTTTGGGAACCATAGTCCCCAAACTGTTCTACAGAATACACAACTTATTACTTAGGTCTAAGTATGTTTGTGTGCCATTATCCAACTCCCATGTTTACCTCTTTTCCTACACTTCACATCCTCTAGTGATCATTTACATATTTTTTTTTCTTCTTTTCTTCCTTTTTTTTTTTTTTGTTACCAGGTTCAGAACTCAGGGCACTTAACCACTGCGCCACATCCCTGGTGCTTTTTTATGATTTATTCAGAGATGGGGCCTCGCTGAGTTGTTGAGGGCCTCTCTAAGTTGCTAAGGCTAGCTTTGAACTCCTGATCCTCCAAAGCCACTAGGATTACAGGTGTGGCCACGGCACCCAGCACACTTTATATATTCTTGTCAACACTTTTTAACATGTGTTAGAGAAAATATGAAGAATTAATTCATTTCACTTAATTCTTATAGTTAATTGTCATGAAATAATCACTTTGTATTTATTTGTTTAATGTTTGCCTGATCTGCAAGATCAGAAAGCTCCAAGAAGATAGGAATACACTTTGCAAAGCTTACTGTCAAAAACAAATGTCTTGATAAAATGACTTTTTAAAAAATAAACATATCTGTAATCATGTTTAGATTTATAGATTGATATTATCATCTATTTGTTTTAAAATTGTTCTTAGGGATTCATATAGCAAATATTTGGGTATGAGGGTTGGGAAACTAAATTTAATAGCATATTTTGCGAGCAAACGGAATCATTAAATGGCCAACTTTCACTACAATTACTTCACAAACTGATTACAAGCTGTTTATTGTACTTATTATATTTAAAAATTGACCATTTAAAATGATCACGTAGAGAAGCATTAATATTTAGCAATTCTATTCTTTTGTATTAATTTTAAATTGGATCACTATTTGCCATTATTAGTGTTTTGAATTTTTTTTTCTTTTTGGGAGGGGCAGTGAGTCTTATTCATTAGCACTTTTGTCATTGATTTTATTCTCCTTCAATTGTCAAAAAACTTGAGGGAAACAATTGGAAAACTCAAATGAAAGAAACCAAGGCTAACTCCCAAGTGTTAATATAGAGTGTTTCCATGATTTTATTACTTATAATAAAAAGATCTGAAAAGGGTACCATGGGCAAGAGGGTTAGCTGCAGGAAATAAACGAGGCAGAAACAATAAAACCCCAAAGCCCTTACATTAAAATGGATTGTCTCAAGAATGGCACTAGAATTTATTCAACAAAATGAGCTTCCTTTATTGTATCTTTCACTAGCAGTTGCCAAATCTTAGCTTACAATTTGTTGAGATACAACCCCCCCACACACACACACACATACCCTTTTTTTGTTTAGGTTGCCAGAAATATATTTTTGTATCTATTATTTTATTTTTTAGTTGTGATGACTTGTTGATTTGCATACTTCTTTCAATAAAAGTAGCAGAAAGTTTTCAATCTAGGGAAAATTTTATTTCTAATAATATATTTATACCCTAGGAGACTAAGATATTAGCATAAACATTCATTTCTCAGCCAAAATAGCATCAGTAACTTTGCATCTTAGCCATCAGTGTATGGAATGGACAAAGTGCACACAAAGACCCAGAAACATAGTAGACACACTTAGAAATAAAAGGAAACTGAATATTAACATGTGATATTGCATACATTTAGAACAATGGACAAGTGTGATAGTCGAAGTATTTTATTTGTGCAAGCTATATGATTACAACAATTACTCATATTCACAGCAAAGAGCATTGTCAAATGGGGTCACTCATGGGAAGGCAGTCTCTAGCTTAGGAAACAACACCAAAAAATGAAAACCTTTCATAAATGTTTACTCTATTAATTTGAATGACTCTGGGGAATAAATTGTCTCTTTTTGGCTTCGAAGTCCTAAGTAGGGGAAAACAAGCATTTTCACCACTTGGCCTATTGTAAAAAACACAGAATGCAAGTTTTCCCACTTACAAATGATATGTGCTCAGAAATTTTGAGTCTAACTTATACTGAATATTTTATGAGAAAGTTAAGGAGGTTACAATCCAACTATTCATACAAAAACACAAATGACATAGGCAAAATGTGTCCTTTTCTTGTTTAAGCAATTAGATTGTTTGCATGCAAATATTTCTTAAAAATTCTAAACAAGTTTTACTTGTTTTTTGAAAGTTCACTGAATTTAGATCTGTCCATCAACTCCCTGTCTCACTGTATCATTTAATCATTTAAACACCCAATGATTAATTCAAAAGAACATGTGGTTTTCAGACTATGTCCTCCATCTAAATGTAGTCATAAAAATATTTGATCATTTCAAGCATATATTTAAAATTACTATTTAGGCCTGTACATCTATAAAAGTAAAATAAAATTTAGACAGAGAAGAGTCATATAAATCCATCCATTTCTAAATGATAATTCTTGTAATAATACTTGCCTTTTCTGTAACTTGATACAATAGTATGCATTCATTTCTTAGTATTGTGATTATCATTATTCATATGAGTAGCTGAAAAAAAATCATAGGCGGACTCCCTAAAGGGCTTTAATGTGGATGAGTTCCACCTACTCAGGACTCAAGGGTTCTTAAACAGTGTCAGAAGGTGGCATCAAGGGGTATACTCAGCCACTGAAATGCATTCCTCTGAGCAAATTAAGTGTTATTTCAGCTTCTCTCCAATTCTGTTTTCTCACACAGCTCATTCCCCCAAGGCACATTTCTTGTCAAGACCAGAGAGTTTCTGCTCATATGGTCCCATTAAGTCCTGGTTTATAGCCGCTGGTTTCACTATAGTGGGACAAAATGTCCTCCAGCTCTCTGATTTCCTTGGAGGAAAAGTAGCATATTCGAATAGTTGTCAAGAGAATAGCAAATAAAAACACCTCATACATTCTGAACTTTTTGTATTAACTTCTGAAGCTCCCAAGGCAAGTAAACTTTAGCATTGTTTGTTAAACTAGTGGAAATAGCCTGTACCTTCTTTGCTTTTTGATCAAATTTTGGAAGTAATTACCATATTTTGACTAATTAGTTCTCAACAGTACTATATAAGTAATAAAATAAACCATGAAAATTTGATATGCTGTCATACATTTGCCATGAAAAAATTGCAGTTTTTCTTAAATTCAAGTTTTTCCAATTAAAAATAATTATGTTTTGGTCTTTGATAATCTTATTTCCCATTTAACTTCAGTAATATTATTACACATGCCATCTATAGTTTAATATGCATTTTATACTCTTTAAAAGATACTAAGGACTTTTACTGGGATTGTAATTCAGTGATAGAGCAATTTCTTAACAAGTGTGAGGCACTGTGTTCAATAAGTAACAGTATTGTGTTCATCTACAACAAAAATATTCAAAACAAATAAATAAAATATACATATTGAATCCATCAACAACCAAAAAAAATTTTTTAAAGATACCAAAGACTCCTGTTTAGAGAAGTATATATCATTTTACTTCATAAAAACTTCGAATTCTGAAAGTTGCCTTATTCAGAATGTATTTGCTTGTTTTCATACTGATGAGAATATGGGGAAATTATCAACAATATTTGTAAAACAAAGAAATATGTGTCAAAATTCTAATAGGATATTTCAATTTATGGCACATGCATTAAATTAGAGCATTAAATTATAGTTCAGAATGACATCACACATAGTATTAAGATATTTTGAATTTAAAATAATATTCTTCAGATGTCATTAAGACAAAAAATAAGATAGGTAGATAGGTAGCATGTATTATTTCAAATAGTCTTTAAAGTAGGTATATGTAGGCAGTGTATTTTATACAAGGGACAAACTAAATTTATAAGAAATTTTGTTACTTTTTGAGTATTTTCAGAATATTTTTCACAAGTAGCATAATGAAAGAAGTAAAAAAATGTGGTCTGTTGAAATAAAAAAAAGAATAGATAGCACTTTAGTAAATAAAAATAAATTGCAAATCTTAATTAGAACATGTGTGGGTACTTTTAAAATCACAATTTTGAAGAAGTAAAGTAATTAGAGCCACAAATACACATATGGAGAATGATAATTTTCTTCTGAAATCTTTTCCTGGCATGGTAGCAAAGGTTAATAGTTTTTGGTTCATTTAGTATTAATTTCAACCATTTTTATAAAACCTATCCTATATTCCAGATAATGTTCCAAAATCTGGGGATAAAGCAGGTTAAACCAATATCCTTAAGCTCTGTAGTCTGTGTTCTTGTTCCCTTAGATATATCAGTGACTCCTTAACACATTTATTCATACATGTATTAAAAAATAATGTTCATAATTTTCAGACTGGTGTAATTATGATGCCACAAATGTTACAAATGTCAGTTTGGATTTGCTCTCAATACATTCAAATCCCTGAGATGAGACATAGATGAGACACCAAGTTGAGTGAGGCCTCTTTCATCATGGCAATACCAGAACATTTATTTCTTTATTTTTTATTTTTTATTAGTTGCTCAAGACAATACAATGATCTTGACATATCATACATTTGATTCAAATAGGGTATGCATTCTCATTTTTCCACGTATACAGATTGCAGGATCACATTGGTTATACATCCATGTGTATACATACAGCAATCCTAGTGTCAGTTGTATTCTGCTGCCCTCCCTATCCCCCCTCCCCTCCCCTCCCCTCCCATCCCTATTGTCTACCCATTCTACTGTGACACTTATCTCTCTCTCTCTCTCTCTCTCTCTCTCTCTCTCTCTCTCTCTTTTTTTCTTCCCTTACCCCTTACACCATCATATATGTATTTGTGAACCCATGAGGGTCTCCTTCCGTCTTCCAAGCAATTCCCCTTCTCCCTCCCTTCCCCTCCCTCCTCTTTTCCTTGTTTCGTGGTAATCTTCTTCTCATGCTCTTCCTTCCTACTCTGTTTTGAGTCGCCTCCCTTATATCAGGGAAGACATTCGGCATTTGTTTTTTAGGGATTGGCTAACTTTGCTTAGCATAATTTGCTCTAGTGCCATCCATTTCCCTGCAAATGCCATGATTTTGTTATTTTTTAATATTCCATTGTGTATATATGTCACATTTTTTTATCCATTCATCTGTTGAAGGGCATCTAGTTTGGTTCCACAGTCTAGCTATTGTGAATTGTGCTGCTATGTAGCTGTGCCCCTGTAGTATGCTCTTTTTGAGAATAGTCCGAGAAGGGGAATAGGTGGGTCAAATGGTGGTTCCATTCCCAGCTTTCCAAGGAATCTCCATACTGCCCTCCAAATTGGCTGCACCAGTTTGCAGTCCCACCAGCAACGTACAAGTGTAAACTTTTCCCTGCATCCTCGACAGCACTTATTGTTGTTTGACTTCATAATGGCTGCCTTTCTTACTGGAGTGAGATGGTATCTTAGAGTGGTTTTAATTTGCATTTCTCTGATATCTAGAGATGGTGAGCATTTTTTTGTGTACTTGTTGATTGATTGTGTATCCTCCTCTGTGAAGTGTCTGTTCAGATCTTTGTTGATTGGGTTATTTGTTTTTTTGTTGTTTAACTTTTTGAGTTCTTTGTATACTCTGGAGATTAGCGCTCTATCTGAAGTGTGAGGGGTAAAAAATCGTTCCCAGGTGCCAAGCTTGTCCCCAGTGTCACACAAATACAGAACTTCCCTAACATTCACACATTCATGAGGGTGGGCACTACAGTCCTGCTTCAGTTGACCCTCTGTGGTCTCAGTGCTTCAGCCACATCCCTATCCTGTAGTTTGCTCTCAATAGAACATCCAAAACTTTTAAAAATATAACTTATGTCATGTCACCCTTGTGCTTAAACTTCTGCATGGGCACCCAGTTTTATACAGAATCATGGAAACCCAGTTTTATATTACAGAATTTAAAGCCAAAAATCCTTTGGAGAACCTAAGAAAGCCAACATGATGTGAACAAACTCACCGTAAATAGTTCCACTCCTGGCTCTGCCTATGGCCTCTTCACCACCCAACCACGCCCTCACCCTGCACTCCAGCCAGACTGGCCTCCTCCTCACTTCCTGAGTGCAGTACTGTTATCTCCTTTGTGTGCTCACTCTGCCCTTCCCTGCGAATGGGACAATTCCCTCTTTACAGCTGGCTTAGTTCTGAACTCTTCAAATCTTTGATAAATCTTCTCTCCTCACAATGTCAACACTGCCATTCTCTTGAACAATACAGACCCTTCTCCACCTATGGTCATCTCCAAATTTTCCTTTATTTCTATTGAATGGATTAAAATAATTAACTTATGAGTTAGTGTTTATCATTTATTGTCTTTGTCTCCAACACAGGAATATAAACTTCACTGAGACCATACCAGTTAGGAACATACTCAAGTGCTTGACACAGTGCCCAGTCCATATTAACTGTTCAGTACATAGTTTGAATGAAGGAACGAACACAAGTGATGTGCTTTAGTCCTGTCTGCTTTTCACAGTTTAAATACACTTGATTAGCCTGTGAAGAATCACATTCTTCAGATTTCATTAACTCTGTTAATCTAGCTAGAGTTTCAGTTTAGTAATTTTTTATTTGATTTCCTATTGTCGTGCATCTTTTGTCTTTGCAGATTTTCAAAGTTGCAGTATTGATATAGCCATTTTTTCAAATTTTTATGTCTTTTCTAGATATAAATAAAAGTATAGTTTGCTAATTTTTACTTTTTTAATTGTTCTGTTAAGTTGTACATGACAGTAGAATATATTTGGAAATACAGACATGGAGTATAACTTCCCCTTCTGTGGTTGTATGTGATGTGGAGTTATACTGGTTGTGCATCCATATATGGACATGGGAAAGTTATGTTCACTTTATTCTACTATCTTTCTGTTTCTTTCCCCCTCCCATCCCTTCATTCTCCTTTGTCTAACCCAAAGTACTCTATTCTTCCCTACTAACCCCTTATTTTGTGTTAGCATCTGCATATCTGAGAGAACATTCAGCCTTTGGATTTGGGGAATTGCCTTATTCCACTTAGGATGATAGTCTCCGGTTTCATCCATATACTGGCAAATGCCATAATTTCATTTTTTCTTTGTGACTGAGTAATATTCCATTGTGAATATATACCATATTTTCTTTATCCATTTGTCTGTTGAAGGGCACCTAGGTTGGTTCCATAGTTTAGTTATTGTGAGTTGAGCTAACCATTTTAAGTCCTTTGGGTATAAACTGAGGAGTAGCATAACTGGGTCAAATGGCAGTTACATTTCAAGTTTTCTGAGGAATCTCCATACTACATTTCAGAGTGGTTGTACTAATTTGCAGCCCCACTAGCAATGTTTGAGTATACCTCTTTCCCCACATCCTGCCAACATTTATTGTTACTTGTATTTCCATTTTGGCTGGAGTGAGTTGAAATTTCAAGGTAGTTTTAATTTTCATTTCTTTAATAACCAGATATGTTCAACATTATTTCATTTTTTTGACCAATTGTATTTCTTCTTTTGTAAATTTACTGTTAAATTCCTTTGTCCATTTACCAATTGGGTTATTTATTTTTTATTTATTTTTTGGTGTTAATTTTTTTGGATTCTTTATATATCCTGGAGATTAATGCTCTATCTTAGGTGCAGTTGACAAAGATTTTCTCCCAATCTGTATGCTCCATCTTCATGCTCTTGATTATTTACTTTGTTATGAAGAAGATTTTTAGTTTAATAACATCCTATTTATTGATCCTTGATTGTTACTTCTTGTGCTTTAGGAGTCTTCTTGACGAATTCAGATTGTAAGCCTACATGATGGAGATGGCCCTTCTTATTCTTTTAGTATGCACAGTTATCTGATGGAATGCCTAGAACTTGACCCACTTTTATTTGATTTTTGTGCAGGTTAAGAAACAGGGATTTAGTTTCATTTTGCTACATGTGGATTTTCAGTTTTCACAGCACCATTGGATGAAGAAGCTCTCTTTTCTCCAATATATGTTTATGGTACCTTTGTCTAGTATGAGATAACAGTATTTATGTGGGTTTGTCCCTGTATTCTGTACCATTGATCTTCATGTCTGTTTTGGTGCCAGTGCCATACTATTTTTGTTACTGTAGCTCTGTAGCATGATTTAAGGTCTGGTATTGTGATGCCTCCTGCTTCATTTTTCTTCCTGAAAATTCCTTTGGGGATTCTGGGCTTCTTAATTTTTTCCAGATGAATTTTGTGACATCTTTTTCTATTTTTATAAACAACATCATAGAAATAGAAATTTAATAGGAATTTAATAGGAATGCTTTTGATAATATGACCATTTTTGAGAATATTAATTCTGCCTATCCATGAACATTGGAGGTCTTTCCATTTTCTAAGGTGTCCTTTAATTTCATTCTTTAGTGTTCTATTTTCATTACAGAGGTCTTTCACCTCTTTTGTTAAATTGATTTGCAAGTATTTTACTTTCTTTCATGGTATTGTGAATGGGATGATTTTTCTAATTTCTCTTTCCATTTATTCATCACTGATGTATAGGAACACAACTGATGCATGAGTGTTAATTTTATATACTGCTAGTTTACTGGATTCATTTATAAGTTCAAGGTGATTTCTGGGGATGTTCTTATGTCTTCCAAATGTAGGGTCATATTCAGCACATAGGGATAGTTTGAGTTTTTCTTCTCCTATTCTTATCCCTTTAATTTCTTTATTCTGTTAATTTATCTGGCTAGAGTCTCAAGGGCTATAGAATAGAATAGAAACAGTTAAAGAGCATCCTTGTCTTGTTTAAATTTTTATAGGGAATGTTTTCAATTTTTCCCCAATTGAAATAATGTTGGCCTTGGGTTTAATATATATACAGCTTTTACTATTTTGAGGTATGTTCCTAGTATCCTTAGTTTTCTAGGATGCTGTAATTTGTCAAATCCTTTTTCTGCATTTAATGAGAAAAATATATGATTCTTATCTTTAAGTCTACTGATGTGATGAATCATGTGTATTGATGGGTGCACTATTTTCTTAGTATGTTTTTGTATGCAATTTTCCAGTATTTTAGTAAGAATTTTGCACCTATGTTCATGTGAGAAATTGGGAAATTGGTCTACAATTTTGTTTTCTTGATGTGCCTTTGTCTGGTTTGGATATTAGGGTGATACTAGCTTCATACAATGAGCTTGGAAGTGTTTCCTCCTTTGCTATTTCATGGAATAATTTAAGTAGGATTGGTCTTTAAATGTCTGGTAAAACTCTTCTGGAATCCATCTGGTCCTGGGCTCTTCTTTATTGATAGTCTTTTGATGACTTCTTTAATTTCATTGCTTGAAATTGATCGATGTCCTCCTGATTTAATTTGGGTAGGTCACATGTCTAGAAATTTGTTGATATAGTCAAGCTTTTCAATTTTATTAGAGTATAAATTTTCAAAATAGTTTCAGATTATCATCTGTTTTTCATTGGTGTCTGTCATGATATTTCCTTTTTGATCACAAATTTTAGTAATTTGGGTTCTCTTTTTTAACTTGGCTAAGATTTTGTCAATTTTACATGTTTTTTTCAAAAAAAAACAACTTTTCATTGAGTTTTAGGATTTTTTGTTTGTTTCTTTCAATTTTATTGATTTTGAATCTAATTTTAATTATTCCTGTTCTGTACTGGTTATGGTGTTGAATTTTTCTTTTCTAGGGTTTTGAGATGTAATGTTAGGTCATTTATTTGTTGACTTTTTATTCTTTTAATGAATGAGCACAATGCAATGATCTTTCCTCTTAGCACTGCCTACATAGTATCACAGACATTTTGATACTTTGTATTGCTACTCTCATTTACCTCTAAGTATTTTTTTTTATTTCATCCCTGATTTCTTCTGCTATCCATGTCATTCAGTACTGTATTATTTAGTCTCCAAGTGTTAGAGAAGCTTCTATTGTTTTTAATTTTACCATTGATTTCTAATTTCATTCCATTATGATCTGATTGGACACAAATATTATCTCTATTTTTTATATTTGCTAAGAGTTGCTTTGTGGTCTAAGATATGGTGTATCTTAGAAAATGATCTGTGTGTTTCTGAGGAGAATGTGTATTAGTTCATTGATGGATGAAGTATTCTATATATGTCTGTTAATTCTAAATTATTAATAGTATTTTTTAGTTTTTTATTTAGATTTTGTTTGGAGTATCTATCCAGTGGCAAGAGAGGTGAGTTAAAGTCACCCAGTATTATTGTGTTATGGTTTATTTGATTTTGAACTTGAGAAGGTTTGTTTTTTGAACGTAGATGCTTCATATTTTGGGGCATAAATATTTACAATTGTTATGTTTTTCTTATACTTTGCTAAATGCATTTATTAGTACTGGAAATTTGGGGGTGGAATATTTTGGATCTTCTAAATAGAATAGAATCATGTCATCGGTAAGTAGTTATAGTTTAAGCTCCTCTTTTCCTACTAATATCTCTTTAATTTCTTTAGTTCCTAATTAATTAATTACTTTGGCTAGAGTTTCAAGTACAATGTTGAATAAAGTGATGAAAGATGGCATCCCTGTATGATACCAGTTTTTAGAGGAAATGATTTCAACTTTTCTCCATATAAAATAATATCGGCCTTGGGCTTAACATAGATAGCTTTTGCCATGTTGAGATATGTTCCTACTATCCCTACATTTTCTAGGTTTTTGAGCATGAAGCAGTGCTGTATTTTGTCAAATGCTTATTCTGCGTCTGTTCAGAATTACATTGATTGATTTTTTGTATGTTGAATTAACCTTGCATTTCTGGAATGAATCCCACTTGATCGTGATGCACTATCTTTGTAATATGTTTTTGTATGCAATTTGACAAAATTTTATTGAGAAATTTTTTAAATCTACATTCATCAGGGATATTGGTCTGAAGTTTTCTTGCCTTGATGTGTCTTTGTTTGGTTTTGGTGTCAGAGTGATACTACATTTATGTAATGAGTTTGGAGGGGTTCCCTCTTTTTTATTTCTTAGTATAATTTGAGAAGCATTGGTATTGATTCTTCTTTGAAGATTTTGTAGAAGTTAATTGATAATCCATCAGTTTCTGGGCTTTTCTTACTTGGTAAGTTTTTGACTGCCTCTTTTATTTCACTGCTTGTGTATGCCTTCTGGTTTACTTTGGGTAGGGTATATGTCTCTAGAAATTTTTTGATTATTTTCCATATTTTATCTTTTTTTGGATCACAAATTTTCAAAATAGTATCTAATTATCTTCTGGTTTTCAGTAGTGTCTGCTTTGATATTTCCTTTTACATCATGAATTTTAATAATTTGAATTTTCTCTTTCTTCATTAGCATGGCTAAGGGTTTATCAATTTTATTTATTTTTTCAAAGAACCAAATTTTGTTTGTTTCAATTTTTTGAATTGTTTATTTTCTTTCAATTTCATTTCTTTCAGCTCTGATTTAAATTGTTTCCTGTTTTCTACTGCTTTTGGTGTTGATTTTTTCTTCTTTTTTCTAGGGCTTTGATATGTAGTTTTAGGTCTTTTATTTGTTGACTTTCTATTTTTTTTAAATGAATGTGCTCAATATAATGAACTTTCCTATTAGCACTTCTTTCATGTTTTTTTTTTATTTATTTTTTAATTTTTTATTGTTGGCTGTTCAAAACATTACATAGTTCTTGATATATCATATTTCACACTTTGATTCAAGTGGGTTATGAGCTCCCATTTTTACCCCATATACAGATTGCAGAATCACATCAGTTACACATCCATTGATTTACATATTGCCATACTAGTGTCTGTTGTGTTCTGCTGCCTTTCCTATCCTCTACTATCCCCCCTCCCCTCCCCTC
>NW_026000037.1:11188560-11247520 GCF_001458135.2 Marmota marmota marmota
GGGGTGGGAGGGATAGGGAGGGGGCGGGGTGTTAGCAAGGATGGTGGAATATGATAGACATCATTATCCAAAGTACATGTATAAAGATATGAATTGGTGTTAACACACTTCATATACAACCAGAGATATGAAAAATTGTGCTGTATATGTGTAATAAGAATTGTAATGCATTCAGCTGTCATTTGTTTTTTAAAAAACAATTAAAAAATAAAAATAATAATTTAATTCTTTTTGAAAATCAACTAAATAAAAATTTGAATTATTTTAAAAAATAAAGCTGTTGTATGGCATGAGATATGGTCTATTTTAGAGAAGGATCCACATGCTGCTGAGAAGAAAGTGTATTCGCTCATTGATTGATGAGATATTATATCTATGTCTATTAAGTCCAAATTATTGATTGTATTATTTTGTTTTATAGACTCTTTGTTTAACTTTTGTTTGGAAAATCTTTCCAGTAGTGAAAGAGGCATGTTAAACCCACCCAGTATTATTGTGTCATGGTCTATTTGATTCTTGAAGTTGAGAAGGGTTTATTTGATGTATGTAGATTCTCCATCTTGAGGGCATAAATATTTATGATTGTATGTCTTGTTGATGTGTAATTTCCTCAAGCAGTATAAAATGACCTTCTTTTCCCCTTTTGATTATCTTTGGCTTCACTCCAGTGTATCCGACATGAGGATATAAATCTCTACTTGTTTATGTGATCTATGTGAAAGATATGTTTTTTTACCATTCTTTTATGTTCCGTCTGTGGATATTTTTTCCTATGAGGTAAGTCTCTTGGGAGATGGCATATTGTTGTGTTTTGTATTTAATCCAATCTGCTAGTCCATGTCTTTTGATTGATGAGTTTAGGCCATTCACATTCAATTTTATTATGGAGAAATAATCTTTATTCCCTGTCATTTTGATTAATTTCTAGTTTTTAATTTAAATTAGTTTCTCATTTGATTGACTGTTCCTCCAGTGAATAAATACAGGAAGTTTGAAAACATGTTTACAATTTAAAAGGTGAACAGGAAAAAAACAGAAGTGATGTAGAATATAATGATTTATTATGTTGGAGAAGGAGAGAAGATAGAAGTAACATTAAAGGAAGAGTGAAAAATAGAACAATGTAGATTGGTTATTAGCAAAAAAAAAGTGAGAAAGAGCATCAAGGGAAACATTCAAGTAAAAGAAATAAATATATAATGCAAAAATTTAGAAATATATAATAATGGAATACAACACAAAGCTGAAATATACCAATCAAATATTCTAGTCCTCAAAAAAAACTAATCCATGGAAAATAGCTTGTTTGATAAATTCTAGAAATGAGAAAATATGAATATGTGTAAATGTCTATAAAACATTAAGGTCACTAGTAAGCAGAAAAAAATAAAAAAGAAAGAATAGGTCTCCATGAAAATTTAGAGAATTGTTTCCACTGGAGTTTAAAACATTCTCAGATTCCCTTCTCAGCCATGGAGTATGATGCTTGCTCCACACTCAGCATGGGATTACTAGATTGAGAGAGGTTATCTCCTAGGTGCAGGGTTTAGGCTTAAGTAGGCTCTAGGCTCTTTGTTGAATGTCAGGTAGTCTGAAGATTTTAAATCAGTGCACCTCCAGTGCCCAGCAATCTACACTTGAAGGCTATACTCCTCCTCCCCACTGTGGGGTATCTCCCCTGTGTTCCACTTTTGTGGTGGAGGAGCCAATTTTTAGTCCACTATGTAACTGGTGGATCCTGTTCTTCACATACCCTTGAAGAGATGAAGTTACTTTCCCATACAAGGCTATTGTGCAATGTATCTTTTAGTTTAGTTGGACAGTCTCTTTGATCTCTAAACTCTCTGTACCCAGACCTGCCTCATTCCTCCTAAAAATTAGGGTTTCCTTTAATTGTCTTATCCCTCCACTGTGCTGGAGAGAGGGACTTCTCTGGATGGTGAGTCCAGCCAAGATATTGGCTGGGATGATGGGGATTTCTTTCTTATTTCATTATATTCGATATCCTAAGCCCCTATCTGCTTTGAGTGTCCAGTTATAAATTTTAGTAAAGTCAACCCCCCTACTTTCTATTTATTTATTTTGACCCATATTTCTGAGAAGCTGCCTGTCTGCTTCTTGGTATTATGCCATTAAGCAGCCAAAAAATTTACCTTCTCTTTTCCAACATCTTGAAATGCTGACCTATTTTGACATACATGGAATATCTTGTTCTAACAACGCTCCCATTTTTATGGTTGTACTTGTTGTGGAGTGTCACTGGTCATGTACTCATACATGAACATGAAAGTCATGTGTGAATCATTCTACTGTCTTTCCTATTTGTATTTCCCTACATTCTCTTCATTACCCTTTGACTAATCTATTGATACAGCCATTTTTATATTTTATTATTTTCATAAATAACTGAAGATTATAAAATGTACAAAATATTAATCTAAATGAAATCAGCCCCAGAAGAGAATACTAATGCTTAAAAAATGTATATTCACGATTCCAATAACAAATTGGATGCCATCTGTTCTATATTTGAAAATGTTAGACTTTTCAAATAGATGATATAGATAGATTCACTTTAAAAATTCCTCAATTTATATCTGCAATGTGATTTTCAGAGGACATTTTATAGACTTGCCAGTTCAGTATTTGAAAGGCCAACTCACAATGTTCTTCAAATTGAATTGAGTGAAAAACGGAATTTTAGACAGATAGAAAGAAAATACATATATCAATAAATATATGTGTATAAGGTGGATAGATAGGTAACTACATAGGAAGATATGTAGGTTGAAGACAGAGATATAGATAGATGAATGTAGACACAGAATATTGAAATAACATACAATGGAATGCTTTGTTGGCTTTCAGCATATGCCTGTGTAAAGATGTAGAATTTATTTCAATCTTCTTCAACCTTATTATACATTTTTCAAGTCAATCATGAAAACAGGCATTGGCTTAAGTCAATCCATCTTATATTTTAGCCATACTTTGATCTTAATAACTTTTAAAATCAGTTGCCTTTTCTTTTGTGGACATAATCTAATCTTCTGTTAATTTCATCCAGTGTTTTTTCCATCAGAGTCACAATTAAATGGCTGTGCCACTATTATATATCTTCAAGTTGCCAATGAATCACCTCAGGGCATTCATTCCTAATTGTCCTGAAGCTAGACTCACCTTTGGGGAAAAGTTGTTACAATTGACCATCTAATAATGAGTTCTTGTTAAACCAGGATGCAAGAAAAGACCACTGACTCCAATTAAAACCCAATTAAAGCAAGCTTATTATTTCGACCGGCCGGGCTGCCTCTCCCACCCAAAACCACGGGAACAAGACAGCAGCCCCATCTTTCCTGCAGCCCAGCTTTATAGCCCAGAAACTTATACAAACGGGGGTTACAGATAACAGAACTCTGAGGAGCATAACACAAATGGTAGTTTAAATTTTTGCTGGCCCCAACATCAGAATTTATGAAGGTCATTAGAGCCTCAGAGAGGGTCATTATCTGGCCAGGGAAGGCCAAGATTTGTGAGGCTAAACTAAAGTTTCAGAGAGGGCTGCTATCTGGTCAGGGAGAGCCAGGCATGGGTGAGTTCAAGGCACGGGCAGGCATTCCAAGCAGGTTCAGAATTTGAAGTAATTTATAGTAAAGCTGAAATTATCTTTCCATGGCTTTGTGTGAGATGGCTCCAAATTTTAAGAAAAAATCAGGTTGGGTCTATCATTCTAGATGTTGACATTCAGCCTATACCTTACCACTCTTCTTGCTTTCTCTCCAATCCACCACCCAAACCTTTTTGAGTCATTAACTTTCATATATTCTTGCTTTTTAAATGTGCATGCATGTGTGTGTATGTGTGTGTGTGTGAACTTTTAATATTGTTAAGGAAAAAAATGAGTGTTTTCTGAATTTTTTTCACACATTAGTTTATTAACAACAACCATCTATGTTTGCATTTAGCTATAGTTTGTGTGTAATAATATTCTATTGTGTAACTTTACCTAAGCTCATCTCCACATCCCTTTGGAAGGAAATAAAGTTAAAATTTGTGTGACATTTGATTTGACAGTAGATATTTTGTTTTGATTAACAATGCTGCTAAGAATATGTGTACACCTGTCTCCTGGTAAATGGATCTGAGGGTTCTTCAAGCTTACATGTGAGTGTGAAGAGTCACATGGATGAGAACAACCAACTCTAAACAGCAGTGCCACAGTGCTTAATCAAATTGTAGGATGGTAAATTATGATAGGCTCAAAAGCATAAAGAAATTACTAAATGGAAGACAATGTAATGAAAGAAAAAAATTTCAGAAGAGTGTCCAGTTATGAAGTCAGCAACTAATTGGTTTCAGCAAAATATCTCCTAATAGTATGTAATAAGCACTTTATTCCATAAGTCTTGGTACCAGTGCTGAAAATTAGGGTTTGTTCCATCATGCCAACTTTGTGATAGAGATCTAGAAGAGATGGCATTAGCTGTAACATATAGTTGAAATACATGCGTCTGCAATTAAATTAAGTAAGGAAATAATGATGTGAAATAATGTATAAATGAATTAATACATAATAAAAGTCTTAGTAAGATAGTTGAATTTGTTGTTTTAGACAATTTCAACTTTAAAGTTTAAAGCTACTGTTTTTAGTTTTCAAAAAAGCAATATAATAGTAGTTTAAAGATAATTAGGTAATATGAGGCATTGTTAGAAAAGTCCGAGTATAATTTAAAAATAAATCATTATAAATAATTTCACTAATAGTAGTATTCCATTACTAATTAGCTGGAATACAATTTTAATTTTAGAGAGAAGTGGATTAATTAACAAACAAAATTATGCTAAGTAATTGAGAGAGATAATTATATTTTATAATCAAACTGATCAGTTACTTGACATTCATCTATAAAGTCTCAATTTTCTGAATCTACTGCTGGACATTGGGTTACATTTTGAGAATTTGATAAGTTATTAAGAGGCTTAAATAAGGTAACAAATGTAATTCCTATTGAGAGTTTGCTATTTAAATGGTTAATAATCTGTACCTCTATTTTAATAATATGTTCTTATTAAATTTTAATAGCAATAATATATTTAAATAAAGTTTTGCAGTATCATTATTATTAAAACAGGTTTAAAGTGTTCTTATAATAATATACTATGTATGAATTGTCAAGATCATTGTATTGTCAAGTGTAACTAATAAAAATAAATAAATAAAAAATAATAATATACCTACCCAAATTCTGACTTCAGTAGCCTCTTAGATGATACAATTACAGAATTTTAGCTATGGATTAAATGGCAAGTTGTATTTCAAGAAATATTTACCAAGAGCTGGATGCAGTGGCTCTCGCCTATAAGCCCAGCAGGTGGGTAGGCTGAGGCAGGAAAACCGCATGTTCAAAGCCAACCTCAGTAAAAGCAAGGCCCTAAGCCCTGTCTTTAAATAAAATACAAAATAGGGCTGGGGATATAGCTCAGTGGTTGAGTGCCCCTGAGTTCAATCCCTAGCACCAAATTAAAAAAAAAAAATGAAAAAGAAAAAGAAACGTTTACCAAGAGATGTTTTTCATTATGAAACTGAAATATAAATAATAAAGAAAAACAAGATAAACAACAGTAAGCAGTACATAAAATATGTCCTCTGCCAATTAAAGAATCTAAAAATTAATTCTCACTCACAAATTCAAAATCTATGTATAAGAATTTACATTGACATAATTGCATTAAAAAAAAAGAGATCAAATTTATGGCTCCAAAACTATTTTAAAGGAAATATTTACAATGACTTATTTCTTCATTTTACAGATGCATGCTTTCAGAGTTTGAATTTAAATCATAGTTAAAGTGTCAACCAGAAAAATAAAATTGATGGTGAACATATTATCAGACTATATTTAATGTAACTATAGGTGAAGCACCTATTTGTAGTTGAAGACCTGAACAAAACAGTGACTTGCACTATGAGTAACTGTAGGGAGTAGCTATAGCAGCTGAGGAAGGATAAAACCAGGAAGCAGGGAACACCCTACAGAGCTGGGCTTCTGGCTGCTGCTGCAGCTTTGTTGGAGAATATTAAGACTGATTTCAAGAACACAAAAAAATAAAATAAAATAAAAAAAGCCAGAGGCTGGAATGAGGGAACTGGCAAGGAGATCTGCAAGCACATGAGAAGAAGTCAGTTTCTTCTCCTCTTCTACTTTTCAATCATCCTGTAGATTCCCTTTTAGCTGAATCAACTAGTTACTTCTCAAAGAAGACCAGTTTGTGGAAGCTCAGCCCCTGCCTCACACAGCAGAGCATAGAAGGATGAAATGTAGCTCAGAGGTAATAGTGTTATAACCTAATTTCATATAGGTTTTTACTACATCATATTTATACAGTGCATTTACATAGAAAAATAAAGGAAAAATATTGGTTTTTAAGATTTGGCCAGACTACGTTTTAAATTTTTGATTTCTACCTCTTATCTCTCTGTCTCATTCCTTAACATTGTCTTCCTTTTTCTGTTCAACCAAGTACCTTAACCATTGTCATGGCAGACTAAATCCCAGAACACACCATTCTTTCCCCCCAACTGGGACATATGCTTCCTCTGCGTGGTCTGATTTCCCCCCATTTCTTATGTCTAACCCAATATATCCTTTGAAGCCAGCTGCAATATCACTCTTCTTGGCTGTGAACTTTAGGTGTCTCTCTTGATGACAGTGATTTTTTCTGCTTACCTCTGTTGGAGAAAGTATCACACAATACTCTACTGGATAGGTTTCCCAGCCCTCTCAATAGACCGTGTGCTCTTGGGTGAAGTGATCTCCTGAGTTTAGAAAATGGAAAGAATGAAATACATATTGATTCTGAATCAGAATGCAAACCATAAAGCCTAATATTTTTGATGTGCTTATGTATGACATTTATGCCTAAATTTTCTGTAAATTAAGGGAAAAAAGAGTCAGCAAGATAAGTTGAAGGTAGATTTTTTTTAAATTGAATATGAAAGGTGAGAGGATAAAAATGAATTGAAAAGATTGAAAAATTTATTGAATTTAAATAAGCATGTACACACTTCTCTGACTGCGTAAGAATTCAAAAACAAAGATCATAACACAATTTATTATCAATATATTTTTTACCATGCTTTATCTATAGCTATCAATTTATAACTATCAATTGAAAATCACAAGAGCAGAAAAATATAAGAGAATCAACCAAATGAGCTCATAAAAAGAAATTGTCAGATAATATGAATGTATACTTTTTAAAATTGTCATCAAATGGCATTTTTATCTGCACTGATTAAAAAAGAAATAATAAAATGATGACAGAATGAGAGAACAAAGAATTTAGTAAAATGTTTTGAAAATGTACAAAAGAATAAAAAAACATAAGCTAAAAACCTGAAATATCAAAAGAAAAAAAATGATTTGAGATGTTTCTGATGAAGCATAAGAGTTAAGAACACTAAATGGTGTTTGTGCTTAAGTCCTTTTTATTGAGACCTGGAGAAGTTCTGGAACATCTAGATCAATATGTTCTATATAACTTTATATAAATGCAAAGTTAGCCAGAGTGTCTTTTTAGGCAATAGTCACTTAGATCAAAACCATTTCTTAAACTATTTCAGATCCCATTTGCAAACGTCATATAAAATTTAAACTAATATTCTTTTATCTTGATTTACTAGCTTCTTTCCTCATGGAAAATGATAGGCTTTATAATTGAGGAAATATGTTATGCCATTTTATTGACATAAGCCAGGTCATAAAAGAGCTCATTTTTGCTGCTCTCACAAAGAGAATGAGAAGCAAAATTTTGCATATGATGAATACTTTTAAAGTTAGTATGATAGGCAGGTTCTATTCCTTAGAAACTAAATCACAATTGTTATGAGATGAGAACATTGTGAGAAACCCTGACCCTCTTTTTCTCTCTCACCTCTAATCCCAAACTGGCTATTTCACTTTCAAATATCCTGAGGCTAATTATTTCCTGATTGATCTTCTTAAATGAGCTTTCTACTGCCTCATCCAGTGGGTATGTGCCCCTCCCTAAATCTTTTGTCAAACTTGCTTATATGAAGATATATCCCAAGAGGTGACTTCAGCTTTCTGTTAAATAGGTCAGTCTGAAACGGAATTGAGACTAAGAACTCAAAATTTTGCAGAATTCAAATACAAATATTACATCTATGTTTCTCTGGTGCATATTTCAGGAAAAATGAATGAATATAGATTCAGTCTTTTTTAATAGCAATACCAAATTATCTTGAGAGTTTGTTTTGACAATAATTAGGTAAATCTATTATATATAGGAATATCTATTTTGAAAATGAGTGCCTTTGCATTTGGGCTGTCTACACTAGTCACTAAATTAATGCAATGACCTTCAATAACGTAATGAATACTTTGTCTTTCCTGAACTTCAACTACTGAAATACTATCATTCAGACCTCAAAGCTGAGTTCATATGAAAAGTTTCTAAAGTTACATTTATGTTAAATCTTATTAAACTTTTGCATAGATATTTAATTTCTATACCCTTTTAATTATAGAAATTTTTAAAATATTGTGGATCATGTATAGAACATTAGACCAGAGCAATGTGGCTTTCCAACCAGTACCACATGAGTGATACAGAGATTCATTTTCTTAAAAGCTAAATGAAGTGTTTGTTCTTAACCCCGTGAATGCAGGAATCAAGAATGTCTTCAATAGGGGTACAGTTACACAGGGCTCTGTTCTTAAAATGTTCCCATGATTAGAATGAAATGTTCTCTGTTCACTATCTGAAATTGCTTAATATTTTCATCTTTGAATTTCTATTTGATAAGAGAAATTTAAGGGGCCAAGTAGAATGTACACCAGATCCTTGGTTACTAGGCTCATCCGTGGTACCGCATTCTAGAACCTAAATTGTCTTCCAGGGTATGTTCTTGAAAGCTTTCTTCTCACCCGTTGTGTTCTAGGGCCTCACTAGCCTCCTTTTCTCAGCCTCTATCCCATGACTGCATCTACCCTTCCCCACAAATGACAACTGGTTTCCGTAAAATGGTAGGAAGTCTATGTTCTGCTGTTATGTTCTACCCCTTTGCAGGGATCTGAGTAGTGTGGGGAGTACTGGGGAATGGACATGCATACTTTGCTGCAGCCCAAGGAGGTGATGGTAGCCATCTCTCCCTGAGCTGATAGTAACAGTATTTTTGAGTAGTATTATAAAACTTCTTGCCTACTCTTGACTCAGACATTAGACATGTCCTAGAATGCAGGTTATGATCAATTAGGAGGTCACTATTGATCATGTTTTGAGGGATTGATTTACTGGAAGGTGAGATTGACTTCACAGTTCTTGGGTGGGGACATTATTCATTATTCAGGCTAGGGGCTGGTAGGATGGTGGTTTGTCAACTAGTAGGTCAAGTGTATGCTAGTGTATGTGGTCAGATTCTATTAAGGCTTGCATTTTCTCCATGAATATCCTTGTGACTGAAGGAGTATGACATTAAATATCAAATGAAATACACTATGACAAATGCTATAAATGGACGCCAAATGATATATTGCTAAGGACCAACATGATATTAGCCTGAAATCTGTGTAAAAGACACGTGTTATAAGATACAGATATTACATTAAGACACAAGTAATGTGAGACTCACACCAGATTGTGGAAATATCAAGGTTAGAGACTGACCAGGAAAACATGGCTATTATGAGACATATATAATACAGAAATTCTTACAGATTTTAGACTCTACACAGTTTTGTGAGCTTGTGGAAGTCTGTGAAGATTCTTGCTTTTGCATCTATTGGTGATCCTGAAATCACAAGGTCGTCAGCACTCCTTTTTAGGAAGAAAAGTTGGACATAGAACAATAGAAAAGGGGAGGAAATTAAAACCCACAAGGATAGTCTGAAACTCACAGAGACAAAAATAGAACCCTCATCTGTTCTTCACTATATCCAGAATCAACAGCATGAATGACCTGCACAAGAAAGAGGGGATTCTTCACTACAAATGTACACACGTGTCCAGTCTAGAACTTGAAGTACCTGAAGGAGAAGAGACTTTGGTTGTGGATCCACCAGTCCCTCCATTCCAACAAGGGAAGTAGGACAAGTGCCACATGGGCTTGATTCATGGTTGTTAGAGTCTGTAAATAAGTCAAAATAACACCTGGCATTTTGTCAGGGGAATGTTAAAGTTCATAAACAAGTCTGGATGGTGCCTGGCAAAATGCCAGAGGGAGTGGTTTGAGAAGTAACAAAAGCGAGCCATTAAGTGTGGAGATTCCTTATTGGTTGACTGCTGTATCTAGTTTATGCTAATTAGATAAGCTGTGTGGAATGTATAAATACTGCTCCTGTCCTACAATAAACTGCTCCTACTCCTGCTGTATCAACGTACACAAGTTATTCGTCACCCCCCGGTTATTTTGCTACAGCCAGACTGCGGCACATGGTGACACCTCTTGTCACTTCATAGAGTAATGACCACTGTTTTCCTGCCTGCTCTCAAATCCCAGACTGGGGTCACTCAGTGGTAGAGTGATTGCCTAGCATGTATGATGCTCTGGATTCAATCTCTAGCACCAGAAAAATAAAATTTCATACAAATTTTTCTTGTGACTACTCTTCACATGAAAACACAAAAGGCAAGAATTCTTATAAGTTTAATCAATTTAATTTAGACACAATGAAAAGTCACTACAGGTTCCAATGCTGTTCTACATCAAGAGTATCCATGTTTGGGGATATGACTAATTTTGTAGATTTGACATTGGATACAGAATATTTCTTTCAAAATAATTGTTCTCTGAATCTAATTTTCTTCATATTACACCTTCCTAAGCCCAGAACATTGACAGAGTCTTCAAATGGATCACTCGTTGAAGTTGACACACTCTTATGTAAGCCTGTGTTTGTTTGGGTGGATACAGGGGATGAATATGTGACTTATGTCTAAGAAAGAAAAAGTGACCTGCATTACCAGAAAAGAAGCAGGTGTCAAGGAAAAATCTCATTGTTTTATGGGTGGCAGGTAAAACCCTCAGGAATCCTGGGGACCAGATAATTCATCAGAATATAAAGAAAAGATCTTGTCTGAGATGGTGTTTCCATTCAGGTTCTTGCCAAGCCAAATAAACCTAGAGATCCATGTTGATGTAATTTAGTGGAGTAGTATTTAAGTAAAAGAGGGGGGTATTCTTGTTGTATGTTGTTTAACTAAACACAGATTGAAACAACAATCATTTATTATCTGTCTCTGTATCTCAGAAGTCTGGGCACAGCTTTGTTGGGCTCTGTTCAAGGTGGCAGAAGATTATAGTCACATCCTGAACAACAATGCCCCATCCAAACCAAGTGTCATCTCTCAGATGATCCCCAGTGCTGCCCTCAAAATCTGACTCTGCATGGGTCTAGTAGCTTCTGGATGGAGTGATAGGGATAGGACTGGTTAATACCATGTTTTCTATCCATGGTTACCTGTCCTTATCTGTAAACATGGCCCTTAGTCCTTAGGAGATATATAATTTATTCCATTCACCATGTACACCCTTTTCAATCAATGGCTTCTTTTATCCTTTTAAAATGTTTTCATAGCTTTTAATTTCATTTTATTTCCAACAAATACTGTTTCTCAATATGTATCCAAAGCACTTTGAAATAAAATTGCTGCTTATCTAACTGTAAATTTAAGAAATGGTAAAACTCCTCTTCATCATTTGTATCTTTCAATCTGGACCTTCCAATCCCACATATTTAGCTTCTCTTTTTTAAATGTTTCACAATACTGCTTTTTTCAAAATTGATTTTATGACTTAAAAATAATACATTATTATAATACTTTTTTAATTAGTCCCATAGATTTCTTTTTTTTGTTTTCCACAAAGAAGTTTGTATAAGTACCCGAGATATGGCTACTGCTCATTTGAGAGAAGCAAGGCTAAATCACAAGTCTGACTGATCTGAATCTTGTGAGGGTCAGCTTTGTAACCTGGACATAAACTGATAATAATGTCACAACTCAATAACTTTTACAGATAATTTGATGAAGACATTTATTCCTTGAAGGAATGAAGCTCATATTTTACAGTTAACCAGGGCTTAATATAGAAAATTATTCATGGAGATAAAGTTGGTTTTTCAGATATAAAAGACGAATATGATTAATATCCCTGACTATATTTTTGTCATGTAGTGAAATTGCAACATATTTCTAGCAATTAATTTATAGTGTCATAAATACAACTTTTACATCACCAGTTTATGCCCTGAAGAGCAAGGAAGCAGCACATGCAAACTCTTTTGGAGAATATTAATAATAGAAAGGCAAAAAATAAAAAGGAAAGTAAATATTTAATTACATCTGTTGCCATGGGAGATACTCCTTTGTATCAATTCCAATTTCTCTACTACCACCCACTTTGATAATAGATTCCCACACAAATATGTGTGTTTGCTTTTACAGTGACAGAGAAATAATACAAAATGATCCCAGCATTGTAAATATTGAATACAAGGCAATATTAAATAAAAATATAGTGATATTTTATTATAATACACATAAAGAAAAAGCAGTAAAACCTCATAAACAGAAAGTTGTTGTTTTTTTTTTTGTATTTGACATTGAGGTAAATATTTTTCTGATTTGAATTTTATTTTTTTTTAAACTAGTTGTCAAAATATTTTAAAGCTTTTCTATTCTACTATATAATTACCTGTACTATTTCTGTCAGAACCCCAAAATTTATTTTTTATAATTTCTAATAAAATGTATATACTTGTAAGTTTACTTAACAAATATTTTTAACATTTGCTGTTTTCCAGAAAACCAAGAATGAATATAAGAATAAAATAATCCATAGCTACATAATGTCATCATTTTGAAATCTAGTACAAGAAAAATTATAATAACATAAATAGTATGTACAAATATCCATGAAGAGAACATCATGTTTTATAAGGTTTAGAATGCAATAAGCCTTTCCACATGGGATTTTCAGTGAGGTTTGCATGTCAAGATGCTCTATCAGGGAGACTAAAGACAATGGATGGATCAGATGTCACTCAGTGGAGACTGTTAACTTCAGGAAAAACAAATGAGATGAGAAAGTCTGCAGGATCAGTAAATGTTTGTGATTTGCAAGGGGACATGTAGATGAAAAAGTCTAATTTCTTTAACATTCACAATAAATTTCAGATATTTGGGAGGTAAGATTTAAAAGATATTTGGACCAGGTTGTGGAGATTAAAATTCAGCAGAAATGTGAGATATATATATATATATATATAGATATATATATATATATATATATACTGTGTATGTGTACATAAAATAGATTTGGTAAGAAATAATAGACAATGCAAAAAAGAGACCATTTTGCATACTATAGTAATACTTCTATATGTGGGTAGAGTGGAAAATCCCACCGGAAGAGGAAGATAAACATCCTTGTGCAAACAGAAAGGGAAAAATGTTAATGATTAAATAATCCATGATCAGAGGGCAAAGTAGTAATAGATTTTTTAAAAGCAAATGAAATGGATGAAAGAGGGTCAATTTTCTCTTTTAGTAAATGATACTGGCTTTCATAAGTATGCATGTGTATGTATTTGCATGGGGCTCACACCTGTGTGGCTTGGTTGTCTTTGTATTGATGTATGCTAATGATTAATTGTGGAGTATGTAAAGCCTGCTGAGAACAGGTGATTGGCTAAAAGTGAAATAATTTAATGAAACTTCTCTTGAATATAAACAATTGCTCACATGAAGATACATTAAATGATAATTCCTAAATATTATGGATTGTTACTTCTCATGATTTGATATTTTTAAAGAGATTGTTCTTTATAATTTCATAATAGTAAAAACAGGTATTTGAATACTATATGTTTTTGTTTATTCCTTCAAGAGTTGCATAAGATCATCTCTGACTACTGAGTTGTTGTGAAAATAAATTAAATGAAAGGACTTATATATTTTCCAATCACCTTTCCAGTCAATCAGAGAAAATCTGAAACTCATGGAATGAGCATCTTTAAGTGTCTCTTTGAACACAAGCATGTGTGACTTAAATAAGAAGATTAAAAATAAATAGTCATACAGAGTTTCTTTCAAGTAAAAATTTGAAAGCCACAAATATATTAGATAATAATAACTTAACATCACTGCATAAAAATAAGTTTTCAGAAAAAACAAAGTTCCTTAAATCAAGAACAAGAAAATATCTGAAAATGACTATATTATCCAAAATGCATGACAGAATTATTTCAGACCATTATTTCATCCTAACTCAATAGGTGACCACAAGCTCAAGGTTAGTGTAAGGCTTAGGGTCCTTGAGAGCCTCTTGCCCACTCAGGTGATTGTAGAGTGGTCAACAAAGTTTGCTCCTTGTGTATTTCCGGCTGGCCTGCCCCCAAAGGAGCTATTATGTTATCCACAGAGTAGGGCATTCAACCAAACAGCTTTGTATGCACATTACTTCCAACAAGCTACTTATTCATAATTATTCTAGGGCATACAGTTTATGTTACAGTGCAGAGTTGAATCAAAGTAGTTTTGTAAAGTCGTCTCTACCCCCACTCCTACTGGGGCCCAATTAAACAACAATGACTCTACAAAGGATACAAAATAATTAAAAAATATATAATACTAGTTCTGTTGATACAAGTGCTAAACAAATTACTCTCTATATATACATAACCACAAGGTAAAAGGTTTTTTATTTACCATTCAGTCAGTGGCCTGGATATTGCTTGTAGCTTTAGCCAAACTTATTGAGATAATCAAGAGACCAAAGCACAGCAGAAAGATTTGAAAAACTTGGAGTTTGGCCAGAAACTAAGAATAAGATTGGGACTATAGAAGGTATGGTCGTTAAAGACATTAGAGCCCCCAAAGAAACACTAAATACATTACTCTTAGACAATAGAAAAAAATGGTTTGAGGGCATCTCAGAAATTGGCAAGACCACATTCATCTCAGGCTCAAGGGTTTCAAAGTTAAAAAATTACTTAAAAAAAAAATCACTGGTGCACCCTGCTTGCACATGTGGCCTAGGAAGTTGTTTCACCACGCTCAGCCTCCCAGGCACTCAGAGGTTGATGCAGCCATGGTCCCTGGAGAGTTGGCTACTGCTGGGGATACTGGCAGACCTTGTCATCAACCATGTGGTGCTGGTTCTTCAGGAATGCAGGATGCTGGAGACAGGGCTCATGGAGACTTCCACTGAAATTTCAAAGGAAAGCCTTGGAGGCCAGACAAAATTCTGCAGTTTTGGAGTCCATGCAGGCAGCCCCTGAGAGAACATGTGTGAAAAAGCTGCAGTGGAGTCCTCTGCTATTAAGAACTGTCAGTACCACAGAACATCTGCTGAGGAAAACTGCAAAATGAGCAGAGACAAGTCACCAGAGAAGCCATGTGTTCTGCGAACAGCAAGGCCAAAGGGGTGGAGCTACACAAGTCCATTGGAGAGAACATCAGCATGCCATATACCCAACTATTGGTGGTATTGCTAAGGGACTTACTTGTTTGCCCAGAAGGATTTGGGTCTTGATTCGTCCCATACCATGTTCTATGATCCTGTTTCTCCCTTGTGAAATGGGAGTGCTTACTCTGTACCTTTATGTAAAGGACACATGTAACTTGTTTTGATTTACACAGGACTCACACTGAAAGTTTGCTTGAGTCTCAGAGGAGACTTTCAATTTGGATTTGGGGCAATCTTGGATCTTTTGAGACTTTGGGGATTCTTGAAAATGGACTAAATAAATATATTTTGCATTGTGAGATTTGCATGACATTTTAGGTCCCAAGAGTAGAATATTTTAATTTAGGTAGAATGGTTACTCCAAAAGTGCTTTTGTGAGACATTGCAAGAAAGATTAAAGGTGAGATGATTAGGTTATGAAAGTCTTAACCTAATTATTGTAGGGCAGTCAAGAGGTGTGTTGCTGGGAGAATGTCTTTAGGATTTATATTTTGTCCATGGTGAAGGTAGGTTCCCTGAAGCCATGTCTGAACTTTTTTCTCTGCCACACCCATACTCCATGATGTTTCGCCTTGTCTGGGGCACAGAGCAATGGAGTTGGCCAACTGTGGACTGAACCCTCTGAAACCTGAGCTCCAAATAAACTTTTCCGCTAATAAATTTATTCTTATCATTTCTTTGGTCAAAATGAAGAAGTTGACAAAAATACCAGAGATATAGAATATCAGTAGAGCATTATTAACAATGACTCATATTTGAAGATGTATAGCTTAATATTGAATTGACTATGAGGTATCAAATTGAGTGATCTTTTTGACCAAACAGTGTGTGTATTCCCAGTGACAAACATGTACAAACAATAAAGACTAGTTTTCCAAGCTGCTTTAATTTTTTAAATACATATTTCATTTTGAAACAACACACACACAAACTTCAATTTTTAATCTTCATTTTTTTAAAGTAAATATGCATCAGTTCCTATAGTTCTATGATTCTTTACTGAATGTTATTTAATGTTATTTTTAATATACTATTTTCAAATTTGAAAATTTCTCTCTTCTTTTGAAACCTTTAATACCTTCTGTTATGAACATCTGTACTACCATCTACTGGAAAGGTAAGTATATATCAGCAACCCTAACCTTATCAGCCATTCCATTCAAAATACAATTAATTTGAAAAGAATGCAAAACAACATCAATTGTATAATCAAAATCTACCTGATGATACAACTACTGATAAGAATAAATGGCTGCAAATATATATTATGTATGTATATATATATATATATATATATATATATATATATATATATATATATTTCCATAATACATATGGACTACATATCATTTCCTTGTATGCACTTATTATTAAAATTCAGAAATTAAATTTTATCATTATTTGTTACTTACTGAGCACTTTCAATTTTCAGTCTCACAATTTTACTCCATTGTTACTTTTTATATTCTTTGTGTTATAGGAGCAAATCAAAACTGGATACAGTGAATTATCTTTTGACCCATCAAAATTCATATATTTTGTTTTGTTAAAGATGTGCTTTTCAGAGAAGTAACACTCAAATTGTCACAGTGGGTATCTAAATGCGTCTAGAAGAAATTCAGAAATGTAAACCAGACAATTAAATTTGAAAGTAGGATTGGCATATAAAAAGGTTAATGTTCATGGACTTCTAAATTTCATGAACTCAAGTTTGTGCACTGTGGTAGCTAAGTGTCCATAGCAGAAAAATAAGAAATTATGTGGATACACACAAATGTTTTTCTGTGAAAATATTGGCTCACATCCTGATTCCTCTGAAAGAAACAACTGATACTGTTAATGGTTAAACTTAAACAATTTAATTCAAGTTATTAATACTCAAAATCATACATAACACAGTTTTTAAGAGCATCAGAGATCATTCATATAAAGTTTCTGTCAGTTCTTATAAGATTAATCCTCAAAATTCTAGAAAAGAGTTAGTTATATGTAACTTTGGATTTATTTTATATTGATTGCAGCTTTCTTGTCAATCAACATATGCAAATAACTGATGAAGTTCACATTAATACTTGTCAGCAACAAATTGGTTTATTTTTTAAGAAATACATAAAAGTTAAAGACAATTATTATTTACATCAAATTTGAGTCAATTATTGTTCTCAATATATACATTCAATGAGATCACATATATACTTAATGCATTCTTTCTTTTGTTCAAACAATAAATTGAATCATTCAGTAAAAGTGGCTATAATCAAATAATTAAATGAAATTTTTTCAATTGGAATTAGCTTCAAATAATTAATATCTGAAGTCTATTCCAACTAATTATCACTGTTATCAGTGTTGGTTGTCATTTTTGTTATTAAGATTTAATTAATAGCATCAACAAATGTTAGAATTTAGAATTGATTCATAAGACATCCTTTCTCAAGGGTGAGTAGATATTAACTGAAACTGTAAAATGTTAAAAGGAGGTCACTTAAAGACAGGAATTTTTAAGGTACTCACTATTTCTAGTCAAGTAGGCACTAAGTATACCTGGAAATCAACATTTAGTTATTATGATTAAATATTAAAGCAAAATGGCACTCTCAAATTATGGGATCTAAATCTCTTTATTAGAAGTTAAAATAAGTCTAATAGAAAAGGAAACTTGTTTTCTATAAATTTTAGGTACTAAGTTTGGAAAGCAATCCTTTGTGTTGATTTAAGATTACTTACTTTCATAATGATATACACTATAATTTTATGAACTTCTCTGACTGGTATTGAATGTCTTAAGTGTTTATAGTAAATTAATCACAATTATGTGTTTTCCACCAAATCTTTATTCTTCATGGTATTTAATAAATCTTAAGACTGTAAAAAAAAAAGAACAATATCTATGAGAATCAAAGACTGAATCAAGTTTTTAATTCATACATAGACATTACAGAAGTTTGAAGCATAATAGATAACAAAGTCAAAAAAATATTTTATGAGTAAATATAAATTACTTTGAATAGTAGACATGTGCTACCTACTGGGCAGTAAACTATCATTACTAATGTCAAAATATGTCAAGCATTCTCCAGTGAGCATTGTTCACTCAATTTAAAATAGTTCTCTCACTTGAAAAATACTATTTTATGTAACTTTATACCTTACAAAAAACATATTTGTCAACACAGAATGTGTGTTTTGTAATTTTTATTTATATGTTAAAACTTGTTTCATTGTCACAAACCCTTTCTTTTTCTCCTGGCTCCCAATTGTCCTTAATTTCTACAATTTATCTAATAAGAAATAGAAGTGGACATGAACAGGTGTGAACAGCATTTGCATAAAACATACAAGTGACATTTCAAAGATTATTTAAACTCCTTGAACAAACTTCACCTTCCTACTTCTAGACATTTTATAATTAAATATCATATGCAAATAAACTATCAGAGTTCCTATCTTACAATAGTTATAATGCATATTATTTCTATACTTTCTTTCCTAAGAGAATTTTATCTGGATATTTTATAAAATGATTAAATATGGAAATTTTCTCTTTATGTATCGTGTAGCTCTCCACCCTCAAAGAAATGTTAAAAAAAAAAAAAAGACTGGTCCTATGGCCCTAATACTTTGAGATTCTTTGTTTCAAAAACCAGTGAAAAAATATTACAAGAAATAATCTTATACTTAATCAGCTATGTACACATCTCAATATTAAGATTATAGTTACAGTTATAAAACTTCTCCATTTGAAGGACCTAAATTAATTTCAGTGAAACTGAATTTATTTGAATTTTCATCTATACCCCGTATCAATACCAAACTTAAGTAGATTTTTTCATAGACTTAAGAATATTTTTTATTTTTGGTTAATATCTATTAGTTACACATGTTGATGGGGTTCCTTGTGTTATGTTCACATGGTATAAAATGAACACTGACCCAAACCAGAGTACCTTTATCCATGTCTCCCCAAACCTTCTCAACCTGTAGTGATTACTGTTCTCTGTTTAGGTCAATATTTGTTAGCTTCCCCATAGAGACAATGTGCAAGATTTGTCTTTCTGTTGTTGATTATTTCAATGAAAATACAGTCCCATCCATTTTTTTATGGAAGATGCAATTGCATTCTTTGTTATAGCCAAAATTTCATTGTATATATACTGGGTATTTTTATCCACTCATCTCTTGATGAACACGTAGAATGATTCTATATCTTTGCTGTTGTGTATAGTTCCAAAATAAACATGTATATACAGGTTCCCTTCAGTATACTACTTTCATTTCCTTCCAGAGGTGGGATCATATTGTAGGTCTATTTTTAGTTTTAGAATTTGAAGAACATCCATACTGTTTTCTGTAATGGTTGTGCGATCAATTTACATTTTCACCAAAATCATATGAGAGTTTCATTTTCTCCACATGCTTGATAGCATTTGCTAATTGTTTGTTGTTGTTTATTTGATGTTTTTGTATAATAGCCAACAAAATTAATGGATAACTCTAACAGGGTGGAGATGATATCTCATTGTAGTTTTGATTTGCATTTCCTAATGACTAATGAATGATATTGAGCATTTTTCATGTATTTATTGGCTCTTTGTATTATTTTCCAGAATTGTGTATTAAGATTATTTGCCTGTTTTTAAATTGAATTATTTGATTTTTGTTAGTTTTTTGGGGGGAGTGGGAAGTCTTGAGTTTATTATATATCCTGGAATTTACTACTTTGACAGGTGAAAGTTGGCAAATAATTTCTTCCATTGTGTAGATTATCTCTTTATTCCAATGATTTTGCCCTTCACTGTACAGAAGCTTTTTAGTTTGACATAAATCCATTTGTCTATTTTTGGCTTTATTTCCTGTGCTTTAGGGCCACATCCCATCACGCCCCACCCCACCCCACCTCACCCCACCCCCCAAAAAAAACATTGCCAGTGATAATGCCTCATAGTATTTTCCCTATGTTGTCTTCTAATAGTTTCAGGTCTTTTTTTTAATAACTTTGGTGAATTTTGAGTTGCTTTTGTTGTTGTTGTTGCTGCTGTTATTATTATTATTATTATTATTATTATTATTATTATTATTATTTCTGGGGATTTAACCAAATGCACTCAACCACTGAGCCTTTTATGCGTTTTTAAATTTTGAGACAAGGTTTTACTAACTTGCTGAGGACCTCACTAAGTTGCGGAGGCATGCCTTTTAACATGGTAAGAGAGAGGAGTCATTTCAATATTCTGCTTGTGAATATCCACTTTTGTCAGAACCATTTACTGAAGAGCCTGTCTTTCCTTCAAGGGTATGTTTTTGACAACTTTGTAAGACTCATTTGGCTGTGCTTATTTCTTGGACCTCTGTCATGTTTAGTTAGTTTAGGTGATTCTTTTTATGCCAGTCTCATACTGTTTGGGTTACTATGGTTTCATGTTATATCTTACAGTCCTGTGTTATGATTATTCCAGATTTATTATTTTTGATCAAGATCACATTGATATTTCTAAGTTTTAAGAAAATGCCATTGGTATTTTGATAGGGATTTCATTGAACCTGTATATTACTTTGGATAGTAGAGACATTTAAACTATATTAGTTCTCCAACCCATGGAAATAGAATTTTGTTCCATTTTTGTGTGTCTTCTTCAATTTCTTTCATTCATGTTTCATTAGTGTTATTTTATAATTTTCATTAAAGAGGTTGTTAACTTCGTTACATTTATTCCCAGGTATTTTATTTTTCAGTGGTTATTGTAAATGGAATTGTTTTCATGATTTTTTTCTCAATAATCTCATTCATCATATATAAAGATACTACTGATTTGGTATGTTAATTTTGTACACCAATTTATATGGGGAATCATGTTATCTACATAAAAGGATAATTTGTCTTATCTCTTTTCTATTTATATGACTTTATTTCTTTTCCTAAATTTATAGGGTTAAATTTTCTAGGACTAGATTGAATAAGAGGCATGAGAGTGGATATTCTTGTCTTGTTCCAGATTTTTGGGGAAATATTTGTAGCTTTCCCCATTGAATGTGTTGTGGTGTGTTTGTGATAGATAGTCTTACTTATGTTGAGCCATGTTCCTTCTGTGTTAATTTTTTCCAGAATTTTTATTATGAAGAGATGATGAATTTTATCAGATAATATTTCTTTATTTTGAGATGACCATATAATTTGGGATATCTTATGTTTATTAAAATTGTATGTTGACATCCTTGAATCCTGGGGATAAACTCAACTTGATAGTGGTGAATGATCTTTTTTAAGTTCTGTTGGATGTTATTGACTAGCATTTTGATGATAATTTTTTCATCTATGTTCATTAGGGATATTGGTCAAAGATTTCTTTTGGTGCTACTGTGTCCTACCCTGGCTTGGAACCTGAGTAATGCAAGTTTGTGAGAAGAGTTTGAAAGAATTCCCTCATTTTCAAATCTTTGAAATATTTCAAGAAGAATTCTCTTTAGTCCTTCTTCAAAAATTTCAGCTTGTTTCAGTATTGTACCTTTCCAGAACTGGATGTTTTTGTTGGGAGACTTTATTGCTGATTCAGTTTTAATATTCTTTATTAGTCTATTTAGATTTTTTTTATATCTTCAAGGATAAATGTAGGTATGAGATTTGTATATGTCTAGAAATTTACCCATTTATTCTAGATTTTATAATCTGTTGGCATAATATTTTATCATCTATCTTTTGTATCTCTCTGGTATATTTATTTGGAATAAATAAATAAATATATATATATATATATTTTTTTTTAATATATAATACATATATATAATATAATATATATATATAATATATAATATATATAATATATATCCCTTCTTCTGCCCTTGTCTCTGTCTGGGTAAGTACTTGTTATTTCTATCTATCTATTAAAAAAAAAAAACTTTTTCTTTCATTGATCTTTTCTTTGAATTTCAGCCTCACTTATTTTTTAGATCCTTGATATTTCTTCCCTCCTACCAATTCTGAAACTTGGTTGCCCATGCTTTTCTAGATCCTGGGTATGTGCTGGGAGACTATCTAGCTAAGAGCTCTCTGTTTTTTGATGTAGACATTCCGTGGTATGAATTTCCCTGGAACACTGCCTTTTCTCTCTCTTCTGGTGTGCTGTGTTTCCCTTTTCATTTGTTTCATTAACTTTCCTTTTGGTTTCCCCAGTGACCCATTGTTTATTCTGCAGCTTTATGGCAAATCTACCTGAATTTTTATAGTTTCTTAAATTTCTCTTCATGATAATTTCTAGTTAATTCCACTTCATCAGAGAAGATACATGCTATTATTTTAATTATTTTAATGTGTTAAGACTTATTTTGCTACCTAATATATGGTCATTCTGGAAATTATTTCATGCAATGAAACAATGAATATGTGTACATTAGCTATTGAGTAAAATACCATGTCAGTATCTATTAAGAACATTTGATTTGTGGTATAATTTAATTCTGATTTTTTTGTCTATTTGTTTAATGTGAATGATCTTTCCATGAATAAAAGTGGGGTGTTGGAGTCTCCTATTTTTATTGTATTGGGTCCCATTTCTGTCTTTAGTGTCTTTTTTTTTAAATAAAATTTGGTGCACAGACACTATACCTTCTTGTTGAATTGATCTCTGGATCATTACATCATGACCATTTTTATATCTTTTTACAGCTCTTATCTTTTGGTTTATTTTTTCTCATATAAGAATAACTATTTCTGTCTGCTGTTGGTTTCTATTTGAATGGGAATATTTTTCCATTTTTCACTTTCAATTTGTGTGCATTTACTGGTGAAATGATAATCATGTAGGCAGCTTATTGTTGGGACTTGTTTTCTTATTTAATCAGTCAGTCTTTTATTAAAGGAGGAATTTAGTCAGTTTATATTAAGATTATTATAGATATATATGACTTTACTTCTGTTAATTTGCTAAATGTTTTCAATTTCATTTGAATTTTGTTAGTTCTATTCTTCTTTTGTTTATCTTATTATTGTATAGATAAAAGTTGATTTCTTGAAATCTTATTTTTGTGTGTCTACTTTACCATTGAGTTTTATACTTGCATACTTTTTCCTGATGTTAGTTCTCTTTCTTTTGCTTCTGGATTTATGACTCTCATATGCATCTTTTGTAAAGCCAGTCTGTGATGAATTTCCTCAGATTTTACTTATCTGAAAGGTTCTTATTGTTCCTTCATTTCTAAAGGATAGCTTTGCTGGACATAATATCTTTGGTTGACAGTTATTTTCTTTCAGAAATTTATATATTGTCTCTCCATTCCCTCCTGGCCCTTAAGATTCATTCTGACAAATCTGCTTTTAGTCTAATAGAGTTTCTGTTAAGTGTAACATGGTGCTTTTTTCTTGCAGTTTTTAGAATTATTTTTATATTGTACTTTTGACAGTGTAATCATCTTTTAAGATCACGTCTACTTGGAATCCTTTGAGTCATATAAGTATATATCCACATCTTTTTCAAGATTAGGGTAATTTTCAGTTATTATTTTATTGAATATTTCTTTCCCTTCAGGCACTCAGAAAATGCAAATATGTGTTTATTTGATGGAGTTTCAAATGGTTCTTTCCATTCTTTCTTTTATTCCCTTTCCTTTGTCCTCCCTCTCTCCCTTCCTTCTTCTATAGAATGGAACATTACAACAGACATATCTTCTGGTTCAGATATTTTTTTCTTCTGTTTTATTTAGTCTGATGTCAATCTGCTTTCAACAGTTTGCTTGTTTTACAGTACTATGGACTGAACCTAGGTTCTCACGTATGCTGGGAAAGTGTTCTACCACTGAAATCTATGCTCTGGATTTACTTTATTTTCGAGTCTCATTATCAACTGAATTTGACTCATTTCCGGGATTTCTATCTGGTTCTTTTTCAAAATCTCTAACTCTTTCATGAATTTATCATTCACATCATGTATGTTTTCCCTAATTGTATTCCTCCCCGCTCCCCCATATTTATTTTTTTTTCATGAGAATATATATTCTCATAAATATTATGAAACTTCTTTAAAATCATTCTTTTTAAGTCTTTATTGGGGAATTGGCCAGTATTATTTTCTTTGGGATGTGATGCTGGAAAATCAATATGTTTATTTGGAGACATTGTATTATTTTTAAATTTTTTTTCATACTTCTCCTATAAGAAATCCATATCTGATAGAGCAGCTATATGTGTCCTTTTAAAGTGTCACAATAGTAAGTGGCTTTGTCCTGAAGATGTGTGTCAGGGTATCAGTTTGGTATGCAGTGTTGACTTTGTTTCTAGTATTACCATCTAGTTCAGCATCCCAATATCTTCTTTTTTCTTTTCGTAATTTATGACTTCAGGTGAAGGGCATACCATGGTATACTTAAAGAGACCTAAATTCATGTCTCTTCAATTGAATCAAAGTGTGAAATATGATATATCAAGAACTATGTAATGTTTTGAATAGCCAACAATAAAAAATTAAAAAAAAAACTGAATAAGTAAATGTTTTCCCTTTAATTCTACCCATATAGGAATCAATCACACATATAGAGGACCAGGATAGCTACACAGCAAGCAGAAGTTAGCACAGGTACTGTTAAGGTGACATCGGTTGTTGGCTAGGGCCTCTTATATTGGTACCAGCAACACCAGATTGGGACCTGAAGTACCCGCCCTTCAAACAGTCATTGCTTCAGGCCAAGACCCTGTGTAGAGAGAGAGGGTTTTGAGACACATATCATTCCCTCTATCATGCTTGCCTTCAGCAATTCATTCCCAGGCATGGTATCCTTGGGGCAGAGGGAGTGGTAGTGGGAACCATAGACTAAGCTTCTAGTCACACCACAACCATGTTCTAGGACATGGTTCAGGAACATAAGATGAGGTACTGACTGGCAGGAATGGCTGTGTTTGCTCCCAGCCTCTTCACCAATGTACACAATGTGGTGGCAGAGGAAGGCGGATTTGGGTTCATACCCAGCCATGTCAGCAACACTCACACCAATTTAGGATGGGGACAGGGGCAGCAGGCTCTTCATGGGTACCTGTGTTGCATCCTGGCATTGACAGAAGTTCACATGTGGATGGACATGCCCATGGTCCCCAAGTGCACTGGGCTCCTGGTATTGAAGGTATCAACCTCTGTTCCCCTCTTTGCTGTAACAACTGTCTCCCTCAATGTAGGACCAAAAGCAGATTTCTGAGCTGGGGTCATAGTTACTCTGCTGTGTTAAATGTGTTTGTGTGGCTGAAATGGCTTATTCTAGTATGGTAGAACGTCTTTGGTTCCCAGACATGGGAATCTGCTTGGATTTTGCAGTATGAATTTAGACAATGGCTCATTACTCAAGACAGTGCCTAGCTAAAAAGAGCCTGGGCTCTGAGAGTTGATGCTGAGACAGTGTGAGATTCTTTTCCAGAAAGAAGCTATTGTATAAACTCCAGGTTGCTTTCCTGACAGATCTCCAAGCCTATGGTCACTGTGAAACTTTCCAGGAGCTAAGTGGCCAGTGTCCATGCTAGAGGGATTTGCTGGGACTCTCCTGTTTGTTCTCACCTTTCAAAGAGGAATCTTTTCTGTTTCTTGTCTAGGGAGCTGGGATAGTTGTTGCTGGAGCACTTAATTTCTCTTCCTATGATATTGTCCAAGGTCTTCAACTCTCACAAAGTTCTAACTTATCTCTTAGTGTTTTCTAGCATTCTCCCATAGTCACTTAGGTCAAAATGAACCTTGTACCTATTTCTTCGGTTTTCCTTTGTGAGGGGGGATTTTAGTGCTTGTTAAATCTATTTGACCTATCTTAAAATCTCTCTTTATTAGATTTTTTCAATGCCAAAATCAAGGTATAAGCCAACCTGGATGTTGTCTGAAGGTTCTTAAAAGAATGCACTTCCAAACTCATATGGAAGTTTGACACAGTTTAGTTCCTTGGGTTTGTTTTGCTAATGTTCAGTTCCCTTCCTGTCTGTTGATAATCATTCCTTAAGGCAGCTTACATTCCTTACCATGCAGACTTCTCCATCTTCAAACCCAGAACAGCACACTGAGTCTTTCTCTCACGCTGGTTCTTTCTGCTACATCTTTCCGTGCTTCAGTCAGAGAAATTTCTCACATTTTTTCTTTAACTTATTCGGACCTTCCATGAATTAGACATCTGTATATAGAAGTTAAACATATTTTACAAATTCTTCTAATGTGAAAAGAAAGGAAATCAGAAAAGCAAACAAACACAAACAAATAAAAAACCCTAAGCAAAACAGAAATTCAACCAGAAAATCACTCACTTTTAGGCTTGGCCATGTGTATAGTGACCATATTTTAGAATGTACTTACATTGCTTTCCATTTATACTCTGATGTTTTCTTTGGTATTCCAAACATAGGTTTTGTGATCATGGAACTTTAATAAAGAAAAATAAAAGCAAAATTGCCATAATCAAGATCCATTTTTACTGTAAGAAAATTAGCTTCTAATGCTCACCCATGAGAGGTAAATATCTTTTTTGGCAGAACACTGGGGTTCTATTCCTTCTATCTCTTCTAATACAGTAAATGACACTCAGGTGCTTATAGAGTTCATTTGCTTCCTAGGGATACCATATTCACTGGAGCATAGCATAGTAATATTAACTTGGACTGTAAATTCAATGAACCTGTGCACACTGTTCCAAGTTCTATACTCTGCATAGCACCTAATGCTATGCAGAAAATTGTGCCCCCTGTGTTCTCAGGTTGAATATTACCCAAGAAAAGTAGTTTAATAACATAAGAAAAGAGAAAGGAAATAATGAGAAATAGCATTCAAAGTTAAGGTACACATTAAAATTTTACATATCAATTGCATATCTGGAATTTATAATGTGATCACTTATATAAAACCTAGTATTATCAAACTAGTTTATTATCTTTCTTTCTTTCTCTGGGAATTTCCCTCCTCTCTTTTTTACCTTTTCTTATCTTTTTTTTCTCATATTGCTATTCTTATAATACTCATAGCTGATTTTATACCCAATCATCCTTCTTAGTAAAGAAGCTCAAGTGCAAAGGAAAGCAGAAGTAAGAAAATTGCCTTTTAAAACTATGAAAAATTAATTTTATTCACATAAACTTCCTGCATGTGCCATTTTCCTGTCTCTGATGAGAAAAGAAAAAAAAAAAAGATCACTAGGGTTTTTGGTTGCTTTTCAAACAAAACAATCTATTCCCAGAAAATATACACCATAATTTGACTCCCATACCAATATTTATACAAAATATGTCAAAATAAATAATCTTAAAATCAGAATGAAATATCAAACAACAAATATTTATTTTTATTTTATGAAGAAGGTCTTTAAATAATTTCATAAAGGAATACAATGTTGATAATGTGTGTGTGTTTGTATTTGTGTGTGTGTGTTATATACAGTAAGAAATCAATAAGATGATCATCACAGAATTACTGAAGTTACTGTTGGTAAATTGAGTATTGAGAGTTGTTATCTTTTCTTACTTATCCCACAATAGTAGAAGCTTTTGCATATACCTTCAAAAATGATTGTCTAATATTGATAACCTTTTACTTTACTTACTAAGAGAATTCTGAGTGTTGAAGAGTTAGATGGTTCACAAAGGTAAGCATAATTATAAAAGTAATCAGTATAAATATTTTAAACAGGGATTCTTAGAAGTTTAATAGAGAGAATACAAGGAGTTAAGAATCAAAACAGAGTTAAAATTATATATTTAGACACAAAAGGAAAAATACAGGAAGGAAAAAGAAAGAAAAATGGATTTGGCAGAAGGGTTGTCTCTGACTTCCTTTTGAGGTATAATCCAGGATTGCATTGAGACATGGGCCTTCCACATTATCATCAGGAATAGTTGGTTTAATGCTATCATGCTCTGTTAAGAAACTATTTCTTATATTTTATCAAAACGTGCAAACTCTTCTGTTGGAGCTATGCTTTTCTCTAATGCCTTGCTACTTGGTATGTGGTCCTCAAACCATCAATGGCAGCATCTCCAGGGTACTTGTGAGATGCAGCTGCTCAATTATTACTGGGACATATTCAACAGGATCTGCAATGTGACAGTGTTCTGGAGCAGCCCAGTCCCAGTACATACATGAGGAACAGCCCCCGTGTGCCATGAGACCAAAGAAACAGACAGCTAGATTAAAGATTGTTCAGAGTGCAACTCACTGGGGGACTTGCTGAGAGAAATGTGACCAGTTGGATTTGTACAATTGTGTTCAAACAGTAGGGAATATATATAAATATAAATATATGATATATATTGATATACATATATAAATATATTATATATTATTAATATTCATATTAATATATATATTATATTGAATATTGAGAGTTGTTATAATGATATATACAAAAGAGAAGTCATCCAAGCAAGAATGTACCTCATTTATGTTAAGCTAATATCAAAAAGTCGGCCACAATGCTGGAGCCAGGTTCCAATGATGAACTACCACATACCTGTAATGGATTTGTTATTTGTAGTATGCTGGGGCTATTCAGGGAAAAACAGTTGGATTACTCTGGGGCAAGCATGGTGGTTACAACTCAAAATGGCTACAGTCTTTCATGGTGAATTCATAAGAACAGGATCCTGATTAGGTTGTACAAGCTCATGTTTAAGAAGCCCTGATATTAGATGTTTGATTTTTTTCTGAAAGTCAATATTTTAAACAATGTATATAAAATCTAAAACTAGGATGACTGAGTACAGAAGAGATGCTTGAGTGTTCGCATGCATTTTACAGAAGGAATTTAGGAATAAATCAGGGCATACTGCAGAGAGAGGCTAGAAGACAGTAGGAATAGAGAGTACAGAAAAAACTAAAGTTGACTACAACTTGCCACCCAATGTAAGAATCATAATGGTTCATATGGTTCCATCTGCAAACCTTTGAAATAAATGTTAAACAAGATTTTCCTGCATACCCTGTATATCTTATTGTCATGGGTGAGAACTTTGGATCATAGAAAATATTTTTAGATTAGTAAAACAAAGATTAGTATCAAAAAGTATCTTCCTTTGGCCCTAATTGGAATTTCAAAGAATAATGGAACACTTAATCCTGTAGGAATCCATTTGAAAGCATTGATGTCAATCTGACTTTTATTTGTGGATATTTGGGTGCTTTACTTGATTTTTTTTTTTTTGGTCTTGTGATACAATGGGAAACGGCATAAACAGTAATGAAATGTGACATTTGTGAACTTTCACTGCCACCAATTTGTCTTTTTGAATTCCCAAGGACAGAATGGGTGAGGAAGTTATCTTTTCACTTCACAAAGCCATTATGAAATCTAGATTCTCTCAACCCTCTGGATTACAGTCACTGGGACTGTATTTTATTACCCTTTTGAAATATAGACACATTGCTCCAGATATATCATCACAGAGTATGAAGAGTCAATGGTTTTAGGAATAAGGAGGGCTTCTCTATCATTAGAACATGTCGATTTTCTATATCAGAAACTAAAAATACTTTAAAGTTTCTGATATAGAAACAAGAAAATGTCCACATTATGTCTCAACAAGAGAACAAAACTCTCAGTATCTTAGTAAAGCTTCTGATGGAGAATGGCAAAGTTTGGATATTTAAGTTGTGTTTAGGGGGAATCTGTCAGTGAAGTAGCCAATTACGACACCGGAAGAATCACAATATAGCTTGGTAAAAAGCAGTAAAGAAGGAGTTGAGGCAAGGAATACAAAGACTCCTAAGGAATAACCTAGGGAAATCGCTTGTTTCCTTTCCAGGAATTGTTATGTCTTTCAGAATATTATGGGAACAAATTCAGTTAGAACATCTATCTTCCTAAGCAAGAGTTTCTAAAATTAGTGGAGGTATATTGATGAATAAATCAGAATAGTAAAGTTGTATACATGTGAACTCTAAACCATGCATACACTTGGAATTCTTAGCCCTTTCTATATTTCTTTGGTTTATAGTCAGTGAGTTAAGCTTCACCTTTTCCCACCCACCTCCCACTCCAGTCCACCCCCTCATGGACTGATGGCTCTGAATTGGACACCTGCATCTGGGAAAATGAAAAATACAGAGGAGAGCTAACACTTGAGGATAAGGAGGATGGAGGAGGAAAACTAAGATCCTTTTTCTTTATGAGTCTTCAATTAAAAAGCTACAAAAGATTTGGAATTAATGAGGTGCAGAGTGTCAAAGAACCTTTTCTGACATAAATGATATAGTAGAAGCTAAGACCCATCATATTTTGAACAACAATATAAATGGAGCTTTTGTTCAGCTGTGGCTTAGTAATTCATGGCATTTTAAATTTTCATTACTGTTTTTTTTTTTTTTTAGAAATAACTAATTTTTATGTAGTTAGTCCAAAACTCTCATCCATATAAGGCTTCTATAACAGAAATTTAAGAAAATTTACATGATTTTTATTAATAAAATTCCAAGTTTTTAAAAGGATTTTTATCTCATATGTCATTTATTTCCCCAAATGCTAATGAATGCAGATATCTCATCAAAATAATATGCTGTAAAATTATACAAATGAAAATAATTTAAAAGTATGTGAAATTTCTGCAAAAGGAAACAAAGAGAAAAATATGCACTTTTCCAGTATTTTTAGACCAAAAACTACAAAAATTTGTATGTATTTGTGCAACATAATCACTTCACAATCCAAAAGCATGATTAATGAGTCCTTTGTAAAACCTATTAGGATTTGTAAATATATTTGGATTATCATATCATGAATCAGATTAGGAAACTGAAAACAAAATGGTTAAATAGATGTTTCAGCCGAATTTTAAGCTTTTAAGCAACTAACAAAAATTGTTTGTAGCTAGCTCAACCTTTGCATTAGTACAGGAGAGCAGTTTTTTCAATTCCCTAATCCTGTAATATGTTCCATGAAAATGAGATTTAGGAAGAAGCAACTTTAGGAAGGCATTAGCAATGAAAAATCCTGCAATAAAGAAACTCTCTAACCTTGTTTAACTCACTGTTTGCCAAACCTGATTAACCACCGAGTCCTTTACGTCCTACACTTTTTAATACAGAGAACTGATGTAAATGCTTTACATGGTCATTGGATTAATCTTCACTGTGATATAGATCTATTGTGAATTTAAATAGTCATAATTTACTGTGCAAAATGTGGACTGGCATCATTGAAATCTCTTGGGAAATTGTTAGAAATCTGTTTGTCATACTGACAATCTAAATAAGAATTGATTCTTGAATAAGAATTTGTAAGGGTCTTCAGTGATCCATAAGCATATTAAATGAGAGAAGAGGTAATGTATAACACTGGTTTACATGACTGAACTTTAGAACAATCTGGAATGTGCTTTATTATTACCAATGAGCTGACACCACATTAGGAAGCTTCTGCTGTGTTTTTGAGATGACCCCAGGCATCTTGCAGAAAGCATTGTAGATGACTCTTATTTTCAGTCACACTTGAGAACCTTAGGTTAAGAAAAGCCCTGCTTCTAAAGAAGCACCATTAAGAAGTTGTTCTTGTCTTAGTTCTTCTCAGCTTCATATTTTTTGTAGCCCAAGCCAAAACCTTGGAGTTCTTCTTGACTTTTTGTATTTTTTACACACTATGTTCAGTTGGTCATCAATTTTATAGGCAATGGACTTCGAGAAACTTTCAGAAAATGTGGAATATCAGAAACAAGTTTTACCCTTAAACTTGCAGAAGGAAAAACAAGTACAACTAAAAAAAAAAAAAAAAAAAAAAAAAACTGGACAAAATGTAAAATAAGACTCCAGATGTCCAGAATGAAAGAAAATGATCCCTGAGAAAGGGAAATGTGCAAGATAAAACCAACCATTGCCCTAACTTACTCACACAGGAAGGTTTTCATACCACAGTTCAAGAAATCATACCCTTGCTTTGAATTTTTGAAATATCAATATCTATCACCATTTTCTCAATTTTCATTTACCTGGTAGCCCTCTGCAAAAGGTTCTGGTTTCATTACTTCACAGCTCGCTTCTCCATAATTAAGTTCATTTGCAATTTTTTCTTCTTTTTTACTTGATTCTAGAAGCTTTCAACACAGTTTTTCATTTTTCATGCTTTAGTTATTTTGTTGAGGCCTAAATGATCCATAATATATTGTACATATTCAACTGAGCTATTTTGTAAGTTCCAATTATGCACTCAATGAGGAAAACTTCACTGTAATCAAAATAATCAACAGCTGCCATCCAGATAAGTTTTCTACCCTATTACTCTTTCTCATTTTCTCATCTCCACACTCAACTACTGGTCTACTCCCAATTCATATAAGTAAAGTATAGATTTCTTCTCCTTCTGAAGACTGTCTTTCTTCAGTTTTACTGTCATAGAATGCCCTAGTTTGCTTTTAATCCATGAATATTTTCTCTTCTCTTTGCAAATTTATTTTACTCCTTAGAGCAATTAAAATGTATGATCCATTATTCAGTGGTGACCCTTATTTTTGTCAATGATTGACTTTCTACTATACAGAGATAATTATCTAATATGTATCCTCCTACCCAGCTTTCTTGTTTCCTTTTTTTATATTTCCTTTTAACTATTTAACAACTGAAAAGAAGATAATATTTTCCAGACTTGGATTTGCAATGGTTGCATGCTTTTCATAAATGTGAACAAACATGCCTCCACTTTTGAAAAGAAACAGACACCTAGGATTTTTATAACTACAGAAAAGAAGTCTATTCCTGGCTTCAAAGCTTCAAAGCAGCCCGACATCTTGATAGATATTAATGCAGCTGGTGACTTTAATCTGTAGTCAATGCTTATTTACCATCCTGAAAATTATAGAGACCTTATGGATTACACCAAACCTACCACGGCTTTATAAATACAACAAAATACTTAGAAGACAGCATTATTTTACAACATGGCTTATTGTCTATTCAGGCCAACTGTTGAAATTTACTACTCATAGAAGAGGTTTCTTTCAAAATATTACTCCTTATTGACAACACACCTGGTGACCTAAGAGCTCTGATGGAAATATGCACAAAGTTAATTTAGTTTTTGTGCTTGCTAGCACACCTATTTGGCAGCCTGTGGGTCAAGGAGTCATTACACCTTTCATGTGTTATCATTAAAGAAATACCTTTAACAAGACTAGAGCTGCCATAGATAATGACTCCTCTGAGGAATCTGGGCAAACTAAATTGAAAAACTTCTGGAAAGGATTCATCATTTTAGATGTCATTAAGAGTATCCATGATTTATGAGAGGATGTCAAAATATCCACATTAATGGGAGTTTGGAAAGAGTTGATTCCAATTCTCATAGATGACTTTGAGTGTCCCAAGACTTCAGTAGAAGAAGTAGTTGCAGAGATTGTGGAAATAGCAAGAGGACTAGAATTAGAAGAGGAACCTGGGGATGTGGCAGAACACTTGAAATCTCATTTGAAATGTAAATGCGTAAGAAGTTGCTTTCTGTGGATAAGCAAAGAAAGCTGTTTCTTGAGATAGGATCTACTCCTCCTGAAAATACTGGAAACATTATTAAGATGACAAAAGATTTAGAATATTACATAAATGTAGCTGATAAAGCAGTGACAGGGTTTGTACAATTTTGATAGCATTTATATTCGATACATTGTGTACCACAGAGAATTCTCTGGTGAGAGGAAGAGTCAATCAATGAGGCAAACTTATTATGACTTATTTTAAGAAATGGCCACAACCATACCAACCTTCAGCAACTGTGGCAGTGATGTTTCCTTCCACAGTCATCATCATCAAGGCAAGAAGATTTGATTCACTGGAATCTCAGATGACTGACAGCTGATTGAGGCAGAAACTTTGTAAAATTAAGATACATTGTTTAATAAAAATATTATTGCACCCTCAATAGCCTATAGCATAATCCTTAACAATTACATGAACTGGGATATCCAAACATTGTTGCAAATCACTTTAGTGTGATATACTTTATTGAGATGATTTGAAACTGAACTCACAATATCTCAGAGACTTGTAGTAAGTCCTACAGAGTAATTTCCATCAGGCACTCCTTCACTCTCACTAGAACTAAAAGTCCACGATGCTGGTCCCCCTTATATTCACCCAAGTCACTCATATTCATTATCCTTACTTAACCTAAATGTCACGTACTTCATGAAAATTTAGACCAGATTTCTGGCTATTTAGCACCTGCCCATTACCTGTTCAATAACTCAGGATACTTGTCATGGTACACCACAATTGCATGCTTATATTGGCTGGGATACTATGGTACCTTCCATTCCCCTTCCCTTCCCTTTTTTCCCTTTCCTTTCCAACTTTATTCCATTTCTTAAATCAATGTTGTTTCCTGCACTAGGATTTAAGTTCCATGAAGTTGAGTTAAACATCTGTTCTGTCCATCACTACATCACCATGCCAAATATTGTACATGCAATATGGTGTTTATGGCAATCCAAGAAAAGGAGATGGAAAACCAGAATTAAGATAACAAGAAAAGTCAGAATCCACAGAATGAATGATCCAAAGAAAGGGAGCCATTATAAAAGAAAGATAAACCATACAATAGAAATGTACTATAATCAGTAAGGAAATGAAGTGAATTATAATATAAAAAGAGGTTTGCAGAAAACACAAACACACACACACACACACACACACACATCATAAACCTCCTCTCATTTTCTGCTTTAAAAAATCATAGATAAATTGCAGGAAGACAAAAATGCTGATGAAACTCAAATTAGTGGCCTGGAAAAGTCAATAGAATACAAAATTTAAAGCACAAAAGAAATGAATGAATGGATCATCAAATGTCCTATTGGAGGAAATGGTAGTGACAAGGTGGAAAGGTTCCAAGATGAAGATTTGGTATGTGGGTTATTGTATTTTCATAACAAAAAGAAGTTCTAGAACTAATGGTTAGTCCAAGAACTAACCATTAAGTAGAAGAAAATGGCAGGGTAACATATACCTAAACAAACCCGAATGTGAAAATTTAAAAGTTTTAAGTAGTTCCAAGTAGGCCTAGTAATAGAAGGCACCCATCTGTACAGGTTAATATTCAAAGGGGACAGCAAGAAGTCAAAATCAATAAGAATCCATATCAGCTCAGACAATCCAGTGCCTTAACAAGTTCAGAGAAGCAACATGCAGCATGAAATCAAAATCTCATCCAAATTTCATATCTCTTTCGAGAATCTAGATATAAACAGCTACTTGTAAGACTGGGGGATTGGCTCAGTGGTTGAGCCCATGCCTAACATGGGTGAGGTGCTGAGTTCAATCCCTAGTACCAGAAAAAAATTATCTACAAAGGAAAACTACGTTGTATCAGAAATCTCATCCATAACAAAGATCAAAGAGACAGCAATACTCAACCAAAGAAAAGGCCTATAAATGCCAAAGTGACCAACAAGTCAAAGTATCATTTATTTATTAGGGGAAATTTGTTTTAAATTTAAAAACATTTTCTTCACTGGAGATCTTCTGAAAACTTCAACATTCCAATGTGAATAAATCAAGGATATATGATGTACAGCATGTCACAAGATTATTTAGCTGTAAAAGACATATTTTCAATAATCTTGTTTGGGTTAGTGTTCTAGAAAATATACTCTGGGAAATGCCAAATTGCATTTCACAAATTTGTTAAAGAAAACCTAGAATGTTGGCTTTAGATTTTCTGGAAATTCCAAATTTCTGAAGAAAAGCTTCCCGCCTTTATCTCTGCTTATGCTAGGTAGGTTAGAGCATTTTAAAATCTCTTTTATAATAGAAGATTAACTTTGATACTTTAATTACCTGCACTTAAACTCTAATAGAGGGAGAAAAAAACTGGACCCTTCCATAAATAAAAAAATCTATTACATAATAAACTTCATAAAAAAATTGAAATTAAGTTCATTTTATGTTATTATTATATAAGGTATATGTTTGGTCAGTTTTATTTTTATTATGATAGCTTGGCACATGCATACTTACTAGATGATAGCCTTTTAAAATGAAAAAATATGTAAACAATAAGTAACAAAAAATGAGTAACAATAATGAGTATCAATAATCCAAATCATAATTTCAATAAATATTTTAATTTCTCAATATATCTCTTCTTGTCTGACTCAAAGAAGCTCTTCTTAAGTATCTCTAGAAGAGGGGGAAGTACAGAGCCCAATGAATGTTTCAGTCAACGTGTTTTTTTGTTGTTGTTGTTGTAGTGGCTACATATTTTTCGTTGTATGAGCTTGGGATGTTTCATAATATTTCAATGTTGTGTCACCTCCCTGGCAACTTAGAGTAGACATGTTACCTAAGCCTCACTGTCAAAGAGACAATTGAGACTCTTATTTAGAACTAAGAAATAGGTGGGAAGCTTTTAAACTGCTTTTCCAAGTAGGGACAGAAATCTCTGTTGGAGGAATCAGTAAATGAAAAATTTAGTCCCTAATTAATAGTGCCTACACTGATGGCAGAAGTAGCCACTGTGGGTGAGTGTGGTTTCTGTGTTTTATTGTGCAGGGATGTCATTGTGGTGGAAACAATGCTGCTTTCTTCTGTGACCTTGTTAACTGGCCATTGTTTCAACCTCAGCATGACTCTGTTTCCACAGTCCTCTAGAGTATTTTGTTTACCTCTTATTACAGTTTGAGGCATGCATCTTACATCTTATACTTAAACTAGCAAGGGTAGATTCTATTGTTTGCAACTAATCCAAAACACAAACAGGCCGCCAATATTCAGTTCTGGCCAGGCACTCATACATTTTGGCATTCAAAGGCATTTATCAATACCTAAATTACATAATAGGGAAAGAGTAGAATTGTTGATAACTGGAGAAGATGAATAAATATTAGAATAAGACAGAAAGAATAAAAAAGATAAGACGAAATGAACAAGAAGAAGAGGGAAGAGCAAACAGAACAATAATCCTCCACATTTACTTCAAAAATAAACTCAACTCTGTTATTGAGATTAAAACAATGAGTTAATGACTGTTCCCAAGCATTCTGATATATTGAACAATGGGATAAAAGAATTAACAAGTTCATATATTTATATATTAATACTTTTACAATTGTTGTTTTCAGATGGCTAAATATAGAAAGATATATAGCAGAAGAACAAAAAGATAAAACAATATTGAAAAGGCAAAACATCCTTCCCAGACAATAAAATATTGAAGCTTCTTATTAGGAATAAGAAGAACTTTAGGAAAGCAATGAGAAGTGAGAATTGTTTTGGTGTCATCTAGATGATACTCTTTAATTGTGCTTCAAAATATTATAACTTATTTTCGATTTTCCAACTTGAAAGTTTGACCTGAACTATTCTTAGATTTAAATCCATTATGTCTAAATTATAGAGTCAATGCTTTTAAACTTGAAATGAATGGCACTACTCACAATAAACTCTTATTCTTGGGTAAGCATTGAATTTTCAACATAAGCAGGTATTATTCACATCTGAATTTCCCTCAGTACTTTAAACATTGTCTGGCTCTGCAGTTGCTAAATATTTCATGTATACTCAGAAATTAATATAACTAACAAGATTATATACACTAATAGTATTAATCCAGTTCAGTTTAATTTTATTTAAATCAGATATTACTTAATTTCTTCTTTCGACTATCACATTTTTTCTTAAATTGGAACATGCTATGTGAGCCTATATAGTTGATGGAGGGATCATTGCTATAATATTTTCACTGAAGTTTACTGTGTCATTTGACAAACTTATTGCAAGTAATTTAGTTATAGCCTTGCTGTAAATAAAATAAATAAATAAAAAATACACATTAAAATATTATCAGATATGTCTGGAAACTTGATTTCCACTATGTAGACACACTGGTGTTTTCAAACAAAATTCAATTTCAGTAATTCTTCCAAAATTTGGCTTTATTCAAACTGACTAAAGTTTCTCATGTTTAGAAAATAAATAGAAGTGTTGAAATTTTTAAGTATTATAGGTCTAAATCAACACAGGTGAACCCATAGTGAAATAGATATCATACATAACTGCTGATATTCTGTGAAGAACAATTTTACTCCAATATGACTGACAACGTATAAAAATTAATTTATTCATATCAATCTGAGTCTGTAGTAACTATACTATCATTAATAATGTCAGGCTAACAGCTCTCATTGTATAAATGATCTCTGGATTATTTGTCTTAATTATTGATACTACTCTTTAATTCCTATGATATTGAAAGCAATTTAAAACACACACACACACACACATTCACAAACAGATACACACAAAAAACAATAGATGACTCTACTTTCTATTTTTGCTGGGTGCAGATCTATCTCCCCGGCCATTGGTATCCACCTGGTAATGTTGCTGGCAGAGTAAACTAAATTGCATGACCCTCCAGAGTGTGCTTTACTTTTGATTATTCTTTCACTCTGAAAAACTGACTCTAAAGAATTTGAATGACAATATGACCTCCCAAGCCCATTGATATATCCCATGGTGATAACAAGAAGAAAATTGTTTTCTTATAGCAGTCTCTTTTTCAAAAGAAAACTTGAGCTTTGATCTTTTTGGGCCCTGTTGCTGTATATATTCGGGGACACAATGCCCTAGATCTGTAGTGTTATAACTTAAAAATTCCCCTGTGGCTGTAAACCAGGAGTAAAAATCCATAGCTAGCCAATAATACTGCAGATTTTTAGACATGGAAGACATAAAACCATCTCTTTATATTGAATATTCTCAATTTATAGTATACACAATGTACCCTTGCAGTATTGAACATAGGCAGCTTGTTTTTAATTTGATTTAAAGAAGAAAATTTCATTCCATACTCATGAAGTCATCCTGCAGGTCTTTGAAGAAGTGTTAAATTTTGAAGTGCATAACTAGGGGGCCGTTTCAATTTTAACCAAGCATGGCATGAAATAAACATGCAAATGACAAACAGAAAGCTATTAATTCGTGTGAGGAATTAAGTTTAAGAAAACAAGAGGATAAAAGCAGTTTGTTTGTGATACTGCACTATGGCATGGAATCCACTATTCACATCCTGGGAGAGTGACAAACCAGTCATTTAATGCTATGTCAACATGTGTGTCTTGTCTTTCATTAGCAAACTCTCCTGCTGGTTTGTGCACTGTCAGAAGTAGACCACCCACTGAAATTCACAGAGGTGTGGAAAATGGGATGGTTTAATAATTCTGTTTTGTTTCACTCTCCTCCTTGTCCTATTTGAAGCCATTTCCCCCCAGCACTTCTTTAGAATAAGTACATATTAGCTTCATTTATGAAATAAATGTTTAAAATGTTTATGATTCAAATGACCTACTTTCTTCTTAATTCCTTGGAGCACTTTGAGTGGCCCAGCCAATCGAGAGTCACATTTGCCTGTAAATCACCCATGCTCTATCTCTGCACACAGTCTGCCCACATCATCTGTGAATAAATAACCATAAAAAATAAATGGAGAGGAAAGACAACTGCATCCATCTCCTTTTCTTTCTGAAAAGTGTTCTACTGAGATGTTGGTTAATGATCTAAGCCCTATTATAGATCTAAAGTATTTTCCAACCCTCCATCCCACCCTTCCCCTGACAAACCTGTTTGCTTTAACTCTTTTCTGGTTGTTGAATAACAATGCTTTACTGGCTGTGGTTGAGTAAATAGATAGTACATAATGATATATGACATTCATGTGACACAACTAAGTAAAAGTCCAGAAGACGGAAAGATAACTAGATATTGAATTTTTACATATAATTTCTTTAAAATATTTCCTATATATGTCATGAGTCAAATAAAAGCTGTCCCAATTATGTGTTTCAATAAATGAAGCTATAATTGTTTCAGCGATTGTTAAGTTGCTTGCAAAATTAAAGTTTTGAATTATTTTTGCAATAATATAAATCACAACTTATTTATTTGATATTAAGTAAAGGATATTGAAACATGAAAATTACTATGTAGGGGCTTAATATCACAAATAATAAGGATCATGGATAATAGTAAATGATTACTTTAATCACATATATTATCCCTCTTTAAATTGATAATTGTTTTCTAATAAAACTATTTTTATTGACACTATTTTAATTGCTACCTTATTTGAGCTCTGTCAATAAGACTATAGTTCTTTTTAAGAACAATATAAATATTTTTCATTGTTTTTAGAAACTATCAAATAAGAGTAACATGACTTACTTTAAAGGTTTTCAGGTCACATTGAGGACTCTCACAATAATTTACTTATTTGAATTACATGCATTATATTCAGAATGCAAGAAAATTCTAAAAAGAAAAGTATCAAATCTTAGAGTATCAGTCTAATCAAATCTAAGAGTAACCCAAGTGAATGATTTGAGGGTTAATAGATATTTTAAGAAGATAATTTTTGATATATATTTATTTATACATTATTTAAATATATTTGAATATATTAGGTATAATTCATCTTAGAATGCAGAGTTTTTAAATTTTTTTATATTTTTTGTAAGTGAGTTATATATTTTGGAGATCCAAAAACAATTACTTCATTCGAAATTAACCACAAAAGACAAGTAGTTTTTTTTTTTTCTTTGTTTTTATTGGTTGTTCAAAACATTACAAAGCTCATGACATATCATCTTTCATACATTTGATTCAAGTGAGTTATGAACTCCCAATTTTACCCCAAATACAAATTGCAGAATCACATCAGTTACACATTCACAATTTTTACATAATGCCATATTAGTGACTGTTGTATTCTGCTGCCTTTCCTATCCCCTACTATCCCCCCTCCCCTTCCCTCTCATCTTCCCTCTCTACCTCATCTGCTGTTGTTTAATTCTCTCCCTTGTTTCCCCCCCTTTCCCCTCACTACCTCTTATATGTAATTTTGTGTAACATTGAGGGTCTCCTACCCTTTCCTTATGCTTTCCCTTCTCTCTCCCTTTCTCTCCCCCCACTCATCTCTGTTTAATGTTAATCTTTTCCTCATGCTGTTCCTCCCTGTTCTATTCTTAGTTGCTCTCTTTATATCAAAGAAGACATTTGGCATTTGTTTTTTAAGGATTGGCTAGCTTCACTTAGCATAATCTGTTCTAATGCCATCCATTTCCCTGCAAATTCTATGATTTTGTCATTTTTTAGTGCTGCGTAATACTCCATTGTGTATAGATGCCACATTTTTTTTATCCATTCATCTATTGAAAGGCATCTAGGTTGGTTCCATAGTCTAGCTATTGTGAATTGTGCCNTACTATTGCTTTGTAGTACAGTTTGAACTCTGGTATCGCGATACCTCCAGATTCACACTTCCTGCTTAGAATTGCTTTTGCTATTCTGGGTCTTTTGTTTTTCCATATGAATTTCATGATTGCTTTATCTATTTCTACAAGAAATGCAGTTGGGATTTTGATTGGCATCGCATTAAACCTGTAAAAGACTTTGGGTAATATCGCAATTTTGATGATGTTAGTTCTGCCTATTCATGAACAGGGTACATTTTTCCATCTTCTAAGATCTTCTTCTATCTCTCTCTTTAGGGTTCTGTAGTTTTCATTGTATAAGTCTTTCACCTCTTTTGTTAGGGTGATTCCCAAGTATCTTATTTTCTTTGAGGATATTGTGAATGGAGTGGTTTTCCTCATTTCCATTTCAGAAGTTTTGTTGCTGATATACAGGAATGCCTTTGATTTATGCGTGTTGATTTTATATCCTGCCACTTTGCTGAATTCATTTATTAACTCTAGCAGTTTCTTTGTAGACCCTTTTGGGTCTGTTAAATATATTATCATGTCATCCAGACACTTCAAAGAAAGAAAACTACAGACCAATATCTCTAATGAAATTTTTCATAAAGATACTTTAGTTGATAAAATTTTATGAAGTAAAAAATATTTAAAATATTGAAACAAAAGAAGTCTTGAATGCAGTTAATTGGGAAAAACGCTTTTTGGAACACACTGAATTACAAATTTTAAATAAAGAAGCATTTTACTTTAAATAATTAAAATTTTCTTCAAACATTTGCACAAATAGCTTGTTCAGAAAAGTTTAAGTTCTTAATTTAGCTGGCTCCAAACTATTGCCGATTCTTGCATATTGGAATTAAAATATTTGCTTGAGAAAACAGAGTCCAGAATCATAAAAATAAAACTTTGCTTAAAAATTAATTTTAAAAAATGCTCCTAAAATTCAGGAAAAGGCATAATTTTTGAGACTTGTAAATATTAACCTCAAGTGAAGTTATAAATTTTTGTCCATTTTTTTTTAATTTGGAGATCTGCATGCATGTGGTGCTATATTATAAGCAGAACTTCCTGAAGCTGTAACGAAAGATTATTATTTTAAATAGGAACTTATTTCTGAAATGAAATTTACAAAATTTCTATCCTGAAGAGATGTATAGTTTTTAATCCATTATACTTAGTAAATGTGAGAATGTTGACCGAAAACACCACCTGCCTGTCATCCACTCCATCACTGATTCATTAATAAATTTAAATGCAATTCAATAAGTTTAAACTGATAGTCTTTCTTCTCCTTCCAAGTTTACTGAGATTAAACATGCTTTGTCTTGGAGGCTTTTGTTTATTCAGTTGTATAGTTTCTTTTTTCTGCCTATTTTTACTCTGAGTAGTTCTTGGTTTTCTTTTTCCCTTCTTTGGATCCCTTACACTGATCTTAGATTCCCCATGAGAAACATATTGGCTAAGATTAAGAAGGTAAAGTTTTTAGGTAATTACGTTTCTTCCACTATAATTAAAATGTGTGTGTGCATGCATGTGATGCATGGCTGTGTGTTCACGACTGCAACCCCTAAAAGACGGGGAAGAACCACAGGCTTTAAAAACTCTGATCAGAAGATCTGTCAAAATAAAGCCAGGAACATTTCTTAGAGAACCACAACTCGATTTTTTCACTTAATATATCTGGTTTGGGTTGATTAGAAGATGTCTATAGGAGGGCATTAACAAACACTGTAATTTGCTGGGGTAAGCCAGGTCTGTAGCTTTGAGATTGAAAGTCATCTTAAATTATGCTATCAGCTTTCGAAACCTCATTAGACTTAACCCATTTAGGCGCCACTGGCTTCTCGGAATCACCAATAGAACTCTAATCAGAAAACCGCAAAGCAGCCAGTCTTCTGCTATCAAAAACCTCAGTACAATTTTGTATATTAATATTTCAAAATGTTTGTAGGAACACATACTCCCTACTGAGCACTACAACCAGCTCAGATACAGTTACAGTCAGCCAAGCTGGCGAGAGACTCTGACTGCTCCCTGTCTGTCTCCGGACTTGGCAGCTAGAGGGAGAAAAGAGAAGAAAATGAAATGAAAGTCTTTATTTGATTTGTGATTAATAAATTCCCATAATTGTAGAGTCAGATAAGCAGTAACTACAGCATTATTTACAGGAAACTAAGAATTTCATCCTCTAATGTTGTCATAGAATTTTGAATACAATATTGCTTTCTTTTTCAAGAAGCAGCAATTTTTGAATCCTTGGTTATCTAATGGAAAATTCTTCTAAACTTTTGATCTAATTTTCACAGGTATTTGTGAAAATAAAGTCTAAGTGATATCCAGCAAGGTGATACAGTTAAAATTTTTTAGTAACCTACATAAAATCAATTTAGTAATGAAAACACATCAAAACCCATATGGACTTCAGTGACATTTAGTTATGTATGCTATGTAGAAAAATAGAACTTTTGTCATATAAGAAACAGTGAACATAGTTCACTGAAATAAAGCAGGCAATATTTCTCCATGTGACATGATAAAAAATGTTGACTTTCTTCCTATGAATGTTGATTGTTATTAAAATCATTTCTGCAATGAATATGCATTTATTTACTCATATCCTTGTATAAATATACAAACACATATAAGCAGATTTTTCAGGTATATATTTCTAGAGGAGAATCTATGGATTGGAAATATGAAAATAAGTAATGTTACGAGGTAGCATAAAATTTTTTCACAAAGTGGTCATAGCAATTCTCACTTGAGTCAGCAGTATACATGGTTTCTGTTGATCTACACACTAGGGTCTCTTCCCAAATTATCTTCTTCAAATTATATTAATTGCATTAGTCTAATTCCCCTTAAATTATTTTAAGTTGAGAGAGCATTTTTAAACTTTTGACTGTTTTATTAGCTAAATATGCAAGTATATGTAATTTAAACTACTCAAAGGTAGAATACTAATTGTGCAATTAGTAAGCATTCCCCTTTTTTTCAGTATATCACTTTCTAAAGAAATACATGTGAATATCCCAATTTAAGAAACACAGAGAGACACAAAAATATTATTTTCCTTGGTATTAAGTAATCCTTGATTATGCTAGTAATATGCTGAATTCTATAACTATTTTAAGAGAAAAAATAGCCATAATTATAAAAGAATGCATAAATCATTACACTTTAACTTCACCTATACAGTAACAAAATATTTACATATTTGACTATTAATTTGACATATCAAAAATTTAATTTTAAATTGCATTTATTCACACAAATGTGTATATGTATTCATACAAAACTTTAATATGTTTGACCTTGTTCTCATGATATGTATTAAAATATAATAACATTTTTCTAGAAATTTCAGGACTTTATAAATATTGTGTATTTTCTGATTTGATAGTTTGCAAGTAATTTCTAATTAAGAGTCTCCAAATGCCAAGTTATAGAAACAGGATAATGAGATTATAAACACTTCTTAACTGTTAACTTTGCATAGTAGCTCTTCTTTCTTCAGTTTTGCTTTTTGTAATTTCAGTTAAATAGAAAAATTCAGAAGTAATTCCTAAGTATTAAATAATATACAACAGACACTAGTATGGCAATATGTAAATCAATGGATGTGTAACTGATGTGATTCTGCAATCTGTGTATGGGGTGAAGGTGGGAGTTCATAACCCACTTGAATCAAAGTGTGGAATATGATATGTCAAGAAATTTGTAATGTTTTGAACAACCCACAATAAAAAATAAAAAATAAATAAATAAAAAAATAAATAAATAAATAAATAAATAATATTTATTACAGTATATTTTGTAATGTTTCTATTTTATCAGTTATTGTTTTTAATATCTTACTGTGCTAAATTTATCATAGGTATCTATTTATAGGAAAAAAAATCAGATATATACAGAGTTCAGTATTACGTTTATTCCCTGGAATCCCTTGGTATTCTTGGGATATGTTCCTTATACAAAGTGAGTACTACTCTTTCTATATCAATTTTTTCTTATTTAGAAAAAAAGTGATAGTTTTACAACCTTTGATCTCAGAATTGAGCCTTAGATGTCTTTAAAAAAAATGGTATCACTCAGATGAAGTAATTTGAAATTGGAAAAGGAAAATAAAATGTAGTTTGACATGTTAGTTCAAATTTGTCAATGTATATAACATATAATAGTACAATGTTACTCTGGAGTTTTATTGTAAATTTAGCATTTATATTTTAGATATTATATAATTATATTTTATATTTTTATATATTGTCCACATATAATTTGCATTTTGTCAATGGAATAAATTTTGAATAATTGTAGCTATCTGTTTATTTTTCTAAAACAAAAATCATACTGTGATTGAATTTGTTGTCAGAGATTGGGTTTAGATTTTTTTTTCCTATCTAATGTCAACGTTGGAACTTACCCATATTTGCTAATAATTTCATTCATTTTATATGTGAAAGAGTGAGAGTAAATGCAGCTTTGACATCTTTAAGACACATGTATTTTCAGTTGACTCCAGTTCTAAATTTTTTTTTAATTTATCCCCATCTTTTTTCTAATTTATCTTTAATAATCTTTGTAATCTGTGTTTTTGAAATTTTACCAAAGTTATGCTTATGAAGCCCAAATTTATCTTCACCATAGATTTTTTTTTCTGAATTCTTATGTGTTATTATCAATGGTCTAGTCAGCATCTTACCTTGAATATCTAACAGGTCCTTAAACCAAGCACCCAAACATTATGGATTTTCTTTTATCACTATACAATATTTACATTATCCTCCATAATATGTTAAAGTGTTTAAAGTTTGTTTTTCAGTTACCTATTAACAATAAACAAAATGGATGTGTCTAACTCCTAGTTATAATCACAAATGCTTCAGTGATGGCCCTGTACCATGTTCTCTATGGACTTATGTAAGAATTTCCCTGAGATGTATACTCAGCATGAAATCGCTGTTCACAATGTCTGCATCAGTCCATACTTCCTTTCCAGTAGACAAAGATCATGATGGACCAATGTCACAAGACTTGAACTTTATCAGCTCTCTAATTTTCTGAACAAAATTAAAAATTCATGATTGGAGCAAAGTGATCTATCATTTTATAATTTTGTGTTTCTCTAACAATAATTTTGAGACTATTTTGTAAACTTGCTTATATTTGTTACCCTCTTCCATACATATCTCATTCCATGTTGCTCACCATTGCTTCCCTTTATATTGCTCTCTCTTTCATGAATGTCTTGCATGTTTTAGAAAATGCAGTTTGCATCACCCTTACTGCTACTACCTGTATTATGCCAATTTTATTTCTGATCTCCATCTTTCCACACTTGCTTCATCTTGGACAATTTCTTTTCAAAAAAGTAGCTAAAATGATCTTGTAAAATGGAAGTTCAACTATGACATTTCTGCATAGAACTTCTTACGTCATTTCATCTGAATGTAGAATGTAAGCCACCTGGTCTCTCTTTCTTCTTCAAACTCATTATCCCCATTGGTCCCAACCTTTAAAAAAGAAAAACAACAACAACAACAAAAAACCTCTGTGATCTCCTAGTTATTCCTTAAATAAGTGATGCTAACTTCCACCTCTAGGCATTGAAGTTCTTCCTGGATCACTAAATTGGATAATTCATCTTCATAATTGTACTTATACCAGTAATTACCAGTTCATATCACTTGTTTCTAAAGATCCAGCCTATCAGCAGTCTATCAACTATAATAAGCCAACAAAAATTTCAAGACATTTAAAGAATAAACACTGGATAGCACAGACCATGCAAGTCCAAGATACTTATTAAGGAAAGGGTTCTTCCCTCTTTTCATCAGTTACCTTAAGAGTGCACAAGTCTGAAAAAGTATGAAGACAATCACACACACATGTCATCTAAGAATACTAAGCTTTTACTATTTCCTGGTTTGTTTGATTGGAAGTAACCAAATTCTAACCATACAAAGGTTTCTTGAACACATTTTTTCACTTTAGGATTATTTTGCCTTTAAGTCATTAAACTTTTTGAAATTTCTTTGCTCCACCCCAAACTCAGAAGTTACAAATATTGGCTTTTCACATTTTAACTTAGCTACATTAATTATATTTTTTTAAATTAATTATGAGTTTGTTCTCTAAATTAGGACATGCATTTGCTCATTGGTTCAGTGTCAGTATGAAGTGCAAAAAAATTCTACTATCTATTTAGTAGATTTGACTTGACAAGAAAATGAAAAATCATACATAAATTGCCTAATAATAGTTTACATTTAGATTCTCATTCTCTGTAAGAAAAATAAAATCATTCAGTTAGGGTCATATGTCTTCTCTTGAGTTCTGATTGACTCAAAGATATGAATGGATTCCAAAACTTCATAACTTCATCTGTTATGTGTCTCATTGCCAATTGCATATATGAAACAATGGTTGAGATAAAACAGACTTGTGTAAATTATTATGGTCTCAAATCTCAGTGTTTTTTTCACATATACCAGTTGAAAACAAAAAAAAGTTCTATGAGTGGCTAGACATGTTAAATCATTAGGTGAACAAAATTGCTCACCTTGTCACATTTCCTCTGTGCACTGTGGTTTAAACTGTAGCATGGAGTTGAACACAGATAGCTTCCATGGCCACCAACTTCACTTTCTGATGAGTGTAAGATACTTTGTGCTCCATAGTTAATGGTTCATAAAAACCAAATGAAACCCCAGGATCCTAGAGAAGAGTATGGTTACAATGATTAATGTTCTGGCTGGTGTTGTCATCAGTCTTCATCTTAGCAAGTAAGGAAAAGTTGTGACAGCACTGATCTAATCCCCTAGTCCAATTACCATGACAATCTTCAACAATCCCTATGTAAACATTGAAGCCCTGATACCTCCATGAACTAATGAAAATATTCTACTTTTCTATTCATTGTAGAAATTTTGAGTTTCTCTCTGATTGTATTGGCACATTAGAATATCTAGCAAATCCTATTTCTAAAGAACAGAGTATTGTCACTAAAGATAACAATTATATACTGCATGTTTCAATAGCTAGAAGAAATGATTTTGAATGTTTTTACCATAAAAATGATATTTGAGGAGATAGATGCTTATCTAGATTTAAATTTTACAAAATATACATGTATCAAAAGGTCACAAGTTACCTCATAAATATATACAGTTTTAGGATTCTATGTATCAACAAATAAATAAATACTTAAAGAATATTAGTATTTTTTCCTTAAATAATCTCACATACATTTGCAAATATTTTCACCAGAAAGTGTTTAAAGAAATATACCTGAATTTTGAGTTAAGCTTTTTAATATATTCTGTAATACATTATTTTGTAGATGTGAATTTTGTGATTAGGTACTATACCAAATGTATGTATTCACTTTTCCCTTCTATTAAAATTACTTTTGACTAAAATATTATCACTTGCTTTAAGAAATACTTAATGGTCTGTCATTAATAAAGTTACATACATTTTCCTTCATCAAAATGCTACTTTGTAATGCTTTTATAAACTTATTTGAAAAGTAGAGTTCTTTACATTTAAATTGGAATATTCAGTTATATTTTAATAGAAAATTCTATCATAATGCATAACACATAACACTTATAATTTAAATTCTACTCAACCAATTAATCAGATAGTCCTAATAGAAGTGGGATGAAATAAATTACTTCTAATGCTTACTGAATAATTTCCATAATTTCTCCATAAGTATATGCATCAAATATTTTTAATATGGTAATGTACAATCCACATAATTCTGTATGGCTATGAATGTACACATGGAGTTGAATTAAGATATATCTATCTTTTTTAGCTTTGGGACTTAAAATGATGGAAGACAAAACAGAATGTATTGCATCTGTAATTATGTGTGGTTTTGATTTTTGGTTCATTGTGAGAACTTCTCTGAGTGGATTAAAATGATGTGAAATGATTGCTAACAGACAAAAAAAAAAAAACAGAGATGCTTTCAAAAATCCACATGTGGAACTCCATATTATAGCTTCTCAATGCTGGATGTTAGGTGAGAAAAGACAAAAAAAAAATCAGAGAAATGAATATATAAATGATTGCTACATATAATTTGCAATTTCATGCACTATGTTTAGGAGTTTTTTTTTTCCTTACCAAAATGTTTTTAATATACTGATTCAGTGTTAGAGACAAGAGTTAATATATTTATTCACTAAAATTAAATTACCAGTTTTTTCAAATAGTGTAGCCTTAAGAAGGTGTTTGTAAAGAGATAGATCCATGCTGATTATTTAACAATGACTGACCTTTTCATTTAGATCCATAATTATAGTATATAATTAATTAATGGAAGATATTACAGTAAACAACAAAATGAAGGTATCATCTTTCACAACCTATAGTTAACTAGCTACTCTTCACCAGCTGAGACTTCGGAGCAGGTCATTTACAGACCTTAGATCATCCTTCCCACTGTGACTCTGTGGGAACTGACTGATAATAACTTCATGATATTGGTGCTACCTGGGGCAAAACTTTTGTCTGTCTTTCCTTCCTTCCTTACTTCTTTCTTTTCTTGAATAATAACTGATTTCATTGTAAAATTGAAAAAAAAAATTCCTTCTAGTTCTTGATTTACAAAGTAATCTATTAAAAAAACACAGAAAAGATCTTAACACTGTCTATAGCATTTTAGGAAATATATTTTAGGAAAATATTATTTTAGAAAATAAATATTTAGAAAATATTATTTTAGGAAATTTTAAAAATTATGTATCACATGTTCAAATATCAGCTGTTACACTGAATATCCACCAAGTCAATCCTACCCTGAATGTTTTGAGGAGTAGTTCATCCTTGGTAATCTTAATTTTTTAATAAAATCCTTTTATATCTTTCAATGTTTCACAGGTCAACTTAATTATCACTATTTAACTCTTTAAATTAGTAAATATATTTGTAAAAGACATCTGTCTTACAACATCTGTGTTCTATATAAAAGTTTAGAAAAAATAACTCCTTTTACCATAAAATTGACATTATTATAGAAGTGTTTGGCTTTCATTTCTTGCATATTTTCAATTAAGAATAGTTCCTGACAGCTTATGTACATTTCTTTGTCCTAATAAGATAATCAAGAACTTTTTAGTCTATACTAGTCTTTCTCAGACCTGTCTTCATCGTCAAAATGAGAGGCACTTTTGAAAACTACTGGTAGCCAGTCTTAGCACGGGTTACTTAGTTCTTTAGAGAGAGAGAGACAAAACATCTCTACATATTTGATGTTAATTTGTTTTCCTCAATCTTCAGCTGAGATCTATAGGAATTAGAGCAAGTGAATATAAAGAAAAATCATGACTTCTTGATTCATAATTCAAAATTTCTTGGAAGTATATGACCAATTATGGTTTATTTGTTAAGTATTCAATTTTATATTAATTCTTTCTTCTCTGTTCTCTTTTTTGTTTTCTCCCTTCTCTTTATTTTTATTATACTTATTTTTAAATTATTTTAGAAAAATTACAAAAATAGCGAGAATCTCCATATTAATTTTACCCACCTTCCAAATAATGTTGGCACCTTACATAACACAGGATATTATCAAAGTTGAGAAAATAACATGGGTGGGATATTCCTAACCAAAACACATATATCATTCAGATTTTATGGGCTTTCTTTCCCATGTGTCCTTTTTCTGTACCCCACATTGCAATGAGTTGTTATGTTAACTTAGTCTTTTGCAATGTGTTTAAGTTTTCTTCAACATTTTATTATATATAATTATTTTGACATTTTTGATGGGCTCTGATCATTAATTGGAGGATGTTCCCCAATTATTGTTTCTCCACACTTTCCTCTTGATTTTTGAGGCTCTGTGTACTTTTTAGATTGTGCAACAGAAGTAATGTTCCATCTTGAGTATAGCATTTTGGTGGATGATGCTTCCAGATGTCTTTGTCCCTTGTAACTTTCACAATCTTGATCTCTTGGTTAGAGTGGCATCTGAAGAGTTTCTCCAGTACAATTTTGATATTATATCCTTTTGTAATTTATCAGATATCTTTACTGAAATACTTTTAGACTGTGCTAGTGTACAATTTCTTCCAAGCTTTTACTTATACATATTTTCATCCACTAAAACATGGGAAGGAACACAGCCCTTACAATCACACTCACTTTGACATCAATGCAAGGTTGGGAGTTCCTAAAATTACCCTCACAATGGGGAATTTGCTAGAAGAATTCCCATAATTCACAGAAAGTTGTTACACTCACAGTTCCAGTTTACTATAACTAAAATTTACAGATTTTAACCACCCAAGGAAAATAAATAGTTCAGAGCTAGAAAAGTTTCCAAAACAGAGTTTCCATTTGTCCTATGGTTATTGAGTCAAAGACAGCTTTATTTCCCTGCATCCATGTGCCCCAATATGCATGGAGCTTTTCCAAATAGGGGTCCCCACCCAAGCCTTGATGTAATTTTGTGGACACCGGCCTGAGTGATTTTAAAGTCTGCTCTTTTTAGTGGTCAGATTGCTACCACATGATCCACAGTCCCCACTCTGAATGACATTGTTATATTACTTGGTAGGGCATTCCTCTCTGTAAATGACTCTGTGACAAATACACTCCATCAGTTATGACAATCCAAAATCTTAGGAATACATCCCTGAAGCTCAGGACAAATGACCTCTCTTTGGACAAAGATAAATTCTTTACTATATATCTATTGATCAAGCCACAAGTTTTATTTCACCCCTTGCTTAATGTTGATTATCTGTTTTCCAATCTCATTTACATATGTTAATTGGAATGCTTTAAGAGGAAAACAGTATCTTCAGTCCAATATATTTATTTGTTTATTTATATATCATATTGTTTCAGCTCCAAGAAGATATTAACATTACATTATGTATTTATTTATTTATTTTCTAAGTATTTATTTTTTAGTTGTAGTTGGACACAATAGCTTTATTTTATTTATTTATTTTTATGTGGTGCTGAGGATCAAACCCAGGACCTTGCATGTGTTAGGTGAGTGCTCTACCACTGAGCCACAGCACACCTTATTTATTTTGTGGCTAAAATAGAACCAGTTTTGACAGTAGGTTCTCCTGTAGGTTAGCATCTGTGTCGTTGGCATGCCTCTGCCCTGATGTGGGCATGTCTTACTTCCTGAGACCACATAGGTTTCCAGGTTCATCTGAATTCATCCTCTTTTTTGTGAATATCTGCTTCTAAGTACTGGAGAATAATCTCAAGAATCATGTCTGGGTATGAAGGGTGCTGCTTGCAATTGAGGAGTCCTACTCTGGGTCTCTCAGCAGACATATAAATTCTGTACATAACTAAATGCATAAACATCTCTGCATTTATTTTCACATTTATCTATAGGTATATATGTGCATCTTTGTATGCATATGCACAAATACATTAAAAGGTCCAAATATACAATCTACATACATAAACCCACATACTCATACCTTTGATTTCAATAGTATGCATGTCTCATTTTAGCCTCTCCCTTTTACTATTTATATTTTTTCACCTAATCACTATAAACCTGGATTGCATTATCTGTAATAACTTTATAAATGATTAATCCTTTGATGAAATACAAAGCAGTTTAAGAATTTCTAATTAATATAATTATGTGAAACAAATGAATTAATGTTGCAATCTTTAGTCTCACAGTTACATTCAAAAGTCTAAAGATTTTAGTTTAGTTAGGTTAGTTCTTTTCTATCTTCTTTGGTATGATTTTATTCATTGCTAATAATTTATTTGGACAAATTTTTAGCATTTCTATTCTACTTTTGATTCCTATAAATCTAGATTTGCCTTAATATTATATTTATAAGTTATTTTTGAAAGTGATAGCAATGAAATATCCTATTATTTGAAAAATTAAAGTTACATAATACTGTACTCAGAGAGTGTTACCCCTCTCATCTCTAGGGTCTCAACCCCTTCTCTCCTTCTTCTTCTTTTAGTCTAACCACAGAGTGCAATTGAACGATGACTTCTTTTCCTTTGTTGATTTATTCTTATTTATTTTGTACAATAAGTTAAGTTTTTTCCACCCAAAGGACTATACTATAAATATACATTTGTCTTCTGCTTTCTAAATTAAACAATAGTACATCCTGGAAGTCATTCTGTTTCAGTTTATAGACATCTTTCTCATTCATTTTTATTACAGCATAGTGACCCATCTTATAAATGCAAAATGCATTGTTTGTAATTAGAAAACAATGTAAATGATGTATGTTTCACTATTAAGAAGAGCTGTTGAAGAAGCTGTGGTATACAGTGATCTTCCATGTTTATATATTTTTATTTTTGGAAGTATATCTTTAGGATAGTGCCCTAATTTTGGTTTGAAATGTAAATACATATGTAGTTTTGTTATGTATTTTCAAATTTCTACCAAGAAAGATGATACCAGTTTTAATTTCCACCAGCACTGTGTCAGTGTGTAAGAAAAACTACCCTCACCCTCAACCTCATCAACAAAATGTATAGTTTTTGTTTTGTTATTGTTGTTGGTTTTGGTACTGGGAATCGAACCCAGGGACACTTTGCCACTGAAGTACATCCCCTGATCTTTTATATATCTTTTCTTTTGAGACAGGGTCTCAATAAGTTGCCTATGCTCTCAAACTTGTGATCCTCCTGCCTAATCCTTTGCAGGTCCCTGGGATTACAGACATGTGCCAGAGTGTCTGGTTTGCATTACTTTTTAATCTTTAACAGTATACTAGTACGAAATATTATCTCAATGGTGTATCAATTTCTCTAATTATAGTACTTGGTTTGGTTTCATATGTTTCATGAACATTTTTTATGTCTTGTCTGTGTAGTGACCCAAAGAAGCAAAAGGAATTCAGATTTTTTTCCAGACAAATTTAACAAAGATATTGAAATAGTGCAAAAATCAATCGGGACTCTTAAAATTGAAAACTACAGTGAATGAATTGAATTATATTGGAAAGCCTTGATGACAGAATTGATCAACCAGAAAAAATAGTGATATTGAAGGCAAATTATTGAAAGTACACAGTAAGAAGAAAGGATAAATAAGTGTAAAGAAATGAAGAAAATCTAGTAGGAAATATGGGGCAACAGCAAAATAATAAATCTAAGGGTCAGTTATTGGGTTTCAAAGAGACTTTAAAATAAAAGCAAGATAGAAAGTCTATTCAAGGATATAATAATGTTGACTTATGAATTCTGAAAAGAAATATAAATATCCACACACATATAGGTCTAAGTTTGCTAAAGAAATTCAAAACAAACATTACCACCCCAGAACTTGTTGTAATAAAATTCCCAACATCAGGGACCAATAAGAATCCTAAAAATGGCAAGAGAAAAAAGCAAATACTATGTAAAAATTGTTCTATGAATCTGGCACCAGAGTTCTCAGTAGTATAGGAGGAACTGAGATGATATATTCTGAATGCTGAAGGAAAGAGAAAAGTTTGTCAAAAAGAATACTGTGCCTAGTAAACCTATTTTTCACATATTAAGGCTAAAGACTTTCCCAGACAAATAAAATTTGAGGGAATTCATCAAACTGAAAGAAAAAAAAATGCCCACATGTAACAGGAAATATCTGACATTATAAAATTATATAAATAGTAAAGAACAAACTATCAAGAAGGAACATTAACAGGAAAATTTTGTCAAGGTGTAAATAATATGAAAAGATGGAAATTTTGAAATCAAAATTAAAAAAATGTGGATGGAGTGAACAGAACAAGTTGTATCTGTTTAGAATAGTTTTTGTTTTCTTATTGTTGTTTTTGATATTGGGAATAAACCCAGTTTTATCTGTTTAGAATGACTTACTAAAATCAAAAGTTATTTTGTGGTCCTCATGGGACACACAGATCAAAAGCTTATAATAGATTTGTTAAAAAATAAAGAGCAAAGATTCAATCATACAGAAAAAGCCTTAAACTACCAAATAAGATAGTAAGAGAGAAACAAAGGAAGAAACAATGTACAAAACAAGAAAGCAACAATTAATAAAAATGACATCAACATTTTCTTTCCTTTTTCTTTTTTTGGTGCTAGGAATTTAACACTGAGACACTTACCCAGGAAGCAACATCCCCAGCCCTTTTGTTTTCTTTTGTTTTGTTTTGACAGGGTCTTCTTACTAAGTTGCTTAGGGCCTCACTAAGTTGCTGAGGCTGGACTTGAACTAGCAATCCTCCTGCCTCAGCCTCCTGAGTCCCTAGCAATATATTCTTACTTATCTTTAATTATCTTGAATGTAAATGTATTAAATTCTCTGATTAAAAAATATGGAATGGCTGAATGGATTAAAAAAAAAGAAAAAGTCTATCAAAGATCCCAGTTGATGCTGATGTTACTGTTTCAGGAGAACCACATTAAGAACCAGAGTTCCAGAATGACAGTTCTTCATATATTTCTCTTTCAGATTATGTAAATCAGCAATGCTTTCTGGTTAGTGACTTTTGGAGTTTATTTTTGTGTGGAAAAAATGGATATATGTAGAGAATTTTTCAAACCCGTGAACAAGCTAGAAAATATACATTTTAAATAATTCTTTGATTTAGAGTTCTGGGAAGAAACTCAGTCTTTTAAAGGATAGTAATAAATATGATACACAATTATGCTCAATTTAAATGATAAGACTGAAATCATTACAATGCTGCAGAATACCTTTCATTGCATTAGTTTTATGAGTTTCATATGCAAAGGTAAAATATAAATTAATATTGTAGTTATAAGTGGAGATCCATCATTTCAATGAGTATTTGCATCAGCATATTTTACATAAGATATCTGAATGAATATTTATTTTCCAAATGGTTTTTACCATGTTAAAACCATAGTAATAAAAGCTTATATTCTTATGGCAAATTGGCCATACATGCTTTGGAAAATGATCAATAAATTTCATTGTGATATCAAGGAAATTAACTCTGCTTTGTTGATTCATTTTCTTTGAGTATTGTCTGTCTTTCATGGTATACAGACTAGGAGTTATAGTGTGAAATAAACTTTTTGCCTTAGGTTGTAGAGTTTGGAAGATCAGGCTCTTATTTAGGAAAAGACAAGTGAGACTAATGAGATGACTGATTACAAATAATATAAAGCCTCATAGAACCTGAAAAAGGTCAGCTCAAGGATGAAAAATTAGGGAAAAACTCTTGAGACTACAAAATAATAATGTAGAATTTGTTAGTGACCTACTTTAGGGTGAGGTGCTTGTGGACATAGGAACAGAGATGACAAGAGGTGTTCAAAAGAATAAAATACAGACAGTTCACATGGAATACTCTAAGGAAGAAGAAGATTAGTATGTCTGATAAAGGGAATTAAGTAGAGATCAAAGTGGGTTCTTCAGATTATGCAGGGATCAATCCTGGATGCAATGTAGAAATCCAATGTCAATGATCACCCCAAAATCAGGATGTCCAACTCGAGGGAAACTCAGGAAGGAGAGACACCTTCTGAGGGAATGTTGGGCAAAGGAATTTACCAGAGAAAAATGCAAGACTCCAGTATCTGAAACTCTGGTTAGGAATTAAATATTGGTTTTAAATAAGAAAGATTACCAATATATTTTATATGAATCAAGTTGAAAACACAGTGCAGAAGCAGGAGCATCACCGATATCTCAATGTTAAATTTATCCTGAGCAATTAGTCTAGCTTTTAATCTCATTTCTTCATTATGAGACCCAGAAAGGTAGATAAATCTGGAGGTTGAAATGTTGTTCTAGTTTGGAGATATCAAACATAACCAGCACAGGCTAGGTATAGATATCTATACTAAGATGACACCATAATTACAAACTGTCTCAATTAGTTACATAGGTTTTCTTATAAATAAATAATATTAAACCAAAAGATATGATACATCAGTTTGAGTTGTAAAATCATATTTATTTATATTTTCTGATACAAAACCAAGATTACAAATTGTGGTGAGGTCAGCCTACATTTCCCTTTTCAGATTTCTAGAGCCTTAGAGGATGGCTACTTTCCTTATTATTTTTTTCTATAACTAAATATACAAAAATAAAGTAACTTTCTGTAATTCACCTCCTCATTCTTCTTATTCTAATTCCTGCATATATAACATATTTTGCTTTTCATCCTGCATCTTTACATAGAGTCAAGTGTAATGTTTATTAGTAAATAGCTAGTTAAGTCTGTTTTTAATCAACATTGCAAAATAGGAAAGTTGATGGAGGTTCTCAAATGTTCCTTTTATCAGTAACGAGGGAAAAAATAATGTTTTGATGTCCATGATTGTGTTTACCTCTCAATTCGTTTAAGCTTATGTGAGAAAGTATTCTCCTTCTGCAGCATTTGAAAAAAGATGCAGGAAATGTGAGCAAACTCAAGGAGGAAATGTGAGTCTAAAATACACACAGAGAACATGTGCATGGTTTCCGGGCACCAATGAATAAGGAACAGGCCCATCAGGAATAAGAGAAATAGGCACCTAGTTCCCCACCAAGCAGGTTTGAGATACAAGGGACATAATTGGTAAATTTAATCAGGTCTGTGACAACTAAGCATCTTAGTCCTCCCTGCTGCCCACAAAGCATAAGTGGAATTCTGTATCTAAATCTTGTGTCAGGACAAGTGGGAAATAAAACCAAGATGCCAAATTGGTGTTTCCTTTACTGTTTGTTGTTTTTCCCTTGATCAGCTTTTCTAGAAGTGAATCGATTTTACTGATCTCATTAAAGAATTGGTTTTGTTTACCAAATGTTCTGATTACCTCTATAATGTATATTTATATCTGTTATAATTGTAATTGTCATTGTTATATAGAATGTTATTACTATTTTTTTTGTTTTATTTGTTCTTTTGGATATACTTGACAGTACAGTGTATTTTGACATATCGTACATACATGGAGTCTAACTTATTCTAATTAGGATCCCATTCCTGTGGGTGTACCTGATAGGGAGTTTCACTAATGTTGCATTCCTTTATGAACATGGGAAAGTTAGGCATTATTCATTCCATTGTCTCTCCTATTCCCATCTGCCTCCCCTTCCCTTCGATCTCCTTTGTCTAACCCACTGAAGTTCTATTCTTTCCCCTCCCATTTTATGCTTAAATTGCTTTATTAAGTTATTGGATTCCTAAAGTAGGAACTCATGATATTGAGTTTAAATTATTCTCTTCTACATAAGTAGTTAAACTGTAAATTTAATCTAAGCATATCAATAAACTATAACTATAGTCCAAGCTTTATATTTAAGATATATATATATATATATATATATATATATATATATATATATATATATTTTT
>NW_026000037.1:11247541-11292902 GCF_001458135.2 Marmota marmota marmota
ATATATATATATATATATATTTAAACTATATTTAAATATAGTATGGCACTCCTTTTCTTGAATATCCCAAGTTTTGACTTATTTTTGTCAGTATTGAGTTCAAAATTTCTGATTTCTTTTAAGATTACTTTCTTGGACATCTAGATGTATATTTTTATTTTTATTATTTTTTTAAATTTGACTTTTTTTAGAGAGAGAGAGAGAGAGAGAGAGAGAGAGAGAGAATTTTAATATTTATTTTTTAGTTTTCGGCGGACACAACATCTTTGTTTGTATGTGGTGCTGAGGATCCAACCCAGGCCGCACTCATGCCAAGCGAGCGCGCTACCGCTTGAGCCACATCCCCAGCCCTAGATGCATATTTTTAAATTTCTGAATATTTTTAAGATTTCACAGAAACCATGCTGTTGTTTCACTTCTAGAAATATAATATTTGTTACATTACAACTTATGGCCTATCTTAATTTATGTTCCATTTGCACTTGAAAAATATTGTGTATTTTACAGTTCTTAGAATCAAAGTTTAATGAATGTTAACTAGGTCAAGATGCAGTGCTATTATTCAAATTAATCTATTCATTACTCAGAGAGATATTAAAATATTGCCTCATGACTAGATTGATCTCTTTCTCCATTTAGTTCTAGTCTTTGCAACATGTATTTTTCAGCTGTTATTATTTAGATTGCTTTATTTTCTGATAAATTGACACTTCTATTATTGGGAAATTTTCTTTATATCCTATAATATTTTTTGAATGGAATCTATTTCTTTTAATACTAATGTCCATATTATCACTCCTATGTTTACTGCTTTTGTAGTATAAAATTTCTATTTATTTTAGATTATCTGTATTTTGTTATTTAAATTGTCTATCTTACAGATGACTCAGAAATGTCTGTTGTTCTTTTTAAATCCAGGCTGAAAATCTCTGAATTTTAATGTCATTGTTCAATCCATTTAGATTTAATATGATTATTTATATGATGCATTTAGGTCTATCATCTTGCTACTTATTTTCATGTTTTATTACTATTTTTGACTTAAGCATCTATATTTTATTTTCTTACTGGTGGCTGGAATTGAAAATGTATATCTTTTATATACTCAATCTATTTTCAATTCTTTTGTCCTTTCACATACACTTCAAGAGACTAAAAATAAAATAATTTGATTTCTTTCCTCTTTCCCTTTTTGCAATATTTATGATAATTCCATATTGCATGTATGTTATTTACTTAATAATCTTTTAAAGATATATTTTAAGTTGTAGATGGACACAATATCTTTATTTTTTTAATGTGCTGAACATCAAACCCAGTGCCTCATACATGCAAGGCAAGCACTCTATGACTGAGCCACTACCTCAGCCCTTATTTAATGATATCTTAAATAAAGTTTAAAAGGAGAAAATACCTGTTATATTTAAGCACAAATTTGTAAACTCTGGTGATCAAGTTTTCTTTCTTTCTTTCTCTCTCTCTCTCTCTTTCTTTCTTTCTTTCTTCTATCCTTCCTTCCCTCCCTCACTTCCTCATTTCTTCAAGTCCCTGATCCTACTTCAAGAGCTACTTCATCAATTTACAGCATATGTTATTGTGATATTCCTGGGGCATCTGGTGGGTAGGAAATATGGGGACTTCATAAGACTTTGAAATGTGTCTAAAGACACATTACTTAAATCACCACTACAGGTGAAAATCAGTACTTATTCTGTTATTCATACCAAAATATAATCAGCCATATTTTCCAAAAGAGCCAAAATTCCTAAAAATGTTAATAAATGTCAATGTAAAGGGTAGAACTAAAACATCAATGATGTATAAATTCTTGAAATATAAATATAAAATGCTTTTTATTTAAAAGTTTCCATTAAAAAAAACAGAAAGGTCTTCTGTGAGTCAAATTTTAAAGTCCAAAATTTGTGAGTTAAAGGCCAAAATAAAATAAGTCAACAAATTGATTTCATGGGGTTATAACTAAAATTAAAAAAAAAATAATAATTCTAATCATTGTTTTCCTTTAACATTTTCATTTAAATTAATTGAATTTCTGTGTTCTTTTTTTCAATCTAAATATAGACCTAGGGAACTAATGTTACCCATGATGCATTGCTTGAGGAGCAGGTATAGCATTGTTTTCAATAACTGAGGTGAGACGCACAATGTTTTTAGACGTTCTATTAAATGTCAAATGTCTTAGATAATAACCCTTAACACATTGAATTAATTCAAATTCTTTAGTAGGAATTTCAGTGATACAGAGGCAGAAAGACCAGATTATAGCTACTTGAGGTTTCCACAATCTGTCTGCTAGAGAATGGAGAGTATCCAAAATAAAGGAAATATGCCCCAGGAATATCACAGTAACATATGCTGTAAATTGATGGAGTAGCTCTTGAAGTAGGATCAGGGACTCAGAGAACTGCTCATCCCCAGGAGGATTGCCATGTACAAATTCAAAATGTACAGTCTTTTCTATGAACAATAGAGTTCAATGGGTAATAACAATCTTTTTATGGTCCAGCATCTTGTGAAGTTTAGTTGCCAGTCTGTTTGGGCTATGGACATGGTATCTGCACAAAGCTCTATTCATTTCAACTGTAGGTGCAACAATTGTCATCTCAGAACTGTTGAATCTATCTATAGAAAATTTTGATATTAATGTTGGCAGGTAGCTTTTTTTTTTTTTTTTTTTGCAAAAATCTAAACCTGAAAAAAATTTACATCCTGTTTCACTCATAATAGAATAACTGACTCTCCTCTTAGTATAGCTACTTTGACTAGCCTCGGGAGGTACCATAGCCAAACTCATGGTTTGTGAAGACAGAAAAGTAGATATGGGTAGGGAGTTTTAGTATGGAGAATAAAAGGAATCCCTTTTTTTGCTTGGGATTCATGACTAAGATGTCCTTTCTGATATACTGGTGTTCGAACATACCAAGTAGTAAAAATGAAGATGAGCAAAACAAAGATTCCTCTTGAGGGGCAAACCCCTTTATAATGAAGTCTTAGTAAGGATACCAAGGACAGCAAATGCAGCTCATCTTTTCTTCCATTAGGTAATTGGATTTAGTGAAGAAAAATGTTTGGGTCATTTTTGGGGCATCCAAAAGAGATGTAGGGAAAAGTGGTTATAGAGGGCCCAGATATGTCCAACTCTCACCTGACTCAGCCTGCATGCTCACAATGAAATTGTGAAGCCTCAATTATTGGCTTCAATAAAACAAAACTGTGTCATGTAAAGTTACCACTAGAAACTTGATTTTTTTTTCTTTTAAAACTATATTCTTTTTATGTAAATAACATTTCAAACTAGAAACCCTATTGCCTGGGCAACATGGAACTTCAGAGTATATAATCTTCACAGTTGTTATATTTCTTTCCTTCAAAACATTTTATAAAATGATATTTGCTTAAGATAATATGTTGATCATCAAATAACTTTTTAATTTTATTTGTTTTATAACATAAAAGAGAATACCACTTCATTTCTTAATTTTTACCCATATTTATATTTAGCTCAATCATAAATGCTTCTACTCTCTTTTGTATTCTTTAGAGTTAGAACGCAACTAATTGTTGCAGATCTACTGCATTCTGTTTTTCCCTGCCTTTTGTGTAATAAATAAACGATACCCGCTATTAACATTGAAGATAAAAGGCATATGCAAAAAATTAGTGATTATAATATCCCTTAAAAATAAATTGAAGATTTTTCCTGTATACTTGATTATAAAATCATTAGTGGAAATAACCAGAACTAGGAAGGTTTTATTACTTATTATTAAACTGGTTTACCTAAACAATTTCATGCTGATGAAATACTCTACTGGTCTGAAGATATTTCAAGTATTTTCAAGACATTTTGTTTTGCTGTGTTAATACCCACTCACTAATTTCATTTCCCCATTGTATTCATTACTATAGACAGAATATTGTTGTGGTTTATGACTGTAAATATCTTTATCTGTTGGTGTCAAGACACAATTTTCTTTCACAGCATTGGTAGTAACATAACTTGTAAACAAGCATTTTTTTTAAGTTTTTAAAAGTTCTCTGTGCAAAATGTTTGATTATGACATTTCAGTATCCAACAAATGGAAACTCTTTATTTGTATAATAAGCTTTATATTTTAGGATGGCATTAGATGTACAGAAAATATGACATAGGAGTATAGAGAATTTCTATGTTCTTTGTACCCAGTTCCCCTTATTATTAACTGCTGGGAGCCATTAGCCAAGTAGGTATGACAATTTCCTTGCCAGCGTACCCCATGTTGCTTAGTGGAAGGACTCGTGGAAATAGGACATTTTGCAGTGACATTGCATCTAAGGTGACCTTGCTCAAGGACCAGGGCGGATCCAGGTTTAGGGTGTTCCCGGTTTAGGACAATCCGGGTTTAGGGTGGTTCCAGGTTTAAGGTTATTCCTGCTGGGAATAGGGCGTATCCTGCTGCCTGAGTTCCCCTTGAGTTCTCACAGGATTCAGACAGTATTTTTGGGGAGACAGAAGCCCAGTGGGGGTGGATTTGGGCAGAGAACGTGGATTTCCCCAGAACGTGATTGTAGAGGGCTGGTGTGAGTTCGGGAATAAAGAGTTGCTGTTTGAATCTACAAGCTGTGTGGTGGCTCGTGATTTTGGCTCCCAGCAATTAACATCTTGCATTAATTGAGTATATTTGCTGTGATAAATGAAGCAATAATGGTAACTAAAGCCCATAGTTTGTTCAAGTCTCCATAGTTTTTACCTGATATTCTTTTTCTCTTCTAGAATTCAATTCAGGATACCACAATATGTGGAATTGCCTTGTTTTCTTAGAGTACTCTTGGCTGTGATGACTTCTTAGACTTTCCTTGTTTGTGGTCCTTTTAAGAGTTTTGAGAAATACTGGGAAGGTCCTTGGTAAGACTCTTATCTATTGAGATGGTTATGAAGGATGGTTATTACTAGATTGAGGTGATGGATTTTAAAGTGGGAGACTACAATGTCAATTTTACTCCCTTACAACATACCAAGGTACCTAATGGCAACATGAGCTAGCTGCTTCTTGTCACCAGGCTGAGTTGGTGTTTATAGGTTTCATCGCTGTATATGTACTTTTTTATTTTTTCTTTCCATTTTGATCTCTCTGGGAGAAGGTTTCAATGCACAGCCCACACAGGAGTGGGCATGTTTTCTTTAGGGTGTAGCATCCACATAACTTATACAACTCTTCTGCAGAGAAGACTCGTCTCTTCTCTTTTATTAATTGTCCTATTCAATCACTGATTTGTATAGTTGTGAGGCTACTGGACATTTATTTTGTGTTTTAGTTTAGAATCTAATGCAATGTTATTTCTCATCTTGTTCTGATCTCACCATTGGTAGTTATTTGTGTTGGTTTTTGCGCCCCCGTGACATGCCTACATCAGCACATATATTTGTGAGGTTGTTTATTTATTTAGTTATCTATCTATGTATCTATTTATTTATTTTGACACCACAAAATGCTCTAAACTTATCTTGCATATTTCCTGCTACTGCCCTTGAATCAGTTTTCTCCAAGGAACTTTGTTTTCTCTTCTGGGAGAAAGGTTTTATCAAGTAAGAACTGTGTGCAAGCTCTATTTATTGCTGCTGGCTGTCAATTTATCAGGCCCTCTCAGCTGACAGAGAAGAGGAATATATGCGTGTATACTAACCTATGTTGTTTGTATAGTATTTTTAATTACTCATATAGCTTGGCAAACTTTGCTAGAATGATTGGTTTCAGAATAACTCAGAAGAGTTACGTCTCTTTCAATACAGTAAAATTTTACCTGCAGGATCATAGCCATTGCTTACATTTTAAATCAATGCAAAACTATAGAAGAAAAAATTTTATACAAATATAAATTTTATAAAAAAATGAAGATTTCTTAGACATTGGTAATATTTGTTGAAAAATTGAAAGAAAAATATGAAGTCTAGCATACTTGTTTCTTTAATTTTTTGAAAAATATTTTGTTCTTTTTATTTATAATGACAGTAGAGGTATTTTGGCATACCATACATACATGGAGTATAACTTCCCAATTTTTGTGGCTATACATGATGTGGAGTTATACTTATCTTATACTCATATATGAATATGGGAAAGTTGTGTCTGATTCAATCTAATGTATTTTCCATTCCTAAACCACCTCCCTTGCTCCCATTCCCCCTTTCCAACAAGATTAACCTTCACTCCTCCCTCCCCTGTCACCTATTATGACTCAGCATCCACATATCAGAGAGAATATTTGGCCTTTGGTATTTGGGGATTGGCTTATTTCACTTATATGATAGTCTCCAGTTCCATCTATTTGCCAACAAATGACATAATTTCTTTATGGCTGAGTAATATTCCATTGTGTATATATACCACATTTCTTACTCTGTTCATCTGTGGAAGGGCACAGTGCTTTATTATATAGCTTAGCTATTGTGAATTGAGCTTCTACAAACATTGATGTGTCCGTGACACTATAGTATGCTGATTTTAAGTCCTTCGGGTTTATGCTGAGGAAGTGGGATAGCTGGGTCCAATGGTGATTCCATTCCAAGTTTGCTGAGGAATCTCTATCCTGTTTTCCAGAGTGGTTGCATCAGTTTGCAGTTCCATTAGCATAGTTTCATACCATCCCATTTATTGATTCTTGATTTTAATTTTTGCGCTTTAGGAGTCTTGTTGTGAAATTCCATTCCTAAGCCATCATGATGGAGATTTTGGTCTACTTTTTCTTCTAGTAGGCCCAGGGTCTGGAGTCTAATGCCTAGGTCCTCGATCCACATTGAGTTGAGTTTTGTGTAGGGTGAGAGGTAGGAGTCTAATATCATTTTGTTACATGTGGATTTCCAGTTTTTCCAGCATCATTTAAGAGGCTTTCTTTTCTCCAATGTATGTGTATGATGGTTTGTCTAGTATGAGATGACTGTATTTTTGTGGGTTTGTTTCTGTGTCTTCTATTCTGTCTGTTTTGGTGCCCATAATATGCCATTTTTGTTACTCTAGCTAAGGTCTGGTATTGTGATGTCTCCTGCTTTACTTTTCTCACTGAAGATTACTTTGGCTATTCTGGGTCTCTTATTTTTTCCAAATGAATTTCATGACTGCTTTTTCTATTTCTATGAAGAATGTCAATGGAACCTTAATAGAAATTGCATTAAATCTATATAGTGCTTTTGGTACTGTGTCCATTTTTAGGATATTAATTCTGCCTCTCTAAAAACATGGGGTATTTTTCCATCTATCTTCTAATGTCTTCTTCAATTTCTGTTTTTAGTATTCTACAGTTCTCAGGGTGGAGGTCTTTCACCTCTTTTGTTACGTTGATTTCCAAATGTTTTATTTTTCATGCTATTGTGAACGGGAGAGTTTTACTAAAATCACTTTCAGTTGGTTCATCACTGATGAATAGGAGTGCAATAGATTTATGGCTATTAATTTTATATCCTGAAGTCTAGAGTTCCTTCCTTGAGCAAACAAAGTATGGGAAGGTAAGTATTATTATGAATTCAGCTATAACATTGCATAAAGAAATAACCAGAGAATGAGAAATAAAGGAAGGGCGTGACACTGTGTAAGGACCAAATACCTGGTTTTATTTTACACACTGCCTTTTATTTTACACATTGTGGATGCCTTGAGAATCTGGAAACTAATGCTCATCTTGAGGACAAATTCTTATGCATTGAATAAATATTGATAAATAGATTCATAACATGAAGGAACTAATAAAAGTCATTAGAGTGTCCTAATAAAAAGTGTGCAATCTCTTTTCTCCTCTCTCTTTTTCACCTCCACTGCTTCTACTCTGTCCTTGAAAACTTTTTTCTCTACATATTCTGATCTTTCCTTTTAGTCCTATATCAAAACCTGTTTTAAAACATAGAAAATAATTACAAAATCTGAGCCCTCAAAGATAAAAGGTTTAAACTAGGAAAAGTAAATCCAAGCAATGAAATTTAGAGCCTAACAGAGAGGAAAGAGGGATATATACTGATGTGTGGAATTTTATTCATTCGTGGAAACATAAGTAATAAGTCTTGAAGTCATGTCTGTGATCTGCCACTTTTGGAAAATATGGAGGAAAAAATTGTTTTGATCTACATTATTTGCTATTTATGTTTAATAAAATATGCATGAGTTGTTTTAGATCACTTTGCATGTGTACTTTATGAAAAAATGTAATTTGACATTACATTGTATTAAGTGGCTAGATCATCTTAGGATCCTACATATACTGAGAGATAGTCTTTATATAGTGTAAAAACTTTAATAAATAATTCACATAAATGTGAAGACAAAATTAAGAAATCAATAGTGAATGCCCTAAATTATTCCAAAAATGGTTTAAAAATTATAGGAATGAGTTTGCATTTATTACTTCTGTGCACCAACATAATCATTTATGTTACATCTAATAAATGCTTCTGAAAGAGTGGGAACTTTCCTGAGCAATTCATTACTTTGGGAAATTATAATATGATTTATTCAAAATCACATTCCTTATCTGAACTAATGCTCATTTTATCAAGAATATGATATGTCATCTTCAGTTAATCTGCACATTAGACCACACTAAATATGGACATCTTGGTTTCTCTCTCTTTTCCTTGCTTAGATTATTGAAAGCTTGGAACCTGAATAATAATTTTAGAAAATGGCAGTATGAGAGGAGCATAAAATTAGTGAATGTGATCATATGAAATAATTTCTCATTTTGTCAGGTAAAATTTTGACTTTAGTTTAAATGATAGCACAAAAAGGATGGAAAAATCACACTTTAAAATAAAAAAAGCTTAGATTATTTATATTATTCATATTTGACTAACAAATTGATATATTGATTTTATTTTACTTACGTAAAGCAAGATGACAAAACAAACAAGGGATTGTACCTTTAGAAGTGAATTAGTCATTGCTGATATTGAAGCACTGTAGAAAGATATTGCATTATAACAGAATGCAAATTTTTCTTCACTGTGGTCTCTTTTCTAACATAAATAAAAGTCTCCACAAAAAAAAACACTTACCCTAGAAGTAGAACTTGCCGTTTCCGTTTCTTGTTCATTCAGGCTCTTTCATCAGTGGTGGACTCTGAGAGATAGGCAGGCAGCCCTGCAGGAGAACCAGGACTGATCAGCGATGCTGAGATTACAATCCAACAGTGAATGCACCTGATGGAAGAGCTCTACACTAATTCAGGGGCACATGCCTGCTCTTGGCATGACACGGACCCTCTTCCCTTCCACTGTTACTTCATACACCTCTGAATCATAGCTAACTGCAGGAATTCCTCTGGAAGTGTGCCAGGAGTCTTCCTGGATGCTCATACACACCACAGCCCTTTCATCACTCTGCTTCTCTTCATCTTCACCAACACCCCCTCAATCCACTGTCATGTTTTGTTAGAATTTTCATGTCCCCACAAAAGCCATATGTTGAAGTCTTGTCCCCATGGTGATGATCTTAGGAGGTGAGGCCTTTGGGAGTGATGATTCCACAGGATCGATATTTTGAATGGGAACAGTGCCCTTACAAAAGAGCTGGGTGTCATGGTCCATGCATGCAATCTCAGCTTCTTTGGAGTCTGAGGATGCAGGATCACAAATTGGAGGTCAACCAGGGCAACTTAGCAACATCGTGTCTCAAAACAATAAAATAAAAAGGACCTGAGATAGAGCTCAGTGGTAGAGAGCTTCTCTAGCTTACATTCACAGTACCATGGAGGAAAAACTACCCACAGGTGTGCACGTGCACACACACACACACACACACACAAAGAAAAATAAAATAAAAATGAATTAAAAAGCAAAAGAGACCCTAGAAAGACCTCTAACCCTTACTTCCATGTAAGGTTAGAATAAGAAGATAGAGGTCAATGAAGAAGGGGACACCTATTCTTCAGGCACCTTGGTCTAGGGCACCCCCCCACATCTGCTAGAATTGTGAGAACTGTGAGAAATACATTTATGTCACTTCTAGTCCACCCATTCTGTGGTTTTGTTACAGGCTAAGGCATCCATCTGAATTTTACATTTTGAGTTTCAGCAATTATTCTACCTTCATTATTCTACCTTCCACTCAGTGTAAATTTCATAAGAAAGAATTTTTTTTCTTTCTCATGATGCAATCTTCTTGGCCTTCACACTGCTAGCAATGCAGTAGGTGTTCAATGAATATTGACTCAAAGATTATGTAGAAAAAATAAAACTGTTGCTTCTCCTTTTTCTTTTCCTTCTCCCTCTCCTTCCCTCTAAGTGGTAGGAGAACTAATTATAAGGGTCCTTCTCTCACTGGTGTTATCCTATTTATAGCAATAGCCAAATACCCATCTGTGAATATGAAAGTAAATTCTACAGGTGACACAGTGGAGTAATCCAAAGGACAAACAGTCTGGACTAAGTCATGATTTACCTTTTTTCAAGTGAGATGGCCTTGAAAAGCATTGTTACTCCCATCTTCTCTTGTTTATTTATTTGTACACTGGTTGACCTCATGGAGTGGTTACCCTAAAAGAGGATAACATGTAAAAGTCTGAGAACGGGGTCAGCAGCACATTAAGTGTTGGTTAAAGTTTAACAGTTATTACTTTGATGTCCCATATTAGCCCCACAGTCCTGGCTGTGACTAGCTAAGTGGAAAGGACCCAGAAGATCCTAAATACAAACAGCTATGGTCTCCATTGCTCAGCACAAATGTACAGGACTACAAAGAAAGGAAACCCTCTTTTTTAAAGTCTCCATATGCCTAGATATAATTTCAATTTTGTATCCAGTAAAAATATAAAGCAAGTTATTCCTAAGGATGTCGGCTTCTGTTAGCTTAATTTGTGCAGGAGTAGACCAGAGACAAGGAAAACTAGTAGATTAATTGGGATATCCAGGAAATATCAACAAGGACTGCTTAGTATTAGAGGGAAGGGAAATATCGAATAAAGGAGCATGCTTCTGTAAGTCAGCTAAAGCATCAGGTGAGTAGAGATTACTAGCAAAGAGAACCTTAAGACTGTGAAAACATTTTAGAAAAATCTCCCAGAAAGCCAGGGGGTGGCACACAACTGTAATCCCAGGGGCTTGGGAGGCTGAGGCAGGAGAATTGCAAGTTCAAAGCCAGCCTCAGCAAAGACAAGGCTCTAAGTAACTTGGTGAGAACACTGTCTCTAAATAAAATACAAAATAGTGCTGGGGATGTGGCTCAGTGATTGAGTGCCCCTGGGTTCAATCCCTGTATCAAAAAAAAAAAAATTCTCCCAGAAAGACTCAAAGAATTAGGTATTCATACTCCTTGGTTGAAGACTATATTGGGCAATATTGGTTCCCTGGTTTTAAAGATCTAGCCACGTGGGATGAGAGAGGCTATGCAATAATCAGGATATGGTCACCCTCAGACACTGAAGCAGACAACAGTGGGAATAATTATTTGTTGAACACAGAAACAATTAAGGAATTTAGACAGGTGCATAGATAGGTCTGTTAGAAAGGAGAATAGCAACACACTAACTCAGAGCTGGTTCCCATCATATGTGAAAGGCCAGCATGACAGTAGCTCTTGATTTCCAGCTACTGCAGGCTCTGGTTTAAGGTCACACTGGAATAGGAGTACCCCCGCTCAGCCTGGGGAACCAGTGCAGGCACCCTGGGACAAGCGCTGGGGGAATGAATGCACAATTGGACTCATGACCAGGACAAATAAACATGCACAACTTTTGGTAGACTTTACCACTTCATCAAAACTGATGAGCTGTTGCTCATTGGAGACATTTTTTGGCTTAAAGGTCCGGGGGTATTGAAACTCACTACACTCAAGTAGCTTATTGCTGTCTCAACCAAGCACACTGGGGTGGCCTAAAATAATCATCCACTCCATTTTGTACCAAAAATAAATTCCTATGCACAGTGCTTGGGATAAATAAATCTCTATTTTAACTTCAATGTTTTCTTTTGTAATAACACTTCTGACTTTTCTTCTATAGTGTTTTATGTTGATTCTTTTTTCTGTACCTATTTTTGTAGCATTTTACTGTGTTTATTCACTTTATTTGATGTGTGTTCATTGCTTCACATAATTTTTTTGTTAAGTTTTCAAAGTCTAGAAAATTAATTAAGAAATGCAGGATGGAATAGTTAAAACACCATAACAGGCTACCAAAATCAAACCCAAATCTAAATGTGGATGCTACATTGGTGGCATGACTTTGTAACCAAAATAATTCTTGTGCTATATGCATATGCTAGAATAGTTTCAAAAAAAAGTTTTAATTCTTTTGAAGAAATTCTAAAATATTAAGAACTTCCAGGTGTATTGCAATTGTCAACATGAAAATATAAGAAGTTGGGGCTGGGGCTGGGGCTGGGGCTCAGTGGTAGAGTGCTTGTCTCACACATGTGAGGTATCAGGTTCAATCCTCAGCACCATATAAAAAATAAACAAATAAGATATTGTGTTCATTTATAAAGAAAATTTTTCTTAAATATATGAAGTTAATTCATCCTACCAGGTTAACTTAAAGAGGGATACTTTTCTTTTTCCTTTTAAACAGCTATGCTTACTTATTTATTTGGAGTGGAGCAAGAGAAAGCTTTCTAGTATGCTATTCTAAAAAGATTATAACTTCACTAGAAGACTGGATGCAAAAATCCCTCCCCCCAGTTTACCTAGGCAGTACAACCCTCAAGAAAGTCTTCCTGGCTTTCACTAGAACATAAATTTATTTATGCTTGTCTTTCTCTAGCAAACTACTCTCTATATTTCTAATCATTAAAAAATGGCCATGTGATAAATCTTTTGTTTATTCAGAAATTACAATTGCAAACAAAAGGAAATAAAAAGTTCTGCTTTGGTAAGTCCTTAGTTATCTCCCCTAAAGGAGGAGGCATGTGGACATACACTGTGAACTGAACAGAGGGACTACTTCATACTATGAAGGGATACTTCAAAATTAACCTCGACCCGCCATGGAATATCACATTTTTTTTTCCAATCTTAGGGGAGAATTCAGTCGTGAAGCTATATATGCCTACAGCAAAATCCTGAAATTTTTACTAGATGTCTGCTCTCCAGGAAGTTTTGCAGGTTGCTGAGTGGGAGTCCGGCAGACACAGATATCATCTTGTCAGTCAGATGCTCCTTTGCAGACAGTTGGCACCTCTAGGATACAATGATTAAGTCACATGTTCAGATGCTGAGGACTGGGAAAACACCTCCCGCCCTGGCCAGAGGCCCAGCCCCATTACCCTCTGGTTTTCACGCTGTCTCTGCAATGCAAAGCCCTGGAAAGTGCCGCACATGCTTGCTGCTCTCCCTCCATGAGCACAGGAGAAGGTGCTGGAATCTGTCCATGTTGGTCGAGGGGTATACAAGGGACAATTAAACAAAAAGGGTCCAATAGAATAGTTTTACACACTAATATCACCCCCAGGATTTCGTGGAAAACCCTTCATGTTTCAAAACACATGCTGTCATCAGATGCTACCCAATAGGTTGAGTGGGGACAACAAAGTCAATTGTGTATGTTTCATATACACATGGTTCATTTTTAGCCTTTACCACTGATACACTAATGATTCTGTGTGAGCATGTGTGTGTGTGTATAATCTCACATGCATATAAATAGAGATGTCACATGTATAATATCCATATACATATGAATATGTATACATAATACTTATACATTACCCATGGACAATGCATTATAAACATTTCTAATTTGATGTTTACACTGATTCATTGATTGATTGATGTGTGTTTATGTGATTGAGTCAACAAAAATTAACTTAAGATTCTCTGTGTTCCAGCAATTATGTTGTAGATTGAGGTACTTCTATAGCCTTCTAGTACTTCACCCTATAATTGAAAAGACAGGTGATTAAATAATTAACAACATTACTATATAACCAATATTAAAAGAAATGTTTGGATGAAGTATAAATATTCAAAACAAAACTATGACAGTATAGTGAAGTGCTTTCCAAAACTTCTATTTGTTAGGCAGGAGTTTGAAGGAGAAAACTAGACTGCAAGAAGTCATTTCCCAAGTCTACTGTGTAATAGCCAGTGTTTAAAGTATACCACAATAATTTCTATACAGTTTTACTCAAAGCTCAGTGGACAGACAAAATCCTTAACTTTATCAAGTTACATTGAACATGGGAGGACAGAAAAGCTTTTAAGTAATGAAATATATTTTAAATAGTAATGGCAGTATTAATATGTATAATACACTATATATATATATATATATATATATATATATATATATATATATATATACACACACACACACATAGATATATTGTGNTATATATATATATATATATATATATATATCGTGGTTCATATTTTCAAGAGAACCACAACATAACCTGAACCCAGAGGACTTATAAAACTGTTTGTCATGCTGTAGAAAGTTTTTGGATATATCCAGTTGATATCAAAGGAACTTTCATTAATGTAGCTGTGAGTGAACAGATATATTTTTTCTTAAGGATTCAGAGAGATTTCATCAACATTTTTCCCAACAAAAATTTGATCTGTGACACCTACATCAAAAGGTTGTTTTCTCTGGTTTGACATTTCTTTTATATTTCTGATATCTTTCTGTATATTTATGCTGTACTTGTGTACAGAGAACCTATTTTATTAAATTCTCTACTCATATTCTCTCTTTGTTGCTTGCCTCGGTGAAGCCTAGCTAAGTTTGGAACATCTTCTATATCCAGGCAAACATTATTTACCTAACTTCAGAAGCGATCCTGAATCTGAATCAAAAGATACTAGAAGCAGAGTAAGGCATAAAAAATGAGCAGAAATTCGCCAATTTTACACCAGATTTTGAGCCATCTTTATGGATGCCTGAGAATATGCTCTCTTAATAAGTGGAGTGTCTCTAAAGGTTAAGGGCAGAGCTCTTCACGATTCTTAGCTATTTCCTTTCCGTACTGCAGCAGATGATGGGGTGCTTTTTGCCTCTTTAATTCCCTCCAGTACCCTTAATCCAACACGTGTTGAAAACCACTTTCATACTCGGAAGGTGAAAGAGATACTTTGATATGCTCCCATCATTTACTGAATGCATGCTAATGGATTACTAAAAAAAAAAAAAAAAAAAAAAAAAACTTAGTTTTGTGCTTTTACACTTACACTTTTTCCTACTGCAGATTGATCCATACTAAGTAAACATCTGTCTCATTTGTTCATTTCCACGTGTACCTTTCCAGTTTAACTTGGAAATGGCACTCTGCCACCACAGGCATGAGTATCTGCCTATTCTGTTTTCTTTTTTGAAGTTGCATTTCACATATTTTATATCTAATTTCTCTATAATATTGTTGTTGTGTTTCTGCCCAAAGAATCTCTATTCAAATGATGTAGAATGCATTCTGGTCAATTATATACTACTTTCTGCATGCTGAATGAAATCTCCAAATCCCAATTCTTCTGGCTCTTCTTTTAAAAAAAAAAATCTTCCACATCTCCTCCCCACCCCAACTAGCTGAATGAATATTACATGAACAATGTATTGCTACTAATAGTCAATTAATGATTAGCTTGGGGTGGTGACTGGGGTGGGGGATCCAAATTCATTTGTCCTTTTCTTTCATAAAGAATATCGCAGTACATAACAATGAGTTTAAGGTAGAAATATTAATTCAAAGATGTGTTTATAGTCATTAAAATAAGAATTTCATATTGGGGAAAATTGAAATCATATCAGCTAGAGATTAAATATATAATTATTACCTATTTTATCACTGGTTAGCAAATAGGTTTAGTTAAGTAATTTACAGGGAAAGAAATTAAATGGTGTAGAATTTCAAGACATAACTCTTAATTTAACATATCACTTTGTCTTGATTGCAAAAACTAGCATAAATTCAATCATTTTCATTGTGTGTGATTAGATTTAATAGCACAAAAATACATGAAAAAAATCTTAAATTTTTTATTGAACTTTTAATCTAAGCCATTAACCTTAAACAAATAGCACTGAAAGGACTACTCCTAGATGATTTTTCTTAGAAGAAATAGAGTTATAAATCATCTACCGCCTACTTATGATACTACATGAAAATATACTTTCTCTTTCATTTGGCATAATACTATTAATGCAGATATATTTTCGTTACAGTTACATTATTTTTTATTCAGAAAAAGAACATTAATAGACAAAATCATATAAACTTGGAATGGAATTGCTATTTTTATTTCAAACTTCTGTATCTTTTACAAAGCATTGTTCATGTATTTCTTATGCTATATAATTCGCAAAGCAATGGAAAAGATATAAAATGTCCCCCATAATGTCACAGTGGTTTCGTGCTTTTTCCTATTGCTGCTGTAACAAAATATTACAAACGTACTGGATGGAAATGGCAGATAATTAGTAGTTTCTAGAAGGTTACGTGTCTGACATTGGTCCTGCTGACATCAGTTGAGGTGTCGAGAGATTCCAAGTTCACCCTCATTCCTTGACTCACGTTTCCAGACCTCTATCTTCTAAGTCAGCAACATCACATATCGCTGATGATTCTTTCACTATAAACACAGTTGAAAACATTCCCAAGCTTTAAAAATTCATGCAATTACATGGTGCCTACAAGGTAATCCAAGTTAATCTGCCTTTTCAAAGTTATTAATTTAATAACATCTGCAAAGTTATCTTTGCATGTAAAATAGCATATTCACTATTTAGGGAGAGTAGGATGTGGACACATTTGGGGGCCAAGTATTCTGCCAACCACAGACTGCATATAAGAAAGACATACATATTTACGTATCAGATTTATTAGAGATTAACAGAAATACGCAGAACTTCCCAAGTCATAATGATAATGTTGTGAAGGAACATATAATTTAGAAGACTATAAGAGAGAAATTTTCTGTGATCCAGTAGCCTCTCTTACTTATCAAGGTGAAACAGGGGATATGGGCCATGTTTTCTGGATATATTAAAGGAAAATTATTCCTTCCTGTCTCTTACTTCCCATTCTTCCCTCTCTCTAGCTTCCTTCTATATCTATCTATCTGTCTGTCTACCCATCTATTGCTATCCAGAAAAACTCTTTTTTATTTTGGAATACAAGAAAATACTTTGCTGTTGTATAATTTATAAAAAATATATATATAAAGTTTTTACTTTGATATAAATTTACTTGATTTCAAGTTTAATTGCTTTTTTTCCCACAAGTGCAGATAATACTGACTATCACATCTCATTCAACCTGCTGAAAGTGTGGAGGAAATTAAGTTGACATATTTTAAACACATAGGCTGTACAGAGTGGCCAAAATGCCATTCAACTGCTTTCAATATATGTTTTAGCATTTCATTTTGGGGTCAAAAAGAAAGGAGCCTCTCTCTTGAACTACTCTAACTTGTACAAAATATATAATTTTTCTTTTCCTAAAATTATAAAAGTCAGAATAGTTATTGAGAATGTTGGGGTCATGAGAAAGATGGGTTGTAAGAATAATGTCAATAATATTTGAATACTGACTGCATGATCCCAATAGAGGAATCGGTAGTTTTTCCTTCCCTCTCTGATGTACTTGCTTTTCACTACAGCCATTCAGGTAATGAGGCAAGGAACAGACTTAGGTAAGGCAACCCCGATTTGCTGCCAGCAGTTTCCAGCTGTGTCTTTTCCTTAGTACAGTGTCAAGCACTTGATTGATGTTCTCCCATGTCACTGTCTTCCCTGTGGCCGCTTCAGTTCTCTTATCCCTTGTCATCACTGGAGAGACATATTTGTTGGCTCATTATCTGAGTGCCACACTAGATTAAAAGGTCCGTGAAGAAAGAAGATTGGTCTCCTGTTCGCCACATATCCTCCGTGCCTGTTGTTACTGGCATACAGTAGGTGATCAAACACCATATAGACAATTTTCAAGTCACAGGATTTTTAGGAGAGGTCACTACAGGGATCACATCACCTTTATGCTGATATTTCTTGTTTTTAATTAGTTTTTTTCCCATAAGTTCTTAAAACCTCTTTGCAAAGTAAATACTTCCAAATGTATTGTTTATCATGTATTCCATAGGTAGTACTGATTTTATTGACATAATAACCTTCATGTCAGTGCCATAATGAGATCTCATCTGTATGCTTTCAAATTCCATAATAAAGTGTGAATTCTAGTTTGTCTGCATGTGCTTTGAAAAGTATTCCATAGGGAACTAAGAATTTTGCCGGTAAGCAGTCTAATATATTACATTGTGCTTCTTTGAATTCGGATGCTCCCTAATTTTTTTCTACCAGTTGACACTGCATTGAATTTGTATGTCAAATATTAAATCATTTCTACTTCACTCTATACAATTGTATTAATATAAATTTAACGATTGCAATGAAATATAGCATTCGACTTAAAGAATTAGGGATATAATTATATTAAAATTAAACAAAGCTTATGCACTCAAACTGTCACTAAAAAAATAGCCATTCTGATGATGCACTTTTTACAGTTATGCTGGCAAAAATAGCAATGTAGATAACTGTATTTTAATGCAAACGAGATCTGAATATTCAAAGATTCAACTTTCTGCAATGAAGAATCACAGAGTATTCTTCACAATGGAAATGACTTGAAGATTTTAGCTTTTTGTGTGTACATGAAGGTAAAATGACACATTTTATTATACTTAAAACTTGCTTTAATCAAACTTCTGGAAACCTAAGTTTTACATATGGTACATATATATCTTAATATTCAATACTTTGACAACTTAAAAGTAGTCACATTTTCATATGAAATTCTTAAATTTTAGCCTTAACATAGATAGCATGTGAAAAATGAAATTTTAAATTTTATTTTTATTCCATAGAGCTACGAAATGCCTCCTTCAACAAAAAGCAGTATTTAACATTGGATGTGCTTTCCACTTCATCTCAATAAATAATTTTGTAAAATTATTAAATGGGCTTTATATAGACTCTGTAGCTCCATTGTCTCAATACTTTCAGGGATTTTAGAACTTTTTCTTTTAGGATTTGCTCTTTTCCAAAAGACAACCTTACACTCTGGTTGTTTCCCCCAGATTTCCTATTCTTTTAATCTCAAAATCCATCCATACACATATCAAGCTTTTAACTTAGTTTATATGTCTTTGAGAAATTGAAATTACTCACCTTTCCTCAGTTTTCTACCATCAAATAGAACTATACATCTGCACCTACATATTCTGCTTTCTTCTTTTAGAAGGAAGAAAACTGCAGGGTGTGGTGGCACATTCCTGTAATCCCAGGGACTCTGGCGGCTGAGGTGAGAGGATCATGAGTTCAAAGCCAGCCTCAGCAAAAGCGGGATGTGAAGCAACTCAGTGAGAGCCTGTCTCTAAATAAATTACAAAATACTGCTGGGGATGTGGCTCAGTGGCTGAGTGCCCCTGATGCCCCTGAGTTCAATTTCTGGCACACCCCCCAGAAAAATGTAGGAAGGAAAACATCTTTCCCTTCTCAAAAGCTATTCCCATACCTGGGGTACTCACTCTGGATATCATTCCTATCTCTTTCCAAGGGACCTGATTCCTCTATGAGTTCTAACTTCTCCTACATCATTATTGCTCATAATTTATAAGATAATTGTGATATTATTGATATTTAATCTATTACTTATTACCTCTTGAAAGAAAACTTTATTACCCAAATTATTTTCCAAGTACTTTAATGTGTTTTTCACAGAATTCTCAAGAATAAACTTACTTATTGACTCTCTATTCTTGGATATCATTTATTACTCCATCTACTACAACTTTATTTGGACTTTCAAATCTCATTGGCGCCCATCTTGCCATATTTGCTAATATCTCTACTGCCTTATTCAACTGACACTCATTGATATATGATAATGAGAAAGGTTTGGGAGCTACACGCCTTTCATTAATCAAGCTCAGTGTCATATTCACCTCAGTATTTCTCAAGTTTAATTGAAACAATTGTTTACCATAGGTTTGCGTCTCTGAATTAAGATCCAGTGAAAATACCACTACAAATAATAACAAGATAAACAGAATAGCATAAAGTTGCATTTGATAGACTTTTCATTCTGATGTTAACTTTTTTTCTAGCATGTGTTATTAATGAGGATGGGTTGTCTGGTTTATCATCATTGGATATAATTATGATTTCTTAAATCTCTGAATGGGCTTTTAAAAAATTTATTGTATTTTCTTTTTATCTTTTTTTTTAAACTTCCTTGTGGTAGTCAACACTGAAGGCTAGAATTGCTTTATTTTCACTTTGGAAGAAGTCATAGGAAGAGCAGGGATCAAATGATTGTTGAAGAAGCTCTAGATGTTGGAAATTTAGGCTCAGTTGTGTCCCATGCCAGATGGACAGGTGCCTGGACCATGAGACGATTCATAGTTAATTGATCTCAAGAGAATATAAATCCTGGATTTGACCTCTAGACTCATGGGCTAGGGACAATATAGAGAATCTAGAATGACAGAATGATATATCATTAAAAATTGTGTTCATCAGCTTTTTATTACTGTGATCACTATTCCTGACAAAAGCAACCTAAAGGAGGAAACATTTGTTTAGGCTCATGGTTTCAGAGGTTTCAGTGTGTAGCAAGTTCCTGGGCTCTGTGTCAGAGGGAAGGCAGAACATCATGGCAGAAGGGCACTGCAGAGGAAAGTCCTTCAGTTCATGGCAGCTGGGGAACAGAGAGATCAAGAAAGGGACCATGGATAAAATACATTCACCAAGAACACAAACCCAGTGACTTATATTATGAAACCCTTCCTCACCTACCTAAAGTTTCCAGCACCTCCCAGTAGCGCATTCAGCTAATCAATGGATTAATCCACTGGTAAGGTGATAACCCACCTCATCCAATTGTTTCCCAAAAGATCCACCTCTAGAGAGTGCTGAGGAGGGCTCCGGGACTTTAACACATGAGATTTGGGAGGACTTTCCAGATTCAAATCATAACATTATATTATGCGTATTTTACAACATGGAGATGAGATGTAGAGAGACACTTTATTTTATTGTAAGAAAGGACAAAGAGAGGGTTTTGTTGTTGTTTCCTTGTCTTTGTTGTTGTTGTTGTTGTTTGTTTTTTTAAACTGGATGTAAGATCTGAGTCAGCCAATGGAGTTTGAATTTATGGGAGATTAATCTTTAAAGTTTTCCCTCTGGGTATTCTATCAAAGGCTTTTTAAAATCTTTTCAGAGGCAAAGGCAAACTATTATTAAGAAACTTCTGAAATAGGCATCAAGTAGAACATATTAGCTAAATGCATAAAGCAATAGATTTATCCATAAATGGATTGAGTTAGTAATTTTAACACTGGGTATTGATTATTGGACTTTTTATGTATAAGACCACAGCATCAAGTTTGTAATCAAATACTGTGGGTCTCCATGTATTATTTATTTATTTTAAGGTTGTCAAGTGGAAAAGTAGTTACTCTTTTATTAATTAGGTCTTAAATAATAAAGTTGATTTTTTGCAGGTTTTATATAAACTTACATAGGGCCAAATTAACTATTAACTATAAAGTTAATTTAGAACACATATTGTAGCACAAGAATTTATCAGCACTATCTTAAGCTTTTCATTACATAAATAATAGGACCAAATTATGGCCTTTGGTTTTAACTTAATAACTATAATTCAGAATATATATGTGTGCATTGATTATTTAGTATTACTTCTTCAATCTTTAGGTGTTTTTAAACTCTTTTCTTATTTTATTCACTGGATATATTTGGGTACAGTGAGGGGGATTCAGTTCTCTTGACCATAATCATATGTGTATATGTGTATAGTTTTCCCTGTAGTCAAATCAGTATGGTCAGGGCAAGAGATCTACATAATTGGGAGTTTGTATATGTAAGTACCCCAGGTTGAAGGTGGATTGGATATTTTGGGGGGAAGGTGGGGAGCCAGAGATTGAGCCCAGGATTGCTTAACCCATGGGCCATATCCCAGCCCTTTTTTTATGTCTTATTTTGAGACAGGGCCTTGCAAAATCCTTGGGGACCCATTAAATTGCTGAGGTTGGTGTCCCACTGGCAATCCTCCTGCGTCAGCCTCTTGAATCCCAGGGATTACAGGGATGCACCACCTTGACTGGCTGAATTGAATGTAATCCTTCATTTGAAAACTTTTATTGTTATTCATCTTCTTAATAACCACCATTCTGACTGGAGTGAGATGAAATCTCATTGTAGTTTTGACTTGCATTTTCCTCATTACTAGGGATATTGAACATTATTTCATATATTTGTTGGCCATTTTTATTTATTTTTTGAGAAGTGTCTAATTAATTATTTGGCCTATTTGTTAATTGGATTATTAGGATTTTTGGTGTAAAGTGTTTTGAGTTGGTTGGCATTAGTCCTTCTCTTAAGGTCTGGTAGAACTTGGCTGAGAATTTATCTGTATCACAGGGCTGCTATGGCACTTTCCACTCTAAAACCCTTGAATATGGGCTGTGAGCTGCAGAGTGTCACAGAAGGTCACCAAGACTATAGCACAAAAAGTGGAGTTTGAAGCTATACTCAGATAAGGTCCCACCTTTCTACAAGACATGAGCTTCCCACCCTCATCTCCAACTTTGCATTTGAGCAACCTAAAGTCACAGTTCTTAAGTTGATGTCTCCATTTGATAGCCCATGACTATAGGAAAAACGCAGTAAGCTTCATAGACACTGTCTCACATTCCACGGGTTTCTGTTTGGTTCTTTTTGAGAATCTCTCTTTATTGAAATGACATTTCACTTCCCATATTTTCTCAATTCATTCTTTACATGATCTTTCAGCTCAGTGAATCCTTTTTGAATTTTCTAAATTATATCTCTGACATTTCCTTTACTCCAGTGTCAATGGGATCTGTTGGTGACATGACATGAACTGTTTGGGATGGCTTGTTCTGCTTTTTCACACTACTGTGTATCTACCCTTCTGCTGGGATGATTAGTTTTCTACTTTTATTCAAGGGACTATTTAGTGAGCTTCTTTCTCTTGAGATTCCCAGGCTGAGAGTATATCCAGGTATTGATACCATCACTCAACATGTTTCCTCTGCTGTTCCCAGTATGAGCAAAACCTTGAGAGAAGACACTAAATCCCATTAAATGCAGTCCCTTCAGAGCAAATCTATGTACTACTCAACCTTCAGAAACACAAAAACCAGTTGAAAAATGTTACCCACAGTTATTCTAAGCTGGGTATAAAATTGTAGTAATATTCTTCAATCCACCCTGAATAGCCCAGACAGTGATTAAGATCAGCATCTGAGGATTCACTTCCTTGACTTTTTGTCAAGGACAGAATAAAGGAGCCATAAATGTAATAATGCCTGCATCAGATGTTGGTTACCTTTGTGATTTATAGTTGTTCAACAGCCACCCGTGGACAGCATGTGGACCACATCAGCATTGCATCCCAGTGAATAGGAGCATCTGGTGTTTGGGAAGTTCCCATGGCAATCCCATGGCGTAAGACTTCTCAGACACAAGACTGTACAGTCACATTGTGAATTTCTATTCTGCTCTGGTGTCCCACAGAGCACAGGAGATGGGGAGACCTGTTTTAGTTGCACAGTCTCTCAGAAATGGGTGTGATTGCCAGTATGGCAATCAACCTACTGACTGCAAGACATCATGAAGCCACCTCTGAAACCTTACCCCTGCCTTTGATGTACCTCCTTAAGTAAACCATATGAGCCATTTTCTAATTGTGTAGCTCCTGTATGGACTGGACCTACCAGGAGCTCCAATTCTCCTCCTCCTCCTCCTCCTCCTCCTCCTCCTCTTCCTCCTCCTCCTCCTCCTCCTTCTTCTTCGTTATAGATGGACACAATATTTTTATTTTATTTACTTTTTTTTAATGTGGTGCTGAGTATCAAACCCAGTGCCTTATGCATGTGAGGCAAGTGCTCCACCACTTAGCTATAACCCCAGCCCAGGTGCTCCAATTCTTTAAACATAATTCTGAGTTTGTCTTTTGTTCTTCACTGATTATTCTAGACTTTAATTTCTCAGGTGGTTTACACACCCACCTTGGCAGGAAGAGGATCCCCCCTTAACCCTGGCTGCCTCACCATATATGGCCATGTCCATTTAACTTTGTCAAGAAATTTGATCTTTTTATGATGGTGTATATGTGTATAGTTACTACAGTAAATTATTATAATGTTTCCTGATGTCAAAACCTTTTGGATTGTTAGGATAATCTTCATTCATAAAGAATCATTCTTAAAAATCAATGATACATCATGTACACTTCTATTTAGAATTTTATGTTTATTTTAATTAATAAAACCAACCTGCTCTTTTTTTCCTTTTTATTCTCTTATAATGATTATTTTAAAAATGATAGTCATACCTACTTGCAAAGATGAATAGTGGAGACTTGGTCCCTCCCTATAATCAGGAAAATTTTAAATAATGGGGACAGTCTGTTCCCAATAATTAAGTAGAAATTAGAAAAACCATCTGTTCTTAGTACCATTTTTAAAAAGGTTTTTCAAGCCTTTTTAATTTTATTGCAATTTTTTTCAAGTTCACACATATTGGGTGTTTTAGGCAATTTATGTTTTTCTAGATAATTATCTCTAATTTTTAAAATGCCTTGAATTGATTTAGAACTGTGTAGTAAGTAATTCAAAACATCATATAGTTTTAGTTATGTCTTGTTTTTATTCCTAGACACATATGTATTTGTTTATTTTTTCTATAAGAAGTATTAAAAGAGACTTACAAAGTTGATGGACTTTTCAAATAATGTCCACATAAGTTAAATATTGTTTTATAAGACACCATCTCCAAAATCTATGGCCTTCATAGTTAAGCCTATCAGAATAATCTGATTTTGTATTTCTCTAATATATACTACTCATTTTCATCATCACAAGCAGGATTTTTTTTATCATGAATCCTTTATTTGATCAAGCTATGTTTTTTTATAGTATTTTGTCTAGAGAGGTATAAACCATGTCTGTTCATAGAATATATAGAATTTCTAGTACAGAACAATTTCAAAGAAACAATTATTTGATAAATAATATATGTATAGTTAACAGATATTCACTATGATCACTTTAAAAAATGTTGTATATGACAACATATTCTATCCAATCAGTGGTAGCACATACTTAATGCTATAAATATTAGTCATTTAATGATCAATTGATATTGATTTTTAATCATATGTTTTACTTTACATATCAAGTAATTAATTTAAATATACTTACTATATATCTACCATTTTGTTGTATTTATCTAGGCCTGTGGAATCAAATAGAAAAAGTTTGACTTTGCCCTCAAGAAGCACAGAGAAAAATCCTGAAGATAAATTTTGAATAAACAAATCACTTTTTAAATACTTTAGAGACAAATTGGAATAAAAAAATGAAAGGAAAATCTAAGTACATACATTAAATATTTTTACAGTTTTGTTTTTTTAATATTGGGGTTGAGCCCAGAGGTAACTATCTAAAAAATATAAATTGCCTAAATCACCCAATAAGTTTAAACTTGAAAACAAAAATTCAATAAAAATAAAAATCTGTATAGTGCTTTTGGTATTATGGTCATTTTGATAATATTACTTCATCCTATCCAAGAGCAAGGTAGATCTTTCTATCTTCTAAGGCCTTCTTTGCTTTCTTTATTTAGGGTTCTGTAGTTTTCATTGTACAGATGTTCACCTCTTTCATTAAGTTGATTCCCAAGTATTTTTTTAGGCTATTGTAAATGAGGTAGTTTTTCTTGTTTCCATTTCTGAGGATTTATGACTGATATACAGAAATGCCTTTGGTTTATAAGTGTTGATTTTATATCCTGCTACTTTGCTGAATTCATTTACTACTTGTAGAAGTTTTATGGTGGAAGTTTTAGGGCCTTCTAGGTATAGAATTATATCATCAGCAAATAGTGCTCATTTGAGTTCTTCTTTTCCTGTGTATATCCCTTTAATTTCTTTCTTCTAATTGCTCTGGCCAGTGTTTCACGAACTATGTTAAGTAGAAGTGGTGAAAGAGAGCATCCCTGTCTTGTTCCAGTTTTTAGAGAAAATGCCTTCAATTTTTCTCCTTTTAGAATGATGTTGGCTTTAAATTTTTCTCCATTTAGAATGATTGCTTCAGCTGTGTCCTTTTCCCTTGGATAGTCTTTATGATGTTGAGATATGTTCCTGTTATCCCTGGTTTTTCTAGTGATTTGAACATGAAGGGGTGCTGTATTTTGTCAAATGCTTTTTCTGCATCTATTGAGATAATCCTATGATTCTTATCTTTAAGTCTATTGATGTGATGAATTATATTTCTTGATTTCCGTATGTTGAAACAAACTTCCATCCCTGGGATGAATCCCACTTGATCATGGTGCACGGTCTTTTTGATATGTTTTTGTATTTGATTTGCCAGAATTTTAATGAGAAACGTTGCATCTATGTTCATTAGAGATATTGGTCTGAAGTTTTCCTTCTTTGATGTGTCTTTGCATGGTTTTGGAATCAGGGTGATATTTGCCTCATAGAATGAGTCCGGAAGTGCTGCCTCTTTTTCTATTTCCTGAAATAAATTGAAGAGTATTGGTATTAGTTCCTCTTTAAAGATCTTGTAGAACTCAGCTGTGTATCCATCCAGTACTGGGCATTCCTTGGTTGGTAGGCTTCTGATGGCATCTTCTGTTTTATCACTTGATGTTGGTCTGTTTAAATTGTGTATATCTTCCTGATTCAATCTGCACAAATCATATGACTTAAAAAAATTGTTAATACCTTCAATATCTTCTATTTTATTGGAGTATGTTTTCAAAATAATTTCTAATTATCCTCTGTATCTCTGTAGTGTCTATTGTGACATTACCTTTTTCATTACATATGCTGGTAATTTGAGTTTTCTCTCTCCCTCTCATCATTAGTGTAGCTAATGTAATATGTCAATTTTATTTATTTTTTAAAAGAACCAACTTTTTGTTCTGTCAATTTTTTCAGTTGTTTCTTTTGTTTAAATTTCATTGATTTCAGCTCTAGATTTAATTATTTCTTTCCTTCTGCTGCTTTTGCTGTTGATTTGTTCTTCTTTTTTCTAGGGTTTTGAGATGTAATGTGAGGACATTTATTTGTTGACTTTTTCTTCTTTTAAGGAATGAACTCCATGAAATGAACTTTCCTCTTAGAACTGCCTTCATAGTGTCCCAGAGATTTTGATATGTTATGTCTATGTTTTCATTTACCTCTAAGAATTTTTCAGTCTCCTCCTTGATGTCTTCTGCAATCCATTGTTCATTCAGCAGCATATTGTTTAGTCTCTAGGTGTTGGAGTATAATTTTTACTTTTTATTTTGTCATCAATTTCCAATTTCTTTCCAGGTGGAATGTGGTGGGCATCATTATCCAAAGTACATGTATGAAGACAAAAATTGGTATGAACATACATTATATACAGCTAGAGATATGAAAAATTGTGCTCTATATGTGTAATAAGAATTGTAATGCATTTCACTGTCATGTACTTAGAAAATAAAATCAATGAAAAAATAAAAATAAAAATTCTTTATAAAATGCTAGGCAAATGGTAGGCAAGCACTCTACTACTGAGTTACAACTCATTCAGTTTGCAACTTTTTCATTTATTTTGAAACAGAGTCTTACTCAGTTGCCAAGGCTGCCTTCAAACATGGTGCTTCTTCTGCCTCAACCTCCAAAGTAGCTGAGAATATGCCACTGTACCCAATCAAGCATTTTGCCTGTCCTGAGAATTTATGTGAGTCTTGTGTGATAATTTAAAAGAATTTTTTTTTCAAATTTAGTGTTATGGTTTGAATATGAGGTGTCCCTCAAAAGCTTTTGTCAATGCAGGAATACTCAGAGGAAAAATTATTCTGAGACCTGTAACTTAATCAGTCCTTCCGAATTGAATGGACTGAGTGATGATAACTCTAAGCAGGTGGGCAGGGCTGGAGGAGGCGAGTTGCTGGGAGAATCTTCCCAGAAGAGTTCATCTTTCCCGTGTCTCCTTTCTCCTCTCTTTTCCATTGATACCATGAGGGAAGCAGATTCCTTATACCATGCCCTTTTCCCATGATGTGTTGTCTCAGTTTGGCCCAGAGCAATGGACTCAACCATCTATGGACTGAGGCTTTTGATACCATGAGTCAAAATAAACTTTTCTTCCTCTAAGTTGCTTTTGTCACAAGTTCTTTTGGCCATGGCAATGAAAAGACTGAGTAAGACAGAAATTGGAACTAAAAAGTGGAATTGTTGCTGTGACTAACCTGAACATGTGGCTCATAAGCCTTTGGAGCGCATTTGTATGAGAAATTTTGAAAATTTAGAAATGTAAGTTGGAAAAACTTTTCTATATTGTAAGTAGAGGTAAATAGGGAGTCTATTGGGAGCTCAGAAGACATGGATGACAATAGGAAAGTGGAATGTGATCATGAGATTTCAGAGGTAAAACTCTGTAAGGATTCACTTTGTCTGTCCTGAGAATTTATGTGAGACTGAATTTTAAATGATGGAGTAACTTGATGGAGGAAACTTCAAGGCAGTAGAGCATTCAGTCAGTGGCATGAATAATTCTGGTAGCTTTTAGTCAGGTTTACTTTGAGACATAGGAGCAGAAATCACAGTAGATGGATTTTAGAACTTTACAGTTTGGCCAGTCTGGCAGATCATGGCATCATCTACATGATTCTGATTCTGCAGAATTGCAGGATGTTGGAGTTAAGGGGTCATGGAAACACTACCACTGAGATTTCAATGCAAAGTATGGAAGACTGGGCAAAGTGCATCAGGGGCAGGGTCCCTGCAGGACTCAGAGAGTAATGGGTGAAGCTGTGAAGGTACAGCTGAGGCTGAAATGGAAATCCCAGGAATTAAGCCATACCAGTGATGTAGAAAGTCTGTCAAGGAAAGCTAATGGCTGTAGAAAGACCACATATGCTACAACTGGCAAGGTCAAATGGTGTTGCTGCCCAAGTCATTTGGAAAAATCATCTACCCATTTTAGATGCCATAATGAAGTTATAGTAGAGTAAAGAAACCAGTTTTCCTGGTTAGGTTTTAGTCTTGTTTTTGCTCCATTCCTTCTTCCCATGCCCCTATTCCTCCCTTTTGGAGTGGGGACATTTATCTTTGCTACAATGTATTGGATATATCTAACTTGCTTCTGATTTTTACAGGGGTTTGCAGTAAAGAGTTTATCTTGAGTCTCAGATGAGACTTCAGACTTGGACTTAAGAGTGATGCTACAAGTGTAAAGACAATGAGACTCTTGGAAAGAGATTAAATGTACTTTTGCATTGTGAGATAGACATGAGCTTTTGTGAACCAGGGTTGAAATATTATGGCTTGAATATATAGTGTTCTTAAAAGCCCCTGTTATTGCAGGGATACTCAGAGGTGAAGTGATAAGCTTATGAGAGATATAACCTCATCACTCCATCCTAGTTTGAATGGACTAGTTGGTAACAGTAGGTGGTGTTGGTGGAGCGCCAGGGGTGGGACCTGAGGTGGGGGTTGGTTCCTGGAGGAGGTGGGTCACTGTAGGCATGCCTTGGAAGGGTACATCTTCCATGTGAACCCATATTCCTCCCCTCTTCCTGACCTCAACATGACATGAACAGCTTTCCTTCACTGAGCTCTTCCCCCATGTTGTACTACTTCATGTTATTCCCAGAGAAATGGAGTCCACCATCTGAGGATTGAGACCTCTGAAACCATGAGATCCAAATAAACATTTCCTCTAATGTCTAAGTTGCTCTTATACTGTGCTTTAGTCACAGTACAGTTTACACTTATGTTCATGTTTTAGAAAAATATAAACTAACATATTTCTAACATTAAGAAATACAAATACATTAAAATATGATGTAGCTTTTTAAAATTTCACATCTCTCAGAAAAATAATCAAGACCAATTTTATCAACAACTACATTCTTTACTTTATTATTCTATTATAATTTATTTTTCTCATTTAAGGAAAATAAGAAAATATCAATAAAGTTGTAAATAAAACATGAAAAAACTCTTTGATCCTTCCATAGTAGAGGTAATTGTAGTTCACATTTTCTTTTATATTTTTAATATTTGTGTATTTTTATAAACAAACATGTACAAAAGCACAGCTAAATGTGTACAAGGTTTTAATGATATTCTATTATAAATAACATATTCTTAAAACTATATATAATTTATAGTTATTTTTGTAGGAAATAAATGAAATTTTATAAAAATGTTAATTCTCTTAATTTTTTCCAGGAAAAAAATGTATAATTATCATCACATTCTTTAAAAAAGGAACTATAAGAAAGTCTGAAAATTATTTGATGCTCTATAAGATACTTTCTAATATAACAATATATCATGAAAACCTCTACATCATATGAGTTCTTAACATCACCAATTTTAATATTTTATACATTTTCTTTTACTTATTCTTGATTATTATACTTATGATTTTAAAATATAAAATGCAGCCTTACCTTTAAGAAAAATTCAATTTAGTAATATGAAATACCATTTCTTACTCAGAAGATTGGCATAAATCCAACACTTGGACAACATATTCTGTTCAGGAGTCTGTTAGAATTAGAATCATAAAGCTCCTGCAGAGAGGAATTTGAAATCTAATAAGATTATCTTTCTAAATATAACCATATATAATTTGACCCACCATTTTTACTTCTGGTACTCTATCCTGAAGTCACACACCTGCAATTTCAAATTTATTTTTTAATAGAAAAATATTGTAAGCAACTCAAATGCTCATCAGTGAGAAAAAGTTGGAATAAAGTATTGTTCACCTATACAAATAAAATAACACCTATAAACTGATAGGAAGTGACTTTAAACAATTTCAAGTAAATGCAAAATTTAAAAATATACAAACATATGTAGTGATGTTTATATTTGTTTAAAATATCTTTATTTTTGCAATAAGAAACACTGTGCAAACTAATGAGAAAAAGATATAAATTGTTAATAATAAGAGCCAACTAAAATTTGTACAAAGGGGATAATGGTAGAATTAAGAATTCCCAGGGCACACATTTTTGTGAAGATGAAATTTTACCCCTCATGAGGATTTTATATATTTTTAATAAATAATAATTCAAAATGATATTCTGTACTTCTATTTAAAGTAAATTGGGAAAAGAGAAATTTCAATTCTATAAACTAAATAGAAGAAACACAATTTTTATTCCTTCTTCTCTGGAGACCTACAAAAATTATTGTAGGTCCAGAAAAATCTAAAAAGTTTCTGAGTACTAAAGATGAGAGGGAGCAAACTTGTTGTCAGAGTTCCAACCAGTTTATTCTGGAAGACTGGCTATGTTACAGAGTAGAACAAGAAAGTATGAGACAGAAACGGATGTGTTGTTTAATGTCTGTATTGTAGTGTGTTTTGTAGCTGGATGTTTAGTTTCAACCCAAGATAACATAAACTAAAATAAATCAATAAATAAAATTAAAAAAAAATAAAAAGAAATTAAGACAGAATTATTTTTTCCCTTAAAAAACTGAGTTATATTAGGAGAACTAGGGCAGCTCCTACATTCCTTCAAGATCCTGTCAGGAAAAATATGACCCATTTCAACAGAATAACACAGGATATCATAGTGAAAAGACTATTGATACCGGTCGTGGAGATCAGGAACTGGTCCTTGTTCCCCAGCATTAAAGATGAAACACCCGAGAAACGCCGAGGCAAATATAGAAAGCAAATTTTATTTAAGAAAGTTATAGAGACAGACTTCTAAGAGAAGGGTCCCCAGAGCTGGGAATCGACAGAAGAGAGAATATCTTTTGTAGACCCCCCAACCCCCTTTTAATCATTGCCTTCTCTTTCTTCTCTGTGTACATGCCTGGAAGTCGGGACATGGGTGTCAATTGTTAGCAACCCAGAGTGCCCAGGAGCAGGTTCACAGAGGTGAGCAATCCATTGTCCTCTCTTTGATAACCAGTCATCATCCTTTCTCAACCCCCATCATTCATTGCATAGACTGACTGCTGACTTTCACCTCCTGCCTCAGTTTGTTGAGGAATGTGACATAATCTGTCCATTCAGGCCAAATGGTGCTTCAGACAAATTGTTTTTTTTTTGTTTGTTTATTTTGTTTTGCTTTGTTTTAATTAAATTTATTTTATTTTCTATTTTTATTTTTTATTATTTGCATTTTTATTATTATTAATTTACATGACATTATATTTTGAAATACTATACATACATATAATAAATATAACTTGTTCCAATTAGGGTCCCATTATTATGAAGAAAGCAGGTGGGGGGGTCAGCAGAGTGGGCCCATTTCATCGAATTATTCTCCAAGTCCGTGTTCCCACGTGTTCTCACATATCTGTCCTCTTACATTATTTCAAAGGTACAGGCAGAATTGATGGAAGACGATTAGAAATACTGATGTGCCCACCCATAGTAAAAGCAGGGAACTGTTGTCACCTGGAGGTGCAAGAGGAGTTGGGGTGAAACACATGAGCTGCGGTTCAGGCAACAGCTATAATAGAGCTGAGAGAGAAACAACAGCCGCAGTACAGGGGGCCAGAGGACAAACCTTTGCATTCTGAAAGATGCATGTCTCTTTCTGTCATTGCTGGCCAAACCTGACTGCTATGAGACCTTTGGATTCTAAAGGAAGAGGGGATAATGACTTCTCATATCCTCACAAAATAGTTTCAACTTCTGTATACCACATCTAGGTAACATGATTAGATATTTTATATCTAAAATATCTCTGCTGTGTCTGCATAACAAAGATATTTTAGATATATGAAAACTCAGAATACTACCTCCGAAGCATTTATTTTTCATCTCTTATGACATTAGTTTAGGTCAGTCAAATGAAAGATAAAGCTCAAAAGGAGAAATACGTGGATCCAGGAACCAGCAGAAAGAACCCTGAAGGGAAATCCCAGAAGAACAACGTGGAACATTTTTGAAATAAAGAACTTCAGGAAAAGCCTACTGTGTAAAAATGGAGACCCGGAGAAGGAGACTCCAAGAGCAGAAACAAAAGTAAGTTTGACCCAGCTATTCCCCTTNGGGGGAGGGGGGATAATAGGAAAGGCAGCAGAACACAACAGACACTAGTATGGCAATATGTAAATCAATGGATGTGTAACTGATGTGATTCTGCAATCTGTATTTGGGGTAAAAATGGGAGCTCATAACCCACTTGAATCAAAGTGTGAAATATGATGTATCAAGAATTATGTAATGTTTTGAACAGCCAACAATAAAAAATTAAAAAAAAAAGTAAGTATGGTGAAGATATAGAACTATAAGTTGTAAAAATACAGAGAAATGGAAAAAAAAAAAGTTCCTGAAAGCCTAGAGAAAGAAACAGAAAAACCTGCAAACAGAGAGATGGTTTATATATAAAAAATCATGGCATGATTTTGAATATAAGAAAAAAGAATCAATTTCAACTGGATGTTAGCAAGTTCTCCTTTGATTGCATCGGTGGTTTAGATTGAGTCCCTAGAGTACGAAATGTTGTCACAAGAAATTACTTGTACAAAATTATACGCTATTTGCAGTATTAAAATTATTTTATGCTTTTATTGGCTTATAATTTTTGTAGCTATAATGATAATCATGAAATTAGTTTATTATCATTTGCCAGATGTAAATAGATCCCATTGACAAGATAATTTTTTTTTTCATTTTTTCCCCTCTATTTGGTATAGGTAGAAATGTGAAAGAGAAAGATTAATAGAAGGACTGGAAGCAATACTTTCATTACAATTCTATGAAATGGGGATAAAAATTATGTATTTTTCTATCATTTGATGGGATTTGGGGAATGTGGTCTCAGATTTCACAGGTAATTTCACAGGCAAAAATGGTCACATCAAAAATGTAAATGCTATGTGAAAATAAAAGGCTCAACTTATTAAAAAATGCAATGGAATTTTCATATTATTTTTAGATGAAGTGACAACCAAAAGTATTGAGAATATAAATATAGAATTATATGTGATGGCTTCTGGGCTGTGAGATGAAATATAAGATTTGGAAAAGGAGAGGATATTTTCTGATATAAATATTTGACTCTATTAATTTTTTACTTTCCTAATTTGACTAAAATGTAAATATAGCAAACAAATAATATAAAAATGATGTTGAATAATCAATTTTCATACAACATACCTTATGTTAAATCACAACTTTTAGATTAATTTTACTTAAGATATTTCGTATCACTTTTATGAACATTTACACTCTCTCCAAAAACATATGCAATAATTATGTGAGGTTTAGAAATTCTATTTAGTTGTCTACGATTCAGTTAACAATTATTGAAAAGAATTTAATGTCATTTAAAAAAATAAATGGCAAGTTTGAGCATGTCCATTGACATTCTATCATTTTGTCTAACTATTCTGTATTGCCCTACATTAAATTCTAAAAGTGCCTGGATCTCCACATGCCTTTTTTCCACTTAGTCTTATTCTTCAATAACATAGAAAACAAGTTGCTGGCAGGGTGCATTTTTACTTTGAGAATGCCTAAGTCTTTACTGGCCTTCTATTTTTCACGTTTCCTGGGATGCCAATAGATATCAATAAAGGGCATGAGAAGATGACTTCTGCAGAGACATTTATGTTCTCAGCATTGCCTGTGTGTTAAAAACTCATGGCACTTACAAAAAAATGAGAGTTGCTCTTTTGTAGTATCAGTTCAAAAAAGAAATAATCACTTGGGAAATTTTACTCTGTATCTGTTGCAAAGAAACCCAGCAGAGAAGAAAGGCTTGCAAAACCATAGAAGGCAGTAAATGTCAGAAAAGGTGGGCCATTCTTGCTTGTAACCATGAGGGCATTTCACTAAGACTCAAACTCATTGTTATGCTTCGTCAACTGTAACCTTGTGTCAAGCTGATCTTTACTCTGGAAGTCTAGAAGTAACCACAGGTAACAAACTTTGGACTAGAATTTTGTAGGAATTTGACTCTTAAAAACCTGTAATTGCAGTTCAAGTAAAACATTAAAAGTTATTCCTTGGAGTTCTTGGATTTGAGAGTGAGTTTTCCAGATACTCTTTTCATTATTTCACTCAAATATTCAAACTCAGAAGTTGATATATAGATATGTAAACATAGTTATGAACTCTAGAGTTTGAATGTGTATACATATCATTATGTATTTCATGTAGGTATCTATCAATATATCAGATCTTAAGTGTGATGTACTGAAAAAAATCCAAGTAACTTAAATCTCATATGTTTTTGCTCTGTGCATCTCCAAATTGTATTAGCTATCATGTAGTATATTGAAAATGAATGAAAATTGACTTAAAATGGAAAAAAAGAAAATCTATCATCTATTCTGAAATATATGTTTGGCTTAACATGCTTTAGTTCTATAAAAAATCCAATATTTGTAAAAACAAGTAATTTAAATGAAGTGACAAAGATAGTTCACATGTAGACAAATTTCATCTTATCAAACCAATAATCATAAAGCAAACTAGAATGAGATGAAACCTAAAGGATGCTATCAAAGAGACCAGAACCTCTAAAAAATATGAAACCAACTCAATTAGTTAAAATTTATTGTAATTTTATTACACACTCCTAAAGGAATTATCTATTTTTTTTGTATTTAGTTTGCTTTTAAGAGATTTTAATATAAGATGATTTTGATATTCTGGTTTTGCTTTTGAAAGCCATTCGAAATTAATTTTGTAGAAGAAAATTTCCCTGTGTATGCATGAGAGCAAATTAAATAATAATGACATAGTTGAGAAAATTTTGTTATTCAGTCTTCACATATGTGTTCTGACAGTCCTCTAATGTTTCATCAGGGAAAAGGATGTGATTCTGAATTTTTTTTGTTAAAACTTATTTACTTACATATTTAGTCTATGTCACATTTTAGTACAGGTTAAAAAAACTTTAATGTTTCAAGATGAAATTTTATAATAAAGTTCATTCATAGTCTCTGAGAAAATTATATCAGCTAACTTAAAATAGATATAATAGACTATTGAAGAAATTTCAAAAAACTAGAAATAAGCATGTTTTAGATATCATGAACTTTTTTAAACACCGAAAGCACAGAATGAACAAAATAAACAAAATTCTTTTTTCTCATAGGTTTTATATTTTATTTACAGATGGCAAAAATTAACAAAATGCCTAAGTAAAGTTTGTGGGTGAAGCATATTGAGGATACAGAGAGGGGAATAAAATGAAACAATGATAGGAAGAATTTGGATTATATGATTTATTTGAAACAGATAATTTTCATTTTTGCACATTTTTAAAGATTTTTCTAAGATGGAATCAGAGAAAAAGAATGGGATTTGAAATGAAGTACCCTTGTGTGTACCCCTACACAGAAGGATCCGGTCCAACAATGTGACATAGAACAACAGTAAGACAATGGCTTTGAAATGATTCTGGCATTTCTAACAGCCCCAATTCTGAACCAGGCATGCAGAAACAAAGTTATAGGGGAAATTTTGTATATAATAAAATTATATTATGCCTATCATTTGGAGAAATTGGAATGCACCATAAAATTTCTGTATAAAAATGGCATTAATTCTATCTGAATGTTTTTTTAAATGCTAAATTCTGAAAAGTCACAGATTTATTTCCACTAAAATTCAAACATGCAGAAGAAATGTAAGTCTTTACTTTTATCTAATTTATTTTATCCTTTTCAAAAGTGGCATGTACTAAGCAGGACATATAAAACTATATGGAGCTGGGAAAACCCACTGTGTTCTTTGTGCAACAGTTAAAGTTCCATTCCTATGAACACCTCTCCTCCCTCTGGTGTCTGATCTTCAGCATGGCCATTTTGGGATGATGTGAAGTATGGTATGGCTTATGTGTCTTCTGCACTGGAGTTAGGTGTCTCCCAGATGGGGGTCTTTGATATAATACAACTGCATTATCTCTCTAATGTGACCTGTCACTTGTTTTAATGAGATGCTATCCTTGTTGATGACATCTACCAAGGTCTATGGCTGGAATAATCTTTTCACTGTTCATTCTCCTAATTGGGTCATAACTAGACTAGGCCTTTCTGTTTTGGGGAAGATGATGACAGAGGTAAGGTGCCATTTTTATCACCCTATGTCAAGGGCACATGTTACTTACATGATTTATCATAACCTTCATCCTCTGGCTGAGGGAGTGTTTGTCTATACTATAAATTTACACTTCCCCTCTTTCTGTAACTATACTCTAGAAGTAGTCTCTGCTGCTCAGTCTTAAGAGTGAAGACCTATGCTCTACTAGCCTCCTTGAAAGCATCGTAAATACATTCATTATATGAAAATCTTTGCAAGAAACATTTGTCTATTGTTTATTTATTCATTCAATCATTTTGTATCAGATTGGTTCATGCACATTTATTTTATTCTCTGAGTTATATACAAAGCATTTTTTTAAATTTGTGATGACATATTTATCTGAACTTTTAAGATTTTCTTTTCCAAAGTTCAATTAACATTTTTAAAGAAAATGCCCAATACTCATTGATCTAAAAAGGGGATAATAACATATTTTCAACTATATAGAGGAAGATTTATTTAAGTGATCCTTATTTTTAGATAAATTACTTCCACTTATCCACAATTATATATGATTGTCTAGTAGGATTTCTCACACCTCTTTTTATTCTCACAGCCATGATTATGAATTCTTAAGAGCTCAATTGTTGTTACAGATTTTATAGAATGTATATGTAAACTACATTCCAGTGTAGAAAGAACCAAGTAACTTACAGTTTTACTGTTAGCTCAGTGGCTATTTAATCTTTGCTATCACTAAAGTATTCTACTTTGACTCAAATGAAAATTGCATCACAATTACAGGACAAGAATCATAGATCATCATTTTTCAATCTCCATACCCTTGGCTAATGACTGCTTTGGATGGTACATGTGACTCTATTCTGTCCAATAAGACATAAGGGAAAGTCTGATGGGGTACTTCTGAAAGAGGTTTACTTCCCTGGTGAAGATTTTTTTTTTTGGGGGGGGGGAAATGGGACATTTATAATAAAGCGAACTTTTGTTGTTATTATTTTCTGTGTTTTTGCTTGGTCTCATAGATTTCAGATGATTGAAGGGGCTGTAAATATCCTACGTGAAGGAAAGGCCTCAAGAATCAAAGAGGGGTTGGGCAGCACACCTCAACACTAACCCTAGAACTGTTGACCTCCAGACACATTTTTGCATAAATTAATGGAATTTATCCATTCAACTGGATTATAATTAGTAGTACTTTAGTATTCTATCACTCTTAGCAGAAAACAGTATTAACTGTGAAACTGTCAAATATTAGATACTAACCAAGAGCATCTATGTACATGTTTAATACAGCATATTAATTAGATGATAATGTTAGGAAAAAAATAATTTCCATATTATTTCTGACTATGCTGCTTCACAGAACTGTTCTCTTCTGTGAATATCCTTATTTTTAATGTGTGTTCTTGTGGAAGCATAATGCAAACACTGAAGTAGTTAGAGTGTAGACTCAGAATCATTGGACTGATTTTTCTTGTTTTTTTTCTTTTTGTTTTTTTAGAGAGAAGAGAGAGAGAGAGAGAGAGAGAGAGAGAGAGAGAGAGAGAGAGATTGAGTTAATATTTATTTTTCAGTTTTCGGTGGACACAACATCTTTTATTTTATTTTATGTGGTGCTGAGGATCAAACCCAGCACCCCACGCATGCCAGGCGAGCGCATTACTGCTTGAGCCACATCCCCAGCCCCTCCTTGGACTGATTTTTTCAATCATTATTTATCCTCAAATGTGAAAGGAATCTGAATTCTGTAGATTCTCTCCCTATGTTCCTTTTGTATAAACTTCTTGTGAGCTTTTCCACTGACCTAGTGCATGAGGTTATCACCTCCTGCCTGGTGCACCCACAGGGCACTGTCAAAGCCCTCCTCCAGTATGTACCCACTGCAATCCCACAACGTCAGTAAAATGGATGCCTCACAATACTATGTGTTCCCATTACCCCTGTTCTTAATATTTATCCATGTGATATAAAACCTCCACTAAAGTCATTTAAAGTTTTTGTCTGGTGGTAATTTTCTCTGCTGATTTTGCCCATCTTGAGGCAGGGGGAAATAGAACACTTTCATTATTGATAATTGGGAAGTGCAGTTTTTTAAAAATTCATATGACATTGGGATGCCATCATTGAAATCATGCACATCTCATGAAGCTTACATTCTAGACACTTCTTATTTCCTTTTTTTCTGCACTTTACCTACAATGCAGTATTGATTTCTAGGTGGACACTGTAGCCTTTTATTATGTAAGAAAAGTCAGATTATTCTTGTGCCTCCAATATAAGTGGTTGAAATGGTCTACAAAAATAGGTGAATGAAAATAAGAACCAGTTATAACTGTTTCTTATTCTATATAAGCAAAACTAAAATCCTAAATACCATAAGATATAGATGTATTTGAAGGCTAGAAAAGAGAGACTTTTGTTAGCTAATAAGACTTGATGTTTTAAATTTAATAATTTAAATTGCTTTTCTACTTTATGAGTTTTTGAAGCAAGATCTTGCTGGATTAGCATAAGAAATGCTGATTTATTTATAAATATTGTCTTCATTAAGTTCATTAAAACAATGCCTTTATATATTAAAGCCATTTCATGGTGTATTTACATAAATAGACAATCAACTTCTAATATATTTCTATATACAAGTGACAGCACTCTACCAGATAGAAAATATGGGGACAAGTGCAGTAATTTGTATTTATAATATTCATGTAGACATTTGTACTTGGTGAAAATGTGGTTTGATGATACTGAACATTCTTTAAAAAAATGTTTATGGGTAAAAATATGCTCTCATCTTTCAGACATAGTTCAATCTGTGTCTTTTAAGAAGTCTAGGATGAACCAAATATCATTTCAAGATTAAATGTAATGGTTTGAGTCTTTACCTGTAAACAAATAGAAAGGAATCTGGACCTGCCTATAGAGGACTGCACTACATTTAAACTTAAACTTCGTAGGAAATGTCTCAAAACATGCCTCCTTGCACTGACCACCCTTGCCTATCTGACTGTCTGATCTCCCTATGCCCAGGTCTCTTCACTTTTCCTTTTATTAAGTATATCAAGTTGATGATAAATCACATCGTTAGCATGACTGTAACATCCAACTGTATTTAATACACACTATGACTGTCTTTTTAATGGCATTGATTTGAAGTTGGATACCTTGGATTTGTCACATTGAACAATTAGAGTATGTAGACTATATCAACACAAGTATTTTGTCACACTTGAATGACCAATACTTAGAAACTTGATTAAGTCACTCTGACATTTAATCCTCAGTTTTATTCATCGAAAATTGTGTGTGGTTGAGGTTAAACTTTCTGTATTTTTTCCATATTCTAAATCTAGTTAAAAAATGAGAAGATTCTTGGCTGATGAAGTTATACATGCAATGTACCAAACATGCTTTTTATTTTATATTAAATATCACCAATCCTTAGGGATTAAAATTTACCAATTAATTCAATGCATATCAAGATAAAAAGCTCATGTGCTTATTGGATACCATTATACTACTCTATTTTTTAAGTAACCATTGCAAAATAAGGTTTAAATTCAGAGAAGTAGTTTATGAAAATCAACACAGAGAAGATGCAATCATTATTTCATGAGCCCTTATTACATGGAAGGCACACCTATTGGTCAGGTTTTTTGTTTTTTTTTTTTAACCATTCTATTCTCTGATGTTTTGCTGAGTATCTGGCACTTGGTATTTATTCATCTTATGTTTGTTAATGAATGTGGCATGTGTTAACTGTGTCACATAATGTTCATGTCATATCATTTCAAGATTAAATGATATTTTGGCATGTTTTGAAGACAAACCCATACCTGCTTGGATTCAAGAACCGGTCTCATTCAGTTTTTATCTGCTATGACAGAATTCCTTAGAATGTGTGATCAAACAGATTTGTTTCTCTCAATTCTGGAGGCTTAGAAGTTCAAGATCAAGGCTACAATAAACCTGAGGTCTGGAGAGGCCCATTTCCTGGTTTTCCTCATAAATCTCCTGTTGCTGTGTTCTCACATGGCAAACACCAAAGAATCTCTCATATCTTCTTTCACCAATTGCCCATTCTTTTTTTTCTTTTTTTTTATTAGTTACACATGACAGTACAATGATCTTGACAATTCATACATTTGAATCAAATAATTAGCACACCTTTCTTGATGCCAATTTTACATGAACTTTTCTAAACAAACTGCAAGTTTTAAGAATCTTTATTCTCTGCTTTTTTGCTCCTAATTTTCAGAGTAAACCTGACTGACTAAAAACCACCAACAATACCTACTGCCAGAATGCTCTGCTGCCTTGATATTTTCTCCACCAGATTAAGTAGTCCATCAATTCTGAATTAATCTTCACATAGTCTCCGGACATAGGCAAAATGTAGACAAGTTTTTTGCCATAATGTAACATGAATCGCCATGAGTCCAATTCCTGATAGAATCCACACCAATTGCCCATTCTTGAATGCTTCATCTCAAGATCAAATTTTCTCCCAAGATTCTTGCCTCCAAATATAACATCAGGAATTTAGTCATCAACACAGGAATTTGAGAAGACACCAATATTTAGCCTACAGTCTTAAACATTTACTGAACATACTTATGTAAATGAAATAATAAATGAGTCTTAATCTATCTCAACTGAACTACTGTCCCCACATCCCTGGAGCATGTAAATGAACTTTCCACAGATTTCCGTTTCAGCTTGACCGACAGGAAGGGGTAACTTGGATCTTAACATTCCTGTACCTTTTCTAATTACTCCAAATTCTACCTCTTTTGAACACAAGTTCTTCTCCAGCTTTTGAATTTGTATAATTGTACATTTAACTCATTTTTTTTCTTGTTGATGCCTGTGTTACTTATATAGAGGATACATAGTTTGATTAACACTGATAATGACAATAATATCTCTTATTTATCTACACTGTGTAGTTCATAGAATCTTCAAGGCATCCAGAAACACTGTTTTGCTTGATCTATAAGATTTGTTTTTTAAGAGGCAAGCGATATCTACTCTCCAGCCTGTTTTTATTTTATATTTGTATTTTTTCACTTATTCTTTATGAGCACCCTTACAATTCTTAAAATATACAAATCTGACTTAAAAGAAAAATTCACATTGGTACTGTGAATACTATTTTTGTTTCATAAAATGTATGCCATACTCTAATTGTCTGTCTCTAAATGAGGAACTGCCATACATCATAAAAATAATTTGGGAGTGAGTTGTTTCCATTTGCCTAAATCTCCCACAAGTATTTTATAAGTTAACTAAGCATGCATTGTATCCCAGAAGTCCAGTTTGTAGCCATAGAGAAATAAAACATCTTCACACAAACTCATTAGATTCACCTTCACTCACCTTTACTTGGGTATGTCTTCTGACCCATTTATATTCAGTAGCTGGGCGAAGTAGAAGGTGATGGGCAAAGAAAATTTCTGACCAGGCAATCACAGATTTCTCATGTACACATTTTCAAATACTGGAATTTTATCCTCAACAAAGTCTTTATTTGAGACCAACATTATGTTAGACAGCAAGTACAACTAAAATATTTATAAAATTGTCTCTCTTTGCCTTTCCTAACATTAAAATATGCACACAGAGAGGCTATGGAAAGGGTTAGTTTCCATATACATCCATCATGCTTTTGAACTTAAGTAATTAGGAGTTCCCAGGTGTATCAGAACACACAAAATCATTAATCTAGAACATTCTATATTTTATCCTTACAATTTAACTAATATTTTCTTTAAAATCCTATTTCAAAATAATATTTCACTGAAATATTCTGATTGACCAAACAGTTGCAAAGATTTTCTAAATAAAATATTAATCACAAATGCAGCATGGCTAAGTTTTACCTTAGAGAATCAAAGGAAGTACAAAGTCCCTGGTTAGAACTCTAAGCTGATTGAATAAGTATGCAGGTGGCAGTTTCATTGGTGGAAGATAATAAGATGTAATCATTTTGCAAATGATGTTCTTTTTTTTGTTTTTATATGGTGAAAATTCAAATGAAAACTAAAGTACATTTTAGTTTTATACCACAGGCACAATTTAAAAGATGAAAACAAAAGAATTACACTTTTTACCTCTTTTAGAATTTAAATACCAAAACATTTTAACACTCTGTAAAAGAAATCCAATTTGTTTCCCATTCCATTACTTGATTGTGCTATAAAATTCTAAATACTGAATATATTTGCTATATATATTGAATTTTAAATACTTGTGAGATAATTATTCTTGTTGGCTTTCTTAGTACTTATACTCTGGAAATGTTTTATGTTATTTTTTAAACGTTAAATAAGGACTAAATTTTCCTCTAACACATTTAAAGCAATCATTCTATAGAATATGATGACCATATTTACCCATCAGGAGGCAATTTATTTTTGTTTCATTTGCTATATCCCATTTTAAAATAAACAAGTTCTTAATTATTTACTATAGTGTATAGTCAAACAGATGTTTAACAATTTACATTTAATTTTAGGATGATCAATAATTTATTACCTTATCTCTTTAAGCCATTTTTTTCATTTTTTCTTAGAGTATGATTTTTTTTTGTTATTCATAATGCACAGAAAATTATATTAATTTAATGCTAAATTCCTAAAGCCACAACTCTGATTAAATCACATATATGCACTCTGTGTCTAGCCTTCTTTGTTGTGGAGACACACACATGCCCAGAATGCACTGGCCAGATTCCTGCCTGTGTGGGACAGGAAAAGGGCTATGCCAGTCACTTTGAGAGCTTGTAATTTTTACCCGTGCTGGTAATTGAGAGGCTTCAGTGAGAGACTGGAGTCACTGCATCAAGTCACAATAAGCAAGCTCATTAAAGTCTTTGAGTATTAAATACAGCCCAGATTCCCAAGGGTTGATCCTGAGGAAGGTGGTATTATTTTAATTGCACTAGGTAATTGAAAACTTATTTGCACATCAATGAAAGACAGAAATGTGCTTTTAAAATGAACCTAAAATTATGCTTATATTGTTAATGTTCTACAGAGTTAGTTTATTTTGAATTAGAAACAAAATATCAATTGTTCCAACTACTAATTGTTTCAGTACTGTGCTTAAATAAGCTGACAGATGTGTAGATTTTTTTCTGTTTATATATGAAGACTATTCATAATGATTCATAGATGAGCATTTACATGACTTGTTTGCTCATGAACCTTCTTTGTGACTATTTATAATATTTACCTTTTCATTTAAAACACTGTAAATCAAGTAGATAATTTTTTACTGCTGTAATTTTATTGTTTTCATTTTACTTTTTAGCATATGGAACAACTGATAATTATTTTGTTAGAAATGCATGTTGTCTTCAGTTGCTTTCCAAGGTACATAGTGGAAATGTTTGTGCCATTTAAGAAAATAAATGCATAAGGTTTAAACAGTCACTAGAAAAGAATTTGCAATGTTGAAAACCTTTGGCTATTTTAAGCAGTTACCTTGGATATACTTAATGAAAGAAGGTGTGCATTTTACTGTTATTCACATTGGTTTTCCTGAGTATTGGCTCCCAGAAAATCTTTAGAACTCTCCAGTACAGCCTATGACTACTTACTTATTTGTCCCACACAAAGTCCTTTATCACTCCAAGGGTCCATTTCACAAATGTATTATGCATGTGTTTATCCTTTGATTTCTCACATATTGAAATGCACACACACACACACACACACACACACACACTTCATATAAAAATGGATGCTGTTGTAGTCCTGAAGATTGTTTTCATCCTTTTAATGGGCCCTAAGACATGTTGCCATATAAGGGAATAACTTGAGAATAAAAGTATTTCATTCTATTGTGTAAAAAAACATTCTAGCATGACTTTCATATTACCAAATAATACTATAATTACATCCAAAGTTGAAAATGGAAATATATCTCATCATCTTTCAAAAAATTTTAACAGTGTTAGAATGAAATAGAGATCTCAGACACCAACCCTCTCAGATGCTCATCTCTTAAATGCAACTTTCCCCTTATTGATAAGTGTTAGAGTCTGTAAACAAGTCAGGATGGCGCCTGGCATTTTGCCAGACAAATGTTAGAGTCTGTAAACAAGTCTGGATGGTGCCTGGCAAAATGCCAGAGGGAGTGGTTTGTGAAGTAACACCAACGAGCCATTAAGTGTGGAGATTCCTTATTGGTTGACTGATGTATCTAGTTTATGCTAATTAGATAAGCTGTGTGAAATGTATAAATACTGCTCCTGTCCTGCAATAAAGGGCTCCTACTCCTGCTGTATCAATCTACACAAGTTCTTCGTCACCCCC
>NW_026000037.1:11292915-11365867 GCF_001458135.2 Marmota marmota marmota
CCCCCCCCCCCCCCGGCTATTTTGCCCAGCCAGCCGGGCTGCTGCAGATAAGAATATGGATAATTACTATGATCTGTTCTACACACCATCCTGCCTTCATTTTTTAAGAAAAGCCTTGTACTTTTTTGATGCCATTTTCAATCTATTGTATTACTTGATAAAATTGTGTATGAAGCTACATTTGATTTTCAACCTAAAATTGACCAGTCTAAGTCAGTCTCTTCCTACTTAAAGTGGATGGCAAACTTTACAGTAAAGACAACTCTTGATATATTGGTAAAGAATTTTAAACATCATCTGGCCTGTTTTTTTTTTTTTTTTCTTGGAAGTTCTGGTATAAATTTCAGTGTCACCACTTATAAGCTGTTAACCTTGAGCAAATTACATAGAACTTTATATCTCAGTCACAGCATCTTTAAGATGGCCTAGAAACTATCTACTTGGTAGAGGCTTATGGTAGCAATTGAGTTAATGCTTTAGCAGTTTTATCAGTATTTTTAGCACATTTTATTTCCTCAAGTATCTGTCATATACTATATTGCTTGATTTTCTAGGAAGTTCAATAACCAAATTCAAAGATTCAGGGGTGGAAAAAAACAAATTAATCAGAAATGTAAAGAGGAATGTGCAAGATCCGAGAAGTCACAGCTTAGCTGAAGGGTTCTGTGTCTATGCTGAGTCCCAGATGCCACCCCAGCCTCTGTTACTGTGCTGCTCTGTGGATGGCCATGCTGTCCTGAGAGCTTACTCTGTGTCCCATGGATGCAAAGTCTTGACTGCCACATATTGTTCCCTTATCACCAAACCTGGCCTGTGTTTTCACCCTCCCCAGAAGTGAGGCCAGGGATCCTTCAGTGGTCCTGCACCAGGGGAGGACAGGAACTCCCAGCCTCAGTCTGACCCACCTGGAAAAGCAGAACTCTGCCTCTGCCTCACACGTCCAGAGGCCTGCTAATGTCCTTTGAGTGTGTGGATGATTTAATTGCCCCTGGGACAAATTTAGGAGAAAGAGATTCAGGGCAAAAAAGAGAAAAACTACTGACTCTCCTTTTACAACCCACTTTTCTAAAATGTCATTGTTGCTTGCTTGACCTTTCTGGGAATAGATTTTGACCTTGGCCAGTGTTTTCTCTCATCAATGAACTGAAAGCCTCTTGTTGACCAGTCTTATACTGGAGTTGCTGCTTTCCCTCCTTGTCTTCTCTTTTCTTTTTAATTTTGCTTCCCTGTGGTTGCTCTTGTACTTCATATAAAGCAGGATGGCATTAATTTGTTTTTGGTTTGTGTTTTAGGTTTGATCAATCTCTTTATCTGAATTAGAGCCAGCTAGTTGATGGCTAGGGATGTAGCTCAGTGGTATTGCCAAGCACGTGGTAAGCCCTTGGTTCAGTCCCCAGGATACCAAGGGGAAAAAAAGATGGGGGGTGATCATTGCTGAAAATCAAATTGAAGTCCTAACCTCGAAGCTCATTGATTAGTTTCCCCTTATTTCATTCATTTTACCATCTGTACCTTAACCTGGTTTCCTAAGAAACCATAAAGTATATTATTTCACTTATTATTATTTACTCATTATCATGTTTCTTGATTTATTATTATATTATCACAGAGTAACCAAAAGTCTCTTTAAGTCTTATGCAAATCCTTTTTTAAAAAGTAGTCAAATTACCTTACTTAATTCATATATCAATAATTTCTAAAGGCAGAATTGAATCAATATCATTCATAATTTGTACAGATTGTAGGAAAAAGTGATGTATATTTAGAATAGTTTTAATCAGAAGTGATAATATTTTGAATGAATATTTTAAAATAAAATATAATAATCATGTTAATTATATGTTCAACTTTTCTGAAAAAATGATGCAGATTTTATAAGTCTCATATATAAGAGGTTTTTTTTTTATTTTTAGCATGTCAGATTTAGAAGATATATATGTTCTAATTATGTGTGTATAATTTTAATATGTAAACTTCCAAAGGTATTTTCACATAAAATTAACACTCATAATAATTGTGTCATTAGATGTTCCAAAATAAAAGCAAAATTATTTTCCTGACCAATTTTATTGGAGAATACAATCCAAGATGGCAAGAATGATCTCTCATTGTAGACTACCATCAAAGGAACAGAAATTCCCTTTCTCTGATCCATCCTCTTATCAGGTAGCCAAATATTATTATTTTTTTGATCTGATAGATTATGGCTATGGTAGACTTCCAAAGAGATTGTGCACAGAAACATACTAGGTTTCATAAATGTGAAGGTAGAATGTTTATTTTCCTTTCTGATATGTCTATTTTGTGAGAATTTGACAATTTGTGCATTGCATAAACATAATGGAACAGATACTATCATGTAAAAAATATGCAATAATGTGTATTTGAGTATTAGCTATATAACCAAAAAAATACATTAATTTTGTTTTGGGTGTGTAATGTTTTCTGTTTCATTTGTGCAGAGCATTGCAGGATAATAAAAAAAAGAAAGAAAAAAGAAAAAGAGGAAAAGGAAAAGAAATTCACACACTTCTGGATTAGAAGATCATGGGCACAAATAGGGTATAGATGTTAATGGTTACATTGGGTTGATGCCAAAAACAACATTAATGAACTCTGTTTTCTTAAGGGAGAAATGATTTGTATGCTAGGCTATGGCATCTAGCAGTGTTTTGTGTTGATTTGGGTTGGGATTTTGCTGTTACTGTTGTTTGATTTGGTTTTTACAGAAGGAAGGATTTTTTATAGGAAAATATAAAAAAATAGAACATAGTGAAAACAGGCTAACAGCATTCATAGCAAATATCAAGCTTTGGAGTTATGTGATACAGCCAACCCAATATCTGCTTTTTGAATATTTGATGCAGAAATTAAAAAAAAATAAAAGAAAGAAAGAAAAAAGTTAATGATATATTTACCACTGACTTCCTTCTGCAAAGCAAACTGACACTTATTTGGTTCTCAGAATGCCTTCTGAAAAACAGTCCCTAAATTAATATAATATTATAATTATATTCTCTGCAAACTCCCTATCACACATGCTATCCTTTAGGTTTTGATTCTAACCGAACAAAAATAGAAGTTTTACTTCAGTCCACTATAGGCTTTGATTGCAATCACTAGATACATCTCAATAAGTGTCTCCAGATTTAGGTTGACAGGTATTTAAAACTGCTTTGGGACCCTTTACTAAAGAAGATGTTAGTGAAAATATCTCATGCAGCCCATATATTTGGTTTATGACCATAGAGTTGCATATTCCAACTCTCTAAGCAAAGTGAATTAAAATATTTAAGCTACTTTGCATTTCTATCTCATCTACCAGGTGTTTAGGCATCCTCAAGAGCTCGAGGACTCCATTTGTATGTGTGATAAAGTTTAAGCATGATACAGCTGCAGATACCCTTGCTTCCTTCTGATGCATTCACACACATTTCTATCCTTTTTTTTTTCAATGCCATAATTGCATCAGGCATAAGGGATATACGGAAAAGAATGTTGAAAGGAGCAGAATTCTGTGTATTTGTAAATGTAAAACAGATGTGCAGTAAATATTGTGAGCTCTGAATAAATAGGACACCATATAAATACAAAGGAATGAAAGAAGAGATGTAATTTGTCAGGGATTTTTGCTAAATATCTCATCAGTAAGGGAGAAGCCTCAACTTCCTTACAGGATTTAATGAATAGCTTTTTCATATGGCTTTTCCTGTTACTGTACTCCTGGGCAGTTTGTAGTCTGCAAAACATAAATATGAGAAAATTTTAGCAAGTAAGACTTGGACACATTAATAAAAAATTCAAAATGTTTCAGAGTTTTTACATTCCAATGAAAAACTAGGAAAATATTTTTGTAAAAAAATTTCATAATTTTAAAAATGTACAAATAATCTCAAAACACTTAAATTTGTGTTTCAAGATATCATTAAATACAGATAAATTTAGAGTAGGAAACGTGAAAACCAATAAAATTTATCATGTTTTTAGAGAAAAAAGAAGGGTTCTGTTTCCAAAATCTTTCTATCATCCATTATGTCTTAAAACCTGGTAATGGAAATGCCTTTTATTGAATAACTCAGGTTCAAAGTCCTCTTTTATCTCATCATTTTTATGCAGCTACACCCTAGTGATTTATGTCAAAAGAGTCTGAAATTCAGGGCTGTAACTGAACCTACAGAGATTCAGTGGTACAGTGCTTACCTAGCATGCATGAAACCCTGGGTGCCTGTCCACAGTACTAAATATTAAAAAAAAAAAAGGTGCTGACTTTCTAATTCCATTGATTAAGATTTTGCAATCAATTGTTTGATTATTGTTATAATTTCCTAACCATTTATCTGCATTTGTTTTCTTTGTACACAAATTTACACAACTCCTCTTCTGATTAATATACCAGGACATATACTGACCAATGTCTTTTTCCTCAAAGGTATTAAATTTTTCTCAATTTCCATGTGATTTTGCTCCTTTGCTCTGAATTAACTTACATTCTCCAATATACCATAATCACTTCCAATATTATAATGTGTAACTTAGACATTTGATGAAAAAAGTATATATATGTAAATATACATGTATATATATTTAATTAAGTTCATTTTTGTATACTTCAAATATTTTCTTGTCAAATTTCTATATAGCTTTTCTATTAAATCATTATCACTCTATTTCCCACTTTTCTGGGACAGGGGGTTTTCTGCCTTATTTTGTCAAGTTTTAAAATTTTAAATTTATCATACTAAATTTCACTCTAGTTATAAAGCTGAATATAAGGTATTTCAATTAGTTTTTTATTTGAATAATACACACACTATTATGAGTTAAATATACTGTGCATGCAGTTAGGAATTTTCAAAGAGAAAAACAGAGTTCTAAGCTATCCTGATAAACTATTCCTAGATATTCATCTACCTTAAAATTTAACACATTAAATCAACCCCTTGACTAGTGCTCACAATTTGGATTTTTGGTCAGGAATATATGTATGTACTGTTTACAAAATGAGTCTTTAGTTCAGGGTAGCATCAGTGAGAGTCACAGAATGGGATTTAGCTGGCTAATAGTCTGAACTCAAATTTCTCAGGATATTTCCTTATAGAGGATGTTGGGGATGAACAGAAATCTTAGCTGGAACTATTGACTGATATGCCTAACATATTCTTTCCCAGATTCTCACAGTAGTTGGACATCTTACAGTACAATTCAAGTAAGAGAGATTGAGTATGCAGAACATGTAGAACATCTAATCATTCAGCTTTGATGTCCCAAAACATCAAAACTGCATAATTTTATTTATAAAGTTACTTAGATCAAATGAGACTCACAGGGAGAGAAGTATTGGGCTTCTACCTATTAGTAGCTACAATGCCTGACATTTGAGATTACCAGGGTTTTGGAATTACTGGAAATCGTGGCTGTCTACTGTTTTCTCACTTTTGAATCAGATGTTCACATAAGTTGTCCTTGCTTATGTCCTCATTGTCTGCTAAGTCCAGGAAGGTGTTCAAGGGGAGGGTATAGGTAACTTGTCTCTTCACTGCACCTTTCTGAAGATTGAGAGAAATTACATCTGAGAAACTGTATGTTTAGGTGCTGTCATCCACTCTGGACCTGAACCTAATTCACATGCTGAGATGTTGGGCTTTAAGCATATGTTCTATTGGAATGAAACATTCTGGTTTCTTGAGGTGAGGTTTGGGTGTAGGAGAAATTAAGTATTTTTTGTCCACAAGTACCTTAATGGCAATCCCCAATATGCTTCCTACTGGAATAGAGTGTAATTATCCCTTCTCTGTAAATCTCACAGTGATTCTGAAACCTTTGGACATATGTTACAAGTTCCTGGACCAAGAGAATAGTTCTTCAAGTTGTTTGGCTGGACTGTGAGTTCTTTGTTTTTGTCTTCTGAGACATTTCCCCTCCTCATCCACTGCCGCCCTCCTCCTCCTCCTCCTCCTCCTCCCCCTTCTCCTCCTCCTCCTCCTTCTTCTTCTTTTTCTTNCAAGTTCCTGGACCAAGAGAATAGTTCTTCAAGTTGTTTGGCTGGATCTGTGATGTTTCTTTGCTTTTTTCGTCTTCTCGAGACATTTCCCCTCCTCATCCACCTGCCGTCCTCCCTCCTCCTCCTCCTCCTCCTCCCCTTCCTCCTCCTCCTCCTCCTCCCCTCCTCCTCCTCCTCCTCCTCCTCCTCCCCCTTCTCCTCCTCCTCCTCCTCCTCCTCCTTCTTCTCCTCCTCCTCCCCTCCTCCTCCTCTTCTTCCTGCTCCTCCTCCTCCTCCTCCTCTTCCTCCTCCTCCTCCTCTTTCCTCTCTTTTTCTGAAGGAAATAACCCATGCTTATAACTGAGTTGAATTAATTGTTTCATGGCCATTTATATTGGGGGCACCAATGCTTCCTTTACATTTAAAATGTTTCTGTTTCTGGAAAAGCTTAGGTTACCTTTACCAATACTATTCTCCTAAAATTTTGTGGAGTTCTTTTGAAACATATTGGAGTTTGCTTCGTAAGACAATGACACATTCACAAATCTTTTTTGAGACAAGACTTCTCTGTGGCATAGAGATTGTATTAGATTATTTTGCAAAACTGACCTTAAAATTCCTTTTGAAAAGTTGGTTTTCTTGGTTTATAATGATTATATTCTTATAAATTATTTTCTTTATTTGGTCTTTGTTTATTTGTTCTTTATAAAAATATATCAAGTTGTATTTCATTTGTTTTTCTTTCAAATTATACTTCAGAATTGAACTGTTAGCATTTTTGTCTCATTATTCTTCCTATTCATTTATTATCATATGTAATTAGAAAAAAAATGTTATTTTAAATCAATTGGATGTCTCCACAGCCAAACAAATCTAGCAATCCTCTACATATAGTTCCTGTTTACCATGCCACTATAAGTGACATATATGCCATAATTTCTCCCACTACACAACAAGGTTCTATGAAAAACCATCATCACCTTTCTTCATCGGCATTTCCAGTATTACTTTATTATCTTTGACTAACAGTTTCCTTAATACACTCCCCTCTACCTACAGTCTCCTCAATGCTTTCCAGCTTTTTCCTTCTGCAATAGTTGCAAAGGCAACGTCACATACTTTTGAAGCTTTCATAACAAAACATCTCTCTTCCACTACCAAAATCCATTCCTGTTTTCCATTGTTCAAAAAGAAACTGAGTCAAAACTGATTTACATTATAGCAGCAAATACCTTATTATAGATTACAATTTAATGGGCTTGGGTTTTGGTTGACGTTTAATAGGATGATCCTTCTGTATCAGATGGCACCAGCAGAGCTCACTCAATGATTTTCAACTACAAGACAATTTCACCCACATGTTCATCCCTGAGGATGGTTATCTGCATAGCTGTTCCAGCTGGAGCCATGCACCAAAGTACTACAAGTGTCCTTTCAGGAAGTCATCTTCAGAAAGTGCAAATTCCTCTGTCACAGGTGAGATCTCCCAGAGAATGTTCTAAGAGACTCAAAGAACAACTGAAAATCTTTTCCTAAACTAGGCTTGAGCTTCCTGGATGTTTCCTTCTTTCACTTTTTTTTAAATCAAGTTAATTAGGACATGCAGTTCAGATGAAAGAGAAGGGAATTGCAATTCATCTCTCAGTAACAGAGTCATAAAAAATTGCCACCATATTTAATATACAATAAAAAGTGTGGGCTCAAATACTTGGAAATTCCTTACTTGTTCTTCAGATATTCTGTCACGAAATCAACTTAAAAAAAAAAAAAACAGATTCTGAGATGAGGTCAAGAGAATTATTTGATATAGCTTCATAATAAACACTAAAAAAAGTTAGTGGGGAGAGGGAAGCAAAAATTAGGGCAAGAAGCTGAAATGTGTTATGTTCACAATAGACACCTCAGCTGGCCTTGTAGGTGTCCAGAAAGTGGGAACTCTTTTAGCTACTGTCAGATGGGTTGTCTGCCAAAGCCCTCCCAGCAACTGTGATAACGAGCTAGTTATTCTTGGAGGTGAATTCAGAATCCACCACATGTGTAGTTTCAGAGCACATCAATTCTACAGTTTCTCTAAAGAGACTAATGAGTTTACTCTGTAAAACACCCAGAAGCCAGGTTTAAAGAGATAGCAATAAGCCAGGTGAACAGAGAGTATCAAGCAATATGTTTTTATAATAATACGTGCTTACAAAATGTAAAGTTAATATTTATAGATTCAAATCTCAAATGTATTACCTAGAACCGTGATAGTCTTTTGACTTTGTGATTCTCAGGCTATCATAAAATTCTGACCAAATGCATTTAAAAATCTTTTATTCATTATTGGATTATTTATTTACTATGGATCATTTCTCCTTGCTTGTTTTACAAAACTGCATTACGAAGGAGATATTGACTAGGGTGCTGCATTCAGAAAGGAAGCCATGAGTCACACTGATGGCCTCTTTTCTCCAAGGAATCAGAGATGAAGGGATTTTGTGTGCTCTCAGTGGAGATGTACCCCGTGACCTAGCTTGAGTCGTGTTTTATGACTCCTTATTATGACACCTTACATTTTTTTCCCTTTCTCTGTTTTACTTCCTTTCACTGCCATTCTTCTCTGTTTTCTTTGGAACTCAGAAATACAAAGTAAGTTAATCAAACTATTTGTATATAGCTGGGCTAGCTTAGGCACACTCCTGTAATCCCAGCATCTTGGGAGGCTGAGGCAGGAGGATTGTGAGTTCAAAGCCAGCCTCAGCAAAAGTGAGGCACTAAGCAACTCAGTGAGACCCTGTCTCTGAATAAAGTACAAAACAGGGCTGAGGATGAGGCTCAGTGGTCAAGTGCCCCTGAGTTCAATACCTAGCACCACCCCCCAAAAAAATTTTGTATATTACTTCAAAAGGACTGGTTTTCAGTAAAACATTACCTTATATTTAAATATCATTGATAGTTTTATGTTAAAAACACCAAGTTTTCATGTAGCTAGACTTCATATATATCTGAATGCATGTATATTTATTTGTATTTATAGTTATATTTAAATGTTATATGTGTATGTATTAAATTATGGTTGCATATTTTAAGTGGTTTTCCTAGTTTAGGAGCATTCATAAAAATAATTTTGCAATAATTTTAGGAGAGAAGTGTAAGACATTACCATAGATATGAAACTTCAAATATGCACAACAGTTATATTGAAATTTTAATTGTGATTAACACACATGCATCGGTTTCTATTCTGAAAAAACTGCAGAGAAGCATCCATCTTATTCATTTTCCTTTCTTTTGGGCCTAACAATGAGCTTAGCCCAGATTAGAGACAATATATTAAATCTATAAATGAAACCACTTAAAGAATTGGTAACATATCAATTTTGATTTTCATTCATTTCCTGATCTCACTTTTGCTTTTTCTGAAAAGTCAAATCAAAGCATCTACCTGTAATTCTAGAAGCATTGATTTTAGAAGCTTCAGTGCTCTTGGCTGGCACAACTTTAGTGCTCTCTGTGCTGAGGGATCCCATAGTTAAGTCTGTGCCTTTCTTGCATGTGTGTCTCACAACCCAACACTTCTACTTCATCCTAAGTGTGAGTTTCTTGCAAACTAGTTCTCTAAAATATCCAAGGCTTTCTTATCACCATATATGACAAAATTCAGCTCCTTCTCAAATTCAAAACTAACATTACCAGCCTAAATCAAGTGTGTTTTAGGAAAAGGACATTTTTAATTAGCAGTTTCATGATGAATGATGAGAAGACAGCATATCCATTTTACCTCTTTGAGCAGCACTCTGGCACTCAGTATTTCAAATCTAGAAATCTTGTCATTTGATATAAAAACTCAACTCCTTTTAAAACTTTACATCATTCCATAAAAAAGAGGTAACTGTAAGTTAGAGAGGAAAATGAATAATACCTATCCTAAAAATTTCAATGTTAATATTACTTCATTCAGAGTTTAAGATGTTTCATTTCTTAAATTCTATCAAACTTTCTTCTTTAAATCTTTCATTTTACAAAATCAGTTGAACTGCTGTATACAAATATAAGCTCAAGTTTCCAAATTAATATATGTTCTTAAGTCAGAATACACAAAATCATTTAATGCATGCAATTTCTTACTTTCTAGATCATTTTTAAAGCTAATGAAAATCTATCCATCAATATTCATCTTTAAGTACAAATCACTATCTAAAGAAATAATACATGAATGTCATCATCTCAATATTGTTTTCTCAAAAGTTTTCAGGATGTTGCTTTTAATCATTTATATTAGGTATGAGAGTAAATGGACTACAAGTATTTATGACTTGTCCTCTCAATACCTTTGAAATAAGAGCAAAGGGAATTTTTTAAAAGAAACAAAGGAAATGAGGATTAAACCCTTAAAAACAAAGAGAATAAAGAAGGAGATGGGAGTAAACAACAAAAGTTTATATAATTTAGGGAAGATGGAAATCAGTAAGAGAAGGAGTGACTTTCTTGGCAGTGGTGGGGCCCCATAGCCAGCTGAGAAGAGGTGTCCTTTGTCCCACTGGGTTCCCGAAAGACACCGGAACTCAGAGTCGCCAGCCCAGAGGCACTGTGGAGACCCACAAGGAGACTGAATTTTGAGGGACTTAGTGAAAGAGATTTTAGGTGTGATTACAGAAACTGGTCTCCCTCTAACCTCTGTTTTCTGGAAAAGGAGCAGGGAACTACTGTTTTCTGCAAAAAGACAAGTGCTGGACTTTTTATTTGCTCAAACCCATAGAGCAGTGTTAATAGGCTTGCTCTGAGCGAGCTTTACCTTTGCCTCCTTTCTCCTGTTTCCAGAACACTTAGAGAGAGAGACATTCCTCACTGTTGTAGACATTACACAGCACCTGTAAAAATATTTGGATACTTACATTTGGGGTGGTGTGAAATGCAGCAAGAAGACTGGTACTTCCATCTAATGTCAACTCTCTGGTTATATACAGATGATTCAACCTGCATACTAATCTTCAAATTTTTCATATAAAAATCATAATTTATTAAATGTCACACTTTCTTTCCATTTCTGTGCATTCTAGTGCATTACTTTTTTTTCTTGTAATGTTTGTATGAAAATCTGAGCTCATACTGCATTTAATTCCTGGTTCATTGACTGGATCTCCTGAGTGAAGGTGTTCTGCCTGCCTAGTTCATTGCTCTGGCAAGGAACCTGTCAGCAGACAGAACAGGAGCAGGAGTGACAAGTTCTTGTGCATTTTCTAGATTAATTAGAGTTTTCTAGACATACCTCAAATGTAGAGAAAGGGTTGGTTTTAAAAACACATGGCAGGAGAGATTAGAAGGACCAGTAGAAGAGAAAACAAAACTCCCTGGAACTTGATTCAATAGATAACAGCCTTGTGTGGCTCCATAAGAGTGAATAAAGTAGGAAATATCAAGAAAGGAATAGGACAGAGGTGAATAGAGACACTTTTGGGCAAGAATTTCATAGCACAAGAAGTCTTCAGGATTGGCCTGAATTTATTCTCTTTTGATTCAAAAAGATTACAGCACTATTAGCTGCATTACATTATTTGTGCATTGTACTGAATATTTTATTTATGACATATCAAAACAATCCAGTTGATCATCTTCCTACCAATTTTTAGAAAGCAAACATAGGTTTTATTTCCATGTAATTTTGGCATTTTACCACCCAGGGGATGGTGTATTCCATGCCCTCTGATAACATCTCCTGGCTCAGGGCAGATTGGCAATGACAACATGCAATCATAATTCCATTATCACATTTAAGACAGTATTAATAACAGGCATGTCCCTCCACAATTTTTAGGAGCAACATCAAACTGCAAGCTGGCCCAACCTGTGAGCAAAATGTTTCACAAAAATTCCTAATTTCATGGGCTGCAACAGTGTGAAGTTTATGTTCTAAGAGAGCTGCACTCAGGGCATATCTAGATGCACCCTACCTAAGAACATGGGCACATTTTATTTGTACTTGTTTTTCTAAGAGAGAGCTAATATAATCCAGTGTGTTGATGCTGTTAAGGAGCGTCCAGGGCTATAAAAGGTCAATGTAGCCAAAGACCATCTTGACCAACACTTTGCCATGTGACAGCTAGAGGTGGCCATCATGTCAAATGACACTTCTTGTTCTGCACTGAACAGCTTGTGGATTCTTATTGCAGTGATAAAATTAAATCCACAGAGTAAGCAGTGAACTTTTTTAAATGAGACTAAAAGTTTTGTGCTAGGACTGAACTCCTTTCAGGGACACAGGAATCCCATCATCATTTTGATATAAAGTATGTTGATGTCTAAAGAAGTCTACCCTGGAAGCAATGAGGATAATAGTTTCATTTTGCTCTATCTCCCTGGAGCAAAATCTTAGCCATTCTTAATGTGCCATTTTGCAGACTCAGGTACAGAAAATGTTGACAAAGAGGCAGGAGGAAAAAAAGAATAGAAAAAGAAAAAAGAACCTCACATCAAAGACCACATTTAATGATAAGAGCTTTGCCCCAAGACTGTCTTCTTTACCTTGGAGGGATAACAACTGAGTAACTGGAAGAGTTTTGAGGTGTATGTGATGAAAATAAGAGATCTAGCTATATCAATGAGATGCTGCAGTTTTCCACCAGGTACCTCTTTTCCATGTTCATAATAACATAAAACATAAAACAAAACATTGTCCTATGCAAACTTCTTCTACTTGCAATTTTTTTCAGCATAACAGGAGAATTTACAACTCTGGGAATTTGACTTGTGAAAATTGGTTTTGTTATGCAAATAGTGATTTTAGAAACTGAGCCAAAAGGGAAAAAGAGTTGCCCAAGAAGGTGACTTGTCTGGTTTCAAGGATAGAAGTTTTAGTCAATCTGTGCAGTTCAGGATTCATGAATTTCAGGACTCTTGCCCTGGATGGTGTCATTCAAGAATATAACACTACAGAGGCAAAATTGTAGGGTTTCCAAATTGAAAAGTAAACTTCATTCAATCAAAAATGACTCACTTGGTAAACACTAAACACATAAAGTGAATAACATATTATAAACTCAAGGATCTGAAATGAATACAATTAAAAAAAAAGATTTATCCAAATAATTGGAAATCACAACGGACAGGGAATAGTAAAAGAAATATAAATTATACAAATGAAAACGTGTCATTTCAGTGTTTTTATGTACATAAAGAGGCTTGTATGCATATATATGGCTGTGATGCCTTGCCTCAGTGTCCTGAGTCACTGGGATTACCTGTGTGTACCACCATACCTTGTGTGCTCTCACTCTCCCTCCCCCGCCCCTCTCTCTTTCTCCATAGATAGATAGATATAGATAGGTGGATAGATAGATAAAGTTTGTACTTATTTTTCTTAAGTAGACATACATATATATATATATATATATATATATATATATATATACACACATATATACATATATATATTTTTTTTCTTCAGTATTGGGAATGGAATTCAGAACCTCATTTGTGCAGATAAGCACTCTACCACAGAGCTCATCCCCAGGGCATTATTTGTGTGTGCGTGTGTATATATGTGTGCTTGTGTGTTTCTGTATGTTTTGACTGAGAGAATCTGAGGCTGTTTATGATACATTTAAGCACTGAAATAATAATTCAGGCAAAGAACTAGCCATCACCAGCTCTTAACAACCCCATGTTTAGTAAGAACGCTGCTGAAACTCATACAGGGACAGCACAGTTCACACAGGAGGATCTGTTTCCTGTCTCTGTTTGAACCTGTGGGTACATGCAGAGTATTGTGCCCACCATCTCTCCCGTTACAGACAGCTCTTCCACTCCTGTGTCAGTCAGTCACCTTCATGAGGCAGAATACTACCCACTCTAGTCTTGCAGGCTTTTCATCCGCTGGATGAGGCCTCAGAACTTCTGTGTCTGTTTATCCTTGAACTCTCTGCTTCTAGTGCATTTGCAAAGTCAGTTCCTTCTCTTTATTTGGGTCTCAATTCAAATGTCATGTCATCGCAGACATCTTCCTTCCACTGTGAAATATCATCCCTCCTTCGACATTAGTGTCACTCTGCACCATTTTTGTGTCTAAACTCTTTAAAGTTATATCAAATTATTTCCTTATTCTTGTGATTATTTGCATCTTATATCTACCTCTATAGAATTAGTGTTTCACTCATGGAGGATTCCCGTCTCTCCTTATTCTTTATCATAATACCTGATGCAGACTATGTACTCAACAAATGTCTTTCATAAGCTTATACCTAAACATCCTCCCATTTTTCTTCCTCTTGACTTCTGCCCTTCCCAGAGAGGTGTATGTGTAAAAGATCTTCTACTCTCTGCAATCCTTGTTTGGTAAGGGATTCGACTTAAAAATAATCTGAGAATACAAAAACCTGTGAAGCCAAATAAACCAAAAATGAAATGATGAGTTAACAATCTACCTTTTCCTGGATCCACTGAGATGCTACCCAGCTGGAGATGGCCTTTGCCATCTATCATACTGCTTGAATTCCACCTTTGTTGGCCGCGTGATTTGAAAAAAAAAAAAAAAAAAGTTGTCCTCTTTGAAACTGTCTCTTCTCTGAAAAACAACAACAAGAACAAAACGAATACTTATAATGATACCTTTCCAGCTGTGAGAATTAAATGAATTAATTTATACAAAGGCATATATCAAAAAGCTTTTTGATATAGTTTTCAATAAATATGTCTTTCTCTCTTTTCTCTGTTTCCTTATTCCCTCTGGCTCATCAAAGTTCCAACTGAACTAGAATCAGAATTCTAATTTGTGTTAGGCCTACAGGGTGCTGTCTAATAGGCCTGAAGGTAAACCATTTTGCCTTGGGCCTCCCAGGAAAGTGGCATTGTAAATGGCTGCCTCAGAAATGTTGGAGGTGTCAATGCAATTGCAAGAGGGAATGCTCATTAAATTATTGTCTGTGTCTTAATGTAAGACAGTTAATTGAATTGTGGGGAAAAAGGTACTGCTTAAGAGTCTCTGGTTTGGGGAGATAAAATGTATGTGCAAAAATGCTTATAGAAATCATGAATATCTTTGAGGTTTACAAATGTAGTTTTATGCAAAGAGAAGGTATATGTTAATTGTTCAATAGTTTTCATCTGCTTCTTCATCGTTGTGTGGTGGGGGCCGGTGTGCGTGTGTGGGGTGCCCAGGGACAGGCCAGGCAAATAAATGCACTACCATCCGGCTACCTTCCTCATCTGACCTTTTATTATTCTTAGTTTTTCTTTTTTGCCATTCAATCTCAAAATAGATTTATTTATATTATTTAGCATATAGAAGAAAGAGCATTTACTGATTTTTCCACTTCAGATGTTTAATTTTTCCCTGTTCTTGCTTTCAGTATTCTTTTCTTTCTTTCTTTAACAATGTCCATCTGTGTTATATAACTGTCTACTTGGCTTTATACAAAGGTGAACTTCTTGTACCTCTTATACTTCATATCTCTAGGAGAAGTGGTAGTTTTGCAGCCAGGAGGAAGGTAGCTGGGCAGTGAAGCACCTACTTCCCCCAGAAACAGAGATAGAGGTCACATGCCCCTTGATGATTATGTTGCCAGAAGATGGACCTGGACAGTGACACTCTGGTCTTAACTGTGACAAGAAACTTTACTTGGCTTTAGCCAAGAAGTCCATACATATTAAAGAGACAGAGAAAGGAACTTCAAGTATAAGATCTCTCAAGTAAATGCTCTACGAAAAAGGAGTCAATGTAGAGTCTCTCCCGTAATTTTCAACTAAGGGAAATAAGCCTCTTATTTTTCATTTGTAGTTGCCCTCACAAACAAAAGTGATTTTAGGCAGCAGAGCTCCTTCTTAGATTCAGTTTTGCCAGGGGCCTTGCTTGCTTTCTCTAAACTCCAGTATTTTGAGCCTTAGGCAAAGAACATTAATTGCATTAGATCTAAGGAACAAAGTGACATCAATTCAGTGGAGGTTCCATCTTCCCAGCATTACTGAAATTGAACCAAGGGGGAGAGAAAATGGGATACGCAAATCACCATGCTGGAACACATCATAAAAGTTTAAGATGGTTGTATAAATACGTCAAAACAGACTCGACCTTCGTGTATAACTAAAATGAACAAATTTTTTAAAAATTAAAAATTTATGAAAAGCTACCTTTGTAAGGAAGCATGAGGATTATGAGGTGTCAGGGAACAGTGAAAGGCTGGTACCCACGTTTTTGCACAAGTCACAAACCACGTATTTTGGTCAGCTTTACATCACTGTGACCAAAATATCTGACAGGAAGAATGTAGAGGAGGGAACGTTTATTGTGACTCCCGGTTTCAGAGTCTGATGTTATAGCTCTGGGTATGAGTGGAGCGGAAACATCATGGAGGAAGAGCTGGCAGAGAAAGGCAGCTCTGGAAGCAACCAGGAAGCAGAGAGAATGTTGTTCATCAGGGACAAAATGTAAACCCCAGAGACCTTCTTCCTCTATCTACACCTGACCACCCTGCAGGTAGGGCCCAGTTACTTCATATCAGTGGATTAATCCATTGTTTAGTTTATACCTCTTATAATCTAACCTTTTCACTTCAAGAAATTCTTGTATTGCATATGAGCTTTTGGGAGATACCTCATGTCCAAACTCTAACACCATGGACAGCTGTGACATAGCTCGGAATCATATGATGAGTCACATTCCATCAAAGCACTGAGATCCTAAGAAGAATGTACAAAATTCTATTTTGGGAATATTTATTTGTTGGCTAAACAATGAATGGAGACTGGAAATGAGAAGACAAACACCAAATTTAAATAAGGAAAATCTAGACTTAAAAACTGGCAATATATGAACATATCCATGGCATAGAAGATATAAAATGACAAAAAATGATCGATATAAGATTTACTCCTCTTAATATTTATAGCTTTTGGTAGCACTTAATAACTTTGCATGTTCAAACCTTCCCCCACAAACTGAATACTTTAACAATGTATTTGCTTTCATTTCCAGAAGTTGAGCGTCATTTGTGAAATAATCCTTGCTCTTAAAGTATAACATCGAAGCTGAGGGCAATTACCCCAGCATAGAAACAGAAGTAAGGCAAGGCAGGGATGGTGATTCACGTTTATTGCAACGTGAGGGGAAGGCAAGAGAAGTGAGATTCATCCTGGAGAGAGGGGTAGGCAGATCAGCGAGGACCCAAGTGCAGTGAAATAATCAGACCTTGCAGTTTTGTTAGGATAGGGTGTGGGAGCTGCCAGTGGCACTAAACCTTGGAGTGGTGGCCACACCTCTTTTGGCCCAGCATGTGCAGTTGCTGTCCATTTGGGGAAAGTCATTAGCCTATGCTGTGTGCAGACATGCACCCATGTATTTGGTCACTTCCTTCTTTCTGGTGTATCACCCCTGATGGAAGGTCATACAATCATCAGCTGACCTTCAGGGCAGTTTGTGGGCACAACGCAAAGTTGGGAACATGATGTGTGCCCATGAACCTATGAAGAAATCTGTACAGGGAGGCCAGCACGGGAGCCATTCCATGACTCTGTGCAGTCAGTGCTCCTTCCTAAAATGGTTTCCTCCATTCATATCCCTGTACACTTAAGTGGAGGGGTGAATATGTCCTTATGTATTTGCATGATGGGTCACTTGTCAGTCGGGGCCCTTTCAGAGCCACCCTTACCTCTCCTCTTCCCTGTTTCACATTTCTGCTCACCTTTAGCTAACTACCTATGCTAACACTTTCTCTCATTTCTTTTCTAGTATTTCATTTATTTTATATACTCTTTGCCCCAAAGCGTCATGTAAGGCTAACTGTTGAAATTCCTCTTGTTCCACTTCTGAATTCTTCCTCCAAATGTTATGTTAATTTCTCACCAATAATTTTTAAGGTGATTTCATCAATAGCATTGTCATTAACCTTGGACATCTTAAGCTTTTTTGACCCTGTGGTGGATAACACACAGTGGTTGCTCAAGGAAAAACAAAATATCTAGGGAACCAAATATATAGGTTATGTTCTCTGAGAAGGAAGGATAGGGTAGGTAGACTTGTGAGAAGACTTTCAAAGCCTTGGTAATTGAGAATTAAAGTAAGTACAGTTTAGAAGAGTTTTCAGTTTCTGGGGAAGAAGACAAATATGCTAGCAATTTAAGTAAAGAGTTGTTAAATGAGTCATTCTGTAAAATATGAGAGGGTATGGCCTGGGGGTAGCAACTGTAATGAAGTAAATGTGAATAACACAATACGACAGGAGATTGAAGTCCAACTGACAGAGCCTTTCACCTTCCAAACTGCCCAGGGTGTGATTTATAACCTATCATGTAACAAGAATTTTACCAATATTTACAAGGTTTTGTATATCAACCAAACTCTATGAATTTATAATTCTTAAAAGCAAGGTACAAATATTATATTCATTTAGTGTCAATCATAGCTGAATAAATAATTTCCTATAGAAATCCTATATTCAATTGGCTGAATTTGATTGTCTCTAACTATGCAAACACACTAGTAATTTAAAATGATTGTATGAACTCTAGAATGGTGACGTTTCAGCACAGAATGTCAATAGGACCTCAAAGTACCAAAGTGAAGCCAAGTCCTTTCATTGTGACACTCTCTATTGGGAGAGAGTCAGAAGGACAGTTGAGTTGAAGGCTCAGATCAGCAGGACTGATCCCCCTACACACAAAATGCTGATCGGAACCGCCAGCTAACTATAAAGTGTGATTTCTGCCACCCTCTCTTTGTGTTTAATTTGGTAGATTAACTCTCACAACTCCAGGAAACATGGTCACTGACTCATCATAAAGGGGCTTACACAGAACGCTGATGCAGAGTTGCTTGGGATACAGTATAGGGTAAAGGGTCAGGGAGGTTCCATGTCCTCTGAGATGCATTGTGCTCCAGAAACCTGGTGCTTTAGTCCGCTTTTTTGCTACTGTGACTAAAGGATGCAACCAGCAATATTATAAAGAATAAAAGGTTTATTTGAGGGCTCACGGTTTCAGAGGTCTTAGTCCATGGAAAGCTGGCTCCATTTCTCGGGACTCAAGGTGAGGCGGAGCATCATGTTGGGAAAGTGTGGAGGAGGGAAGCAACTCACATCATGGCCATCAGGAAGCAGATAGAGAAAGAGTCCATTTGCCAGATACAAATATATACCCAAAGCCCTGCCCCAGTTCCCACCTCCTCCAGCCACACCATACCACTTCTACTACCACTCAGTTTATCTCTATGAGGTGATTAAATCACTGATTGGGTTAAGACTTTTGCAATCCAATAATTTCTCCTCTGATCCTTCTTGCATTGTCACACACGTGAACATTTGGGGGACCCCTCACATGGAAACCATAACATGGGGGCAATGCACAGACCCTCTAAACCCCTTTTAGTTTTCATGGAACTTCATTGCATATGCTCTGCCAGGTGAAAATTAAAAAAAAAAAAAAAAAAAAAAACAGCAAAACGTGTCTAATCAGAGTCTTCTTATACAGGATTTCTTCCTCTCAGGTGTGGGACAGGCCTTCTCTATTATCAGAGAAAGTAAGTTCAGGAAACAGTGGGAAGGTTTCATTTTAATGGTCTTCCTTGGGAAAGACAATTTCTAGTTTGTATGGTATAACTTGCAGAGGGAGTTATAAGCCAAAACCTATAGACACAAATCAATACGTGTGTGTGTTTGTGTGTGTGTGTGTATGTACATATATATGCATAAATATATATGAAAACAGAAGAAATCCATGTATTTATGTGTATATATGTATATATACATATACATATTATATAAAACATAAAACATATGTATCTTTTTTATTGCTGTGATATTATATATGTGTATATATATATATGTATAAAATATATATAACATACTACAGAAATACAAATGACAGATACTTCACACACACACACACACATATATATATATATATATATATATATATATATATATATATATATAATATCATCATAGCCATATAAATAACACAGATATTTTAGGTTAATTTGCAATGATGTCAGGAAATATGTCCAGCATTTGAACTACAGAAGAGAAGAAACCATGATTTCTGTGCCAAAATTTTATATCATTCTTGGGATAAACTGGGTACTGCTGTGCTACTCTGGGAACAAACACAATTAATGCAAGCAACATGGAAAGAGGGCATTAGTCTTATATAGTGACTGGTAGGTATATCAGAAGACATAATCAATGTAAAAATATATATAATCGAATGTGAAGCAGGAGATAGCTAAGTTTAACTTTATAACTATAGAGAATGCTCAGTCACTGCAAAATTAAAGGCAAGATGCAAGTGTATTTGAAATTTGAAGATTTACAAAAGAATTGTTATCTTCATGGTTTTAACTTGTGAATTTCTATTTGTATTTCCACTAAACAAGAGATTCAAAAAATTTTACAACCCATGTATGTAGGAGCATTGATTCTTTTGCTTTCAAGGAGCCTGAATCAACATCTTTTGGATTCTCTTAGCACCCACTCCTCTATTTTTCCTCTGCCTGCTCCCTCACAAAGCTAGCCTGTTTTCCTATTTTCATACTTTAATTATTCTTCTGATCAGAAGAAAACATTCTGATGTTCCAATCTGCCTTAAGTCAGCATCAGTAATTCATTTATTCTTCCATAAATATTTATTGCAGTTCTCTGCACCAGTTCCTGTGTGCAACACTCAGGATACATATTGAATAAGACTTGCAAGAACCCTGTTCTTACAAAGTTCAGAGCTATTTGCAGAAGAAAATATTAAGTAGGAAACATTCATAAAATGTGGTAAATGTTAAATGAGAGAAGTAGAAAGATCTTCCTAAGATACAACAGTGAGGACCTTATCTTGTGAAGGACTCAAGGGAGACAATTCATACTTTAAAGAAGACATAGAAAAGTGAGATACAAACAGGAAATCTATGGAAATGCTTTCAGATAAGGGTTAGTTTAGTATAAAGAATTAAAATATGAAGTGATTGTACTTGATTCTAAAACCATGAGCTGTTAAAATGTTAAGGAGTAAAATTGAGGATTTTTTTCTATAGCATGAGTGCAGCCATTGAAAATCATCATCTTAAAATCATAGTTTTTTCTATATTTTTTATCATCTTAAAAATTATACAGGTTTTCTCTCAGTTGTCTTCTTTATCCTGGTCCTATGTAGTATTTCTATTTCTTGGTGATGATACACTTTCATAATTAATGTGTAAAATTTAATTACACATTGAATTAATCATGGAAATCTAGAATTCTAGATTTTTTTCATGTTTACTTTAAATAACCTAGACCTGAAATTTTGTAATATTTTTGATGGTATTCCTTTTATTATCTCACTATCCTAGTTCAAACTCTTCTTAAATTTCAGTGGGAACATTTTATCTCTCTAATCTATCATCCTTCCTTCACTGTCATTGTGTATGATGATTTTATAGTCCATTTTTATATTCACAATTTTAAAGCATAAGTCTGATGACATTTTTAATATTCAGAAACTGTATCGGCTTATAATTGGCCACAGGATAAATTATACATATTTAGATGCATATCAAAGATGCCACTCATCCACCACAACTATTTAACCATATGCTAATAATTAGTGAGCTCTGTCCTGTGCACTAAGATCTGAACACCTCTCCACGTTCTGCTTTAGCGTTCCCCTCCACTTGGAATTCTCTATCTCACCTGTGCATGTCTAAATATTGCTTATCTTTTAAGACAGCACTCACATGCTGCTTTATTCATGATTCTCAAAGCCAGCCTACAACAGCTTGATAAAATTAAATGGGTAAGAGTAATTACCTGGAGAGCAAGGCAAAGAAGTTTTTCATGAAATTATTGCAGTTAATAAGTGGAAAACCAACCAACAAACAAATACCCAGAGGGACTATTATGTAATGTACTTATATTCCATATTTGCAGCAAATCTGCTCATGATTCTGAGTGTATCACTTCAATACATATCTAATCAACAAATAATTATGCTGATTGACACAAAAAAATAAAATATCAATTCTGAATAGATACAAAGCAATTGGAAACATACAGATGGATTTGGTACCTTAATTCTAAATTATTTTAAATCTAAAAAAGAAATGGAAGGAAAGCATGTACCTTTTGCAGTTGTGAGAGCAAAAATATAATGAAATGAAGAAAAGAAGGAAACAGTGTTTGGATTGACAGGAAAACAATGGCAAAAATTCAAGGAAACTTTAAAGATGAAGGATCCAAGACAAACCACAAAATCTAACCACATGATATTTAATTCATTTCTGTTCAAACAGCCGAATCACTGTCGTCAGGTTCTGAACTTTCAGTGGTGCCAGCATGTCTTGCAGTTTATCCCTAGTCCAGTAAATCATTGACTTTGGCCAAGACAAAATGTTTTGTTTTGTTTTGTTTTAAATTTCTGCAATGGGCATTAGTAGTTCTGGAAAATTATATATACACTCTTATATAAAACTGCACACATGCACATCACACACATACACTTTCTTTTTTTATTTATTAAATAAAGATCTTTATGTTTTTCAAGTGTGAATGTATCTTAAATACAACAAAGTAAATATCAGAATAAATTAATACTTTTATTCTGATTATGACCATGATGAAACTACTATTCAATTTTTAAAAATTATTTTTTAGTAGTCAATGGATCTTTTATTTATTTATATGTGGTGCTGAGGATCGAACCCAGGACCTCACACATGCCAAGCAAATGCTCTAACACTGAGCCACAACTCCAGTCCCCACTATTCATCTTTTTATAAAATAAATCACAGTTTGTTAATAGCAATATAATACACAGAAAAACAGAAGTCTCTCTTGTTCTGTGATTTTAGTTACTTGCAGACAACCAAAGTAAGAAACATTTAATAGAACATTCCAGACATAAACAGTTCATAAGTTTACAAAACTTGTGAACTGTTTATGTCTGGAATATTCTATCACATTTAACCTATATTACACGTATGTTTCACACTATCCTGTTCATCCACTGAGGACGAATCAACCCTTTGTCCAGTGTATCCATCCTCTATATGGTACCCAGAGTTTAGTTACTTAACAGCTGTCTCAGTTCTCAGATCAGCTGTCAAGATACTGCACTTCTTGTGTCACAAGGCCTAAGTCTTTCACCCTATTGCTTCTCATCCTACAGATATTGACTCATCTCATGTCATCACAAGATAAGTAAGTTATGCATGTAACAATAATGTATTGGGATCTGGTAAAGCACTTGCCTAGCATGCATGAGTCCCGGGGTTTGATCCCTAGCACTGCAAAGAATATTAATTAATTAATTAACCAATTAAAAGATAATTCTAGAGATAAAATTCACATATTTTTTAATTATATCGTATTTTCATAATTGTTGTTAATCTCTTACTGTGCCTAATTTTTAAATTGAGCTTTATCATAGGTATGTAGAAATGGGAAAAATCATACTAAATATACAGCTTGGTATATACATACATAAGCATCTATTCAGGGTGGCAATATAACCCTTGAAGTTTAGAAAAGTCTATTGTTCTCACTTTTTCAAATGTGGGGTATTTTTAACCATTATAGACAAGATGACATATTTAGCACATATCAGAGATGTTGAAATATATTTTAAATTATATTTTTATCAGAAAAATACTGTAATAATTAGATATTATTTCTAGAGGTCTTAGGTAATTTAATGAAGTAAAGTAACTCACTAAAATGAGATATAAATGCTGGAAAAAATCTGGAGAGACTTTCAACCTTATAAATTTATTATATGCCTTTTTTTTCTTTCTTTTGAGAAGTGTTCACTAATTTTGGAGGCTATCAGCAGTTCAAAACACTTGAAAAATTTAAACATGAAAATTCACAATGTAATCATGGCTACTTAAGAGCTCCTGTAATCATGTTGTCAATCATCACAACAAACACTTATTTCAGTAGATTTCAGTATCAATAGCATTGGGGGGAGAATCAGTCCAATTTTCCTCTTTGCAGCCAGATATAAATAACAACCCATACAAAATTAGGAGAAAGAAGGAACCTCAAGTACTTCCTCTTAGAAAGTCTCTTGAACTATATTTTTCTTGGCAACCCTTCAAAGAAAAAAAAGTGCCTTTGGGCAAAATTAACAACTATCCGTTTTATAATATTTCAGTAGATTTTGGTGCAAAATTGTTAATAGAGAACATTGTTAAAAAAGAAATGACACATTTACACATGCATTGCATGTGTGTCTGTGTTTAGTGCTGGGAATCAAACCTAGGGATTTGCATATGATAGGCAAACACTCTATCACTGAGCTACACTCCCAGACCTCCCAGACCTCTTACACTAAAAGTTTATGTGAGATGAAATTTCCAAATGTAGTATTTATTTGTTTAGGCATATTTAACATCATTCATTACAAGTTAGTAGTGCTAGTTATTTAGATCTAATGAGTACATAAAATTTACAACAGGTAGAAGAAATGGGTAGTGTATTAAAAGATCTGGATGGAGTTAAAAGTATCCCATGAATATTTATTGAACATCTGCTATCCATCAGATATTGTGATGTGTGATGAGAAAATGTTAAGCAATTACTTACAATTACCTATCTATCCATTTATTCATTTATATAGAGGTTGTATTTCTTTATTGGTAAAATATCAAAGGTATTTTTATAAACAGGCTCTTTAACTCAATATCATGGATATCTTCAATCTTGTTCACACTTTCACACACACACACATAAACACACATATGCATTCCTCAAATTAGTGAATCATAATGATACATGATTGCTTATTTTCAAGTGCGATTGGAGTTTTTATTTATGTAAGTCTACAGTTGTATTTAAGTGCTCTTTACAATACAGTCCATAAACTAACAATAAAAATTAAAATTAAAAGTAGCTTTCAATTATTTGACATAAATCTTTCCTTGTGGTTGGCTTTTCATTCATTTACTTATTTTTTTGAAAGGAAATGAGAGAACATTTCCTTACATTATGAAACTAAAAGATACTCAAGAATTATCTGGTATATTTATTTCTCTAGTTTTCCAGTCATTTCACCTAGACAATCTGATTTCTTGATATTGGCAACCAAGATCTAAATGTGCTCATTGCTATTGAAATGCTGTTTCTTTGAGGTCCTCTCAAACTACAAAGCAAGGAAATACCCATGTTTATACTAAGTCCTGCACACATATGCATAAATATTTCTATCTATAACCAATAACATTTCTATTGACCTACACATATAATCATTCTGATGTCCCGAAGTCCAACTGTAATTCTTTGCTATATGGATCTTTTTTTACTTATCTGCCAATTTCAATTCCAAAAGTCAGAAATGTAACTTTTACCCTACAGCACACATTTTATACTTTTTCAATCCCATTTTGTGTCGTGTATGGGGGTGCGTGTTATGTGTGCATATGTGAAATAAGTATCATAATTTTTAATATACCACATGGGAAACCACTTTTTAAAAGAGTGGTTATTTCTTTATACTTATGCAGATTTGTATTCTTCTCGTAGTTGTTGAATTTTGTTTCGCGTCTTTTGTCTACACTGATATACAAAGAGATTTAGGTCTTCAAATTCCTTCCACTTCTTTCAGTGAGATTGACTCATGTATTTGTATTTGTACTAACATTGCGCTGAATTGTTACACTCTGCATTCTCTCCTTGGATTCCCTGGACTCCTGAAGAATTTTATTTTGTTTGCACACATTGAGGTTAACTACAGATGCTCTGAAATTCTATGGGTTTTGCTAAGTGTATACTGTCATATATGTATCAATATTAAAGTATACACAATCATGTATCTACAATATTAAAAATAATATTTTCTGTGCCCTAAAGTAATGCCCTTGCTTCGCAATTCAACCTTCCACCTCCCATTAGTGCACTTGTAAATGCTGTTTTCAATAGTTTTTCTTTTTTAAGAATACTGATAATTGTATTCAAACAACATGTAACCTTTGAAACATAGTCCTCTTCCACTTATAAGTATGTGTTTAATATTTATTTATGCCATTTGTTCTTTAAAACTCATGGATTTTTATTTATTTTATTTATTTTATTTTTTAAAGAGAGAGAGAGAGAATTTTTAATATTTATTTTTTTAGTTTTCAGCGGACATAACATCTTTGTTTGTATGTGGTGCTGAGGATCGAGCCCGGGCCACACGCATGCCAGGTGAGAGCGCTACCGCTTGAGCCACATCCCCAGCCCTTACTTGATTTTTATTACTGAGTAAAATAACATTGTGTGCATACATCAATTTCTTTATCCATTCACCTATTTAAGAACATCTTGATTGCTTCCAACTTTAAGCTATTATAAATAAAGCTGTTCAGTAATACAAATAATTTTTTTGATATAAAAATTTCAAATCTTTTAGGTAAACATGTAGGAACATAATCTTTCTAGAATATAGTAAAATTATGTTTAGTCATGTAAGAAACTGCCAAATTATGTTCCATACTACCACCAACAATGCATGAAATTTCTTTCTGCTTTGCATCCACACCTGCATCGTTATCTTCAGATTCTTAAATTTTAACATTCTAATAGTTGTGTAACAGTATGTCCTCCTAGTTTTAACTTTAAATTTGCCAGTAAAAAAGATTTGGGTTTCTTCTCTTACACTCAGCTATATTATGCATATTTTCTTTCATGAGATGTCAATTCAGATTTTACCTATTTTATGATTGACTGTTTATATGAGGTTTAATGTTATTGTATATAGCCTTTATTACATACGTAGTTTGCAGATGTTTCCCAGTTTATGTCTTTTTATTTATCTAATAACATCTTCAATGGATCAGTTTTTTTTAATTTTAATAAGGTTTAATACCAGTTTTTCTCATGTATTATACTTCCAAAGTTGTATCTAAAAATGTTATTTCAAATACAAAGCATATATAATATATTTCATGTGTTTTCTCATACAGCTTTTATGTTATTGAACTTTAAATTTAGGTCTGTGATCTACTCTGAATTATGTTGTCAGAAAGAATAGTTCTGTATTGATTTATTTCATTATGTATAGAGGTCCAATTTCCTGGTACTATTTATTGAAAAGATGATCCTTTTTTTCATATATTTGTTGATTGATTGTATACCTTCTTCTGAGAAGAAGAAGTTCCTTGGCCCATTTATTGATTGGGTTACGTGTGTGTGTGTGTGTGTGCGTGTGTGTGTGTGTGTGTGTGTGTTAAGATTTTTGAGTTCTTTATATATCCTAGAGATTTGTGCTCTATCTAATGTGCCCTTGGTTTTTACAGAGAGAGCACTAATCTCTAGGATATATAAAGAAATCAAAAATCTTAACACCAAAAAATAAAATAACCCAATCAATAAATGGGCCAAGGAACTGAACAGACACTTCCCAGAAGAAGATATATAATAAATCAACAAATGTACAAAAAAAAAATTCAACATATCTAGCAATTAGAGAAATGCATATCATATCATCTCACTCCAGTCAAATGGCAACTTTTAAGAATAAAAACAACAATAAGTGTCAGTGAGGATATGGGGAAAAGGGCACACTCATACATTGCTGGTGGGGCTGCAAATTGGTGCAGCCAATATAGAAAGCAGTATGGAGATTCCTTGGAAAACTGGAAATGTTACCACCATTTGACCCAGCTATCCCACTCCTTGGCCTATACCCAAAGGACTTAAAAACAACATACTACAGGGACTACAGGGACTCAGCCACATGGATGTTTATCACAGCACAATTCACAATAGCTAAATTGTGGAACCAACCTAGATGTAGTTCAGTAGATGAACTGATAAAGAAAATGCGGCATATATACACAATAGCATACTATTCAGCATTAAAAGAGAATAAAATCATGGCATTTATTCTCAAAAAAACAAATGCTGAGTGTTTTCTCTGATCTAAAAATTATGATTTATAATATGGGTGGGTGGGAGGTATGGGAGTATTAGATGCACTCTAGATAGGGCAAATTGGAGAGGGGGAAGGGAGAGACAGGTGGGGTAGAAAGACGATGGAATGAGATAGACATCATAACCTTAAATACCCGTATGAAGATATGTGAATGATGTGAATATACTTTGTGTACAACCAGAGATGTGAAAAATTGCGCTCTACATGTGCAATACAAATTGTAATGCATTCTGCTGTCATATATAACAAATTAAATTTTAGAAAAAGGTGATAGTTTCCCAATTAAATTACCTTTTCTTATTTGACAAACTAGTTTAGACTGTACTTTTTTATTTTATGTTATGGGTCTACTTTTGGACTATATAGTTTACTCTGTTAATATGTGTCTATTATATTTATAATACCATGCTATCTTGATTTTTATAGTTTTATGGCAAATATTAAAATTGGGTAGAGTGAGTCCTACCCACTGTTCTTCCTCAGTGCTATTCTGTCTACCCTAAATCTTTTGACTTTCCAAAGAAAATTTAAAATCAATTTGTTAAGGCTTTTTGAAAAAAATCTAACATGAGATATGTATTTGGAAGTTCTTATAGATTGTTGTTCACACAATGTATCAATGTAAAGCTGCTAATATTAAATTTCTAATTACTATCATTAACAGAGGCCAGGATTCACAAGGGCCTATTAGAGGAAGCCTGAATTTCCAGTTGCTCTGTGATTTGGGATTCAAGCAGTTGGGATTACGGCTTCTCTGCAAACAGGAGGGAAGAGAGAATTCCTCTAAGCTAAAAATCAATATTAGACAGAGTCTCTTAGAGACTCAGAAATTCAAGTGCCTTGTACCATGTTTAACCCAGATAGTTGCAGTAATGGCAGAGGGGCCCATTCCCTGCAGAGTGGAGTTAACCCAGACAGAGACTAAAACAGAACTGACAAATTTGTCATGGAAAATCCTATAGAACAGAAAAGCATCCTGAAGTTAGCTGATCCTGAGGCTGCACAGCAAACTGCCATTTAAAAAGTGTTTTGTGTTTTTCAACTGATACGTAGAGAACTGAGGCAGGAAGCCACCTTGAGGAGGCCAAGGAGATCACAGCAAATGTTGCAGGACTGTCTTGGCAAGAGTCAACTGTGTGCAGTCAGGTGTACCTGGCAGAGTGTGAGTAAAACAGGCGTAGAGAAGGTAGTATCCAGGAGACTCAAGTCTGAGTTGTGGAGAGGAGGGCTACTCATTACTCCCTTGAGTCTGACAGCCCACTTAACCAGCTAAAGGAAGTCATGTAACTAAATAGAAGGGCATGAATACACTCAGAAACTGAGTGTGGGAAGGCCATATTAATGGGGAGCACAGTGTGTGAGAGACCTGTGGAGCATTGTTCCCCATCTCCAGGGGTAGAATTCATGAAAAGCCCCTGCGGTCCACTCTCCCAACAGAAATCAGCATCTTCTTGACTCTACTTAGAAGTCTGTAGATCTAATGACTCCAGAGCACATAGGACCCAACAAAGTCCTGATCACAGCTGAGCACCAGCCACCAGAATGCCCCTGTGGGAACTCTGTAGCAGTCCCAGCCTGGGAGGGTATTGATCTGGTCTGTGCAGAAAAAACTCCAATAGACAGTACCATCCACTTTAGAATGACAAAAGGAAGTTGAAAGCTCTTTGAACCAGCTTCAGGTACAGGCCACTCCAGCGGGCAACACATCAAGGACACAGAAGAGAAAGGGGTTAGTGACTCAGTCCTTGTTTTCATTCTGTAAACCAAGAAGAAACAGAAAGAAGGACAGCTGTGTATACCATCCGTCCTTGTCCACAGTCTTGACCACCTCAGTGGAAGTGATTCTTTTAGTTATTTTTTAGTATGAATCTTTTTTCCTCTTTTCTTTTTCTTTTTTATTGTGTGTGTTTGTGTGTGTGTGTGTGTTTTGTGTGTGTGTTCTTACTGTGCTGATTTGCTTGTGGAGATATATATCTTTTTTCCCCTCATCTTTAGTATTTTTTATGATTTTTATTTTTTCTTATCTTGGCTTTTGAGTGCTAGGATTTTTCTTTCTCTTACTTATTCTAATGTCCAAATTCTCTTCTTCTCTCTTTTTTTTCCTTTACTTTGTTTCCTTTTAATTTGTGTTACTCCTCCTTCTTTATAGCCATCCCTTGCTACATCTCTACTACTTTCTCTGTTTGATTTTGAACATTCTAAACTTTCTTTCACTTTCTTAACATTCCTATCACATTTTTTCTTCTCTCTCTCTCTTCTATTTATTCATTTATTTTGGTAAGAGGATAAAATGCAGGGGTGCTTCGCTACTTAGCTATATCTCCACCTCTTTTTGCTTTTTTTATTTTGAGACAGGGCCTCTTTAAGTTGGTGAGGCTTACCTGGAATCTTTTAACTATCCTGCCTCAGCATCCTGAGTTGCTGGGATTACTGGTATGCACCAACACAACCAGCTCTCTTCTTTCAATGAACTTTATTTTCACCATCTTTTATAGTTATTTAGTTTATATAATCCATGCCCCCCACCATTCACATCAATGCAGTTATTTGTATTGTGGACAGTGTAGTTGACTCCTGCTGTCTACTTTAATGCCAGAATTAGTTCATAGTTATTTAGTGTCTTGCTATTGACAATTGATAACACATATTTCTTTTCTTTTTTCTTTTTTTCTTTTCAGTGGCTATTAGTGTTGCAAATGTCATAGTAGATGCTGAGTATTTTGTTTAATACTGTATGTTACTTGCTTTGATTGTCTCTATGGTTTGTTTTCCCCCTTTCTGAGAGGTGTTGGGATCTACATGGATGCAAGTTCACAGAGTAGAGATTCTGATGTTGAGCTAAACCCAGAGATGACACACTTTGTTCAACAAACAAATTAATCACACAGAAAGATATTTTAATATACAGGAAAAGACAAAAACCCTAAACTAATGACTAGTTCCCAACTAGAAATGTTGGTGTGGGCCCACAGACATCAGCTTCTACCGTAAAAATAGAAACACTTAACACAAAGGCTGGGGATACCATATCCATGAAGGTTCTGAATCTAAATCACTTTATACCACTTTAGTACTTGTCCAAAAAAACCCAGATACAACAGTGAAAGATAAATCTATACCAACATATGTATGAAACACAGCACAGGAACCCAACAAGTATAAAATCATCATAAGACCTCCGAAAGTCCAAATTTACCAGTAAATGGTACCAATGATATCGAATTGGATGAAGTACCAGATAAAGAATTCAAAAGAACGATTATAAAATGATTGATGAATTCCAAGAGAACACAGAAAAACATCTGAGTGAATTAAGGAACTTAGTACAGGATAGAAAGGATAAACTCAATAAGGTGGTAGAGCTATTGAAAACAAACCAAATAAATTTTGGAAATGAAAGACACAATATCCAATAAAATGGTCAGTTGAAAGGCTCTCTAATAGAGTAGATACTACTAAAGACAGAATCTCAGATATGCAAGACAAAGCAATGGCTTGACCATCCAGACAGTATTAGAGAAAAGAAAGTAAGTAATAAGAATATACAAGAACTCTGGGACAACATTAAGGGACCAAATTCAAGAATCATTGAAATTTAAGAGATGCTATGAAATTCAGGCTAAGAGCATAAAAAATCTGCCTAACCTTGAGAATTAAATGGACATACAGATATTAAAGAAGGCATTCAGAACCCCAATATATAAGATTAAAAATAAATAAAGAACCTCTCCATGACATAAAATTATTAAAATGCCTAACACAGAGAGAAAGGATCGAATTTTAAAAGATTCATGAGAATAACATCAGGTCCCACTTAGAGGCAAATCAATTAGAATTACTCCTGATTTCTGATCACAGATGTTAAAATCCAGTAGTGCTTGGAGTTATGTGCTCCAAATTCTAAAATAAACTGTCAGCCAAGATTGCTATATATATATCAAAGTTATTTTTTGGAATCAAAGAAGAATTAAAAACCTTCCTAAGATAAGCAGAAACTACAAGACTTCATGCCTTTATATGGTAGTGCATGCATGTGATACCAGAAGCTCATGAGGTTGAGAAAGGAAAACCACAAGTTTAAGGCCAGTTTCAGCAACCTAGCAAGGCCCTAAGAAATTTTGTGAGACCCTAACTCAAAATAAAAACAATAAATTTGAAATTAAAAAGGGGTTTTTGGATTTAACTTAATGATAAAACCTCTGGTACCAAAACAAAACAAACAAACAAAAATGGAATTCATGACTACTAAACCTGAATTAGAAAAAAAAATAAGGAAATACTACACACAGAAGAACTCAAAACTAAACTCCAGAACTTAAAATTTAAAAAAAAATTATTTAAAGAGTAATTAACAAATTAGAAACAGGGCCAAATTAAAGAATAGAAATGATTTAAAATAGCAAGAATGAATAAACCTCTCTCTTTGATAATATTAAAAATAAAAGTTCTCAAACTCCAATTAAAAGACATTGACTTTTATAATGGTTTAATAAACAAGACCCAACCTATTCCATTTGCAAGAGACTCACCTCACTGGCAATGATAAGCATAGGCAAAAGATGAAAGGATGGGCATTGATATACCATGGAGTTCTGAAACAGGCAGGAGTAGTGTCTCCTATGTCCAGTAAAGCAGACTGTTAGCTAAAAGTTATCAGAAGAGAAAAATATGGTCACTTCATGCTGATTAAAAGAACAATCCATTAAAAAGATAAAATGGTAGTGAATGTTTTTATGCCTCCAAAATTGATGAACTTAATTACATAAAATAGACATCAATAAAGACTCAAATAGTCCCTGGTACAATAATACTGGTGACATTAAAATACCTCTCTAACCAAAAAGCAGCTTTTTTAACAAGTGGTGCTCGAAAATCTTATTATCCATCAGTAGAAGAATGAGACTAGATCTGTATTTATCACCCTGCACAAAAGACAACTCAAATTGAATCAAAGATCTAGGAATTTCAACAAAAACTTTGTGACTCCTTGAAGAAACTGTAGCATCAATACTCCCACATATGTGACCTGGCAAAGACTTTCTCAACAGGCCCTTTTAAGCTCAGGAAATAGTGCCAAGAATTAATTAGTGGGTTGGCATCAAATTAAAAAGCAATAATAAAATATTTTAAAAATAAAAATAAAATAAATTCAGAGAAAATTCAAATACCCAAGAAGTTGAACTACCTTTTTAGCATTATTTTAGTACCTGCATTTCAGTACATATTCTAAGGATTAAGTAATATACAAGGAATATATGCTAAAATATTACTTTAGCAATTAAAAATAGTATTTTCCATTGATTTTAATTTTCTTTAGAATTTATGTCATATTTAACAAATGTTTAGTTGATTCCTTGGGATTTTCTATATAGATAATCATATCATCTGCCCAAAATGATAGTTTTCTTTCTTTCTTTCCAATCAATATATCCTCTAGTTTTATGTTCCATCATCTCTCTTTTCCCCTCACTCCCTCTCTTCCATTCTTCCTTCCTTCTCTCTCTCTCTCTCTCTCTCTCTCTCTCTCTCTCTCTCTCTCTATTACTTTCTACCCTACTGTACTAGCATGGCTTCAAGTGCAATATTCAATGGACATAGTGAGAAATAACACCCTTGCTTAGTTCCCATTCTCCCCCCAAAATGGTATTGAGTTTATTACCATTAAGTGGAATCTTTACTTGTCGTTTTCTTTTTTTTCACATAGTAATTAATTATTTACTAAATTCTCTCTAGGTCCTAGAAATAGGCATCTCAGAGTGAACAAAGTGCCTGGATTCCTTCAGGATACTGGTTATTGTTATCTTTTTTTATATATGACAGTAGAATGCATTACAATTCTTATTATTTATAGTGGGATAGGGAGTGGGCGCATTGGAGGAATAGAGAATCTCTAGAAAGGGCAGAGGGGTTGGAGGGGAGGGGAGGGAGCATGAGGTTATTAATGGTGGGATGTGATGATCATTATTATCCAAAGTACTTGTCTTTTTTTGATGATGTTTGTCAATGAATTGTTCTTTCATGGGACCTAAATATTGCAAATCATACAATTTTGATAAAATAGACTATTTTATAGTCAATAAGTGTTTATCAAAAGATAGCAATAAAAGTTAAAACAAGCCCAGAATTCTCCTTTAAATCAATAGAAATAGAAAGGAAAATGGCAGAATAGAAAAATGCACAAACAGACACTTTAAACTAAGACACCTTACAAGAGGTTACTCAATAGTTACATGAAAATTTATCAATCTTGTTACTCTCTAAGAAAAAAATTAAAACAATAATATATCTCTATTCACTTATCACAATAAATAATATTTTAAAAGGCTGAGATATATATAATGCTATTTTAAATATTACATACCATATTGAATTGTATTATATAGTATGGTTTTACTTACTAATATTTTATGCAAAACATTAATTTCATTACACATTATTTTCTGCATTGTAAAAATCATGCTATATTTTCTTGTGAATAATCAAATTATCAAACAAATATAAAAATATGATGTAACAAAGTCATTCACTTTCCCTCTTCCACAGATATTCCTGGTATTGAACAACTCTTCTCAGTTTGCATTTATGTTTGTAAGATGCTTTCAATTCTCATATAAAGATATATATCTATAGACACTACATTCCTGCATATAACTGTAATTTTATTTACAGAAAATGAGAATTTATGCGACTACTGAATTGAAAGATTAATAGTAAAGAATACAAAAATATATAGAAAGCAAAACTGAAACAAGAAATAGCATATAATACTCTACCAGAGATATAACTTTTCCAGGTTTCCAAGATTGTAGAGGCAAGTGTGCCTGTGACTATCTCCCTTTATGTTATAGTTTGGTCATGCAGTAGAAGTTTGCCTTTAACATTTGCAATGAACTATATTGTCACATTCCATCAAAATGCATATACTGAAGCTGCAGCCTCCAAGTTATGGCATTTGTCCGTAGGGCCTTTACGGGGTAATTACTGCACTTCTTCAAAGAGATCATGTGAGGATGCAACAGGGGAACCAACCATATGCAATTCACTTAGTGGACCCCCAGCAGACACTGAATCTGTCAGCACCTTTCTTGGACTTCTTATTTTCAGAACTCAGAAATAAATGTCTGTTTGTTTTAAAACCACTAAATCTAGGCGATTTTTTATAATATCCCACACTAATTCAGAGATCATCGGTATCAAGAGGTCAGGATGCAGCCAGGTGCAGCGGTGCATGCCTGTAATCCCAGGGAGGCTGAGATAGGAGGATCAAAAGTTCAAAGGTAGGCTCAGCAAAAGTGAGACTCTGTCTCTAAATAAAATACAAATTAGGGCTGGAGATGTGACTCAGTGGTCAAGTGCCCCTGAGTTCAATCACCAGTACCCCCCTCCAAAAAAAAAAAGTGAGGATGCTAGGGTAACAAATGATTAGCTATGTGGCAGTGACTTTAGAAAGGGGCAAGAAGGTGGAAGAGTTTTCAGGTGAATGCTGAAAGAAGTCAAGATGGTTGTGAGAAATTTTGAAATTTGATTCTGAAAGACTCAGAAAAGAAAGAAGGTAACTAGAGAGAAAGCCTCCACTTTCTCTGAGAATAGGTAAGTAATCATGCACAGAATGTTGGTGAAGATGTAGGTGGTAAAGGCCATTTTTAATGAAGGATTGAGAAGCAGAAATTGTAGGAAAGGTGACCCTTGCCTTGCTTTCAGGTTACAGAAAAATTGCCTGGATTGTTTTTGTGTCTCAGTATTTAGTAGAAGGTAGAAATTGTGACTAATATAATTGGATATTTAGCTCAGGAAATTTCTAAATGTGAAAGGATCATCTTGTTTCTTCCTGACTTGATTCTTCTCTCAAGAAGAAAGAAATGTCATTAATGTGTGATTACTAAGCAAAAAGGAACTAGAATTCAAAGAGTTGAAAAATTCTTGCCTAATCTTTATTGTACAAAATGAAAAAAAAATAAATATGAAGGTGACATTAAGGGTGCCACAAGCATCCCTGTGATATGGAGATTAGTGTAGGTGTGAACCAGGGACTTAAGGAACTGTCAAACTGAAGTGAAAGAAATGGAGGAAATGAATAAAGAAAGGTTTTTTTCTGAGTTTTAGGGTTTTATAGGACAGCATAGAGATATTTGATTATGAATATGCTCTGTTCTACAAGACAAGGGGAAAAGAACCCCCAAAACAGTTCAAAGACAATCAGACACACTCCTGGGTTTCAGAAGGGGCCAATCACTTTAATTTCCACAGGCCAGAGAACAGCCAACCAGACAAGAAGAGGTCAGGGCTTCCCAAACTCCAGGGGTTCAGTATTATGAGGAAGAACCTTGGGGGCAAGATTTCAGCCCTTATGAATCCAGAAGAAACAGGGCATGTTAGGCCTGTAATACAGAGCATACAGATTAACCTTGAGACTTAACATCTCAGGGAAGTTGCTCTGCAAGATTTCAGATTAATAAAACCGATTATCTGTTATTCCTTCCTCCTTTTCTACTTATCCCATTTGTTGAAAATTCTATGCATTTCCTCCATTGTATTTTGGAATCACATAATTTTAGAATTTACAGGGAAATGGATGGCATTAGAGCAGATTATGCTAAGTGAAGCTAGCCAATCCCTAAAAAACAAATGCCAAATGTTTTCTTTGACATAAGGAGAGTAACTAAGAACAGAGTAGGGTCGAAGAGCATGAGAAGAAGATTAACATTAAACAGGGATGAGAGGTGGGAGGGAAAGGGAGAGAGAAGGGAAATTGCATGGAAATGGAAGGAGACCCTCAGAGTTATACAAAAGTACATACAAGAGGAAGTGAGGGGAAAGGGGAAAAATAATACAAGGGGGACAAATGAATGTCAGTAGAGGGGGCAGAGAGAGAAGAGGGGAGGGGAGGGGAGGGGAGGGGGGATAGTAGAGGATAGGAAAGGCAGCAGAACACAACAGACACTAGTATGGCCATATGTAAATCAATGGATGTGTAACTGATGTGATTCTGCAATCTGTATATGGGGTAAAAATGGGAGCTCATAACCCACTTGAATCAAAGTGTGAAATATGATATATCAAGAACTATGTAATGTTTTGAACAGCCAACAATAAAAAATTTTAAAAAAATAATAATTTTTGTATTTATAAGTTCACAAGAAAAAAGAAATTTTGCCACGAAATGAGCTGTATGTCCATTGCCACCCACATCTGGAGTGATATTTAGATGACATGTTGGACTTTAGAATTTTGACAATATTTGGATAAGTTAAGTTTTGGAGGGCTGTTGGAATGGAATGAATGTTTTCTGTATCAGAGGAAAACATGAATTTGGGGAACCCCAGGAAGAATGAGAAGGATTGGAATTTGTACTCATTCTGTGAGTTTATATGTGGAAACTTTAATCCCAATGTGGTAGTAAGTAGAGGCAGTATCTTAGTAACTATGCCATGAGGTAAATCCTCATGTGTGCTTATTATAAGATGCCAGAATTTTAGCTAGCTCTCTTTCTCCTACATAAGAACACAACTGGAAGACAACCATGTGCAAACCAGGAAGTAAGACCTCACTAGATACCGGATCTGCTAGCACCTTCATCCTGGATTGATGAACCTCTGGGATTATGAAAAATAAATATGCATAGCTCAAGTCAACCACTAAATGGTGATTTGTTAGTAGTCTAAACTAACACACTCTCCTCTTGAATATCTCCTCAAACTCTTGTGAATTGCAGACACTTCCTCTCCCCCTATACTTCCTCCAACTTGTGAAACACAAGAGACTCTGGTTCCACATCTACATGAGAACAGGGATGGGAAACACATGGAATCTAGGATTCCTAGATGTCTACTGCCATACCAAACGAAACAAATCTTATTCGATAAGCAGTATTTTTCACTAGTCTAAAACATGTTCGTCCTTGAATCATACATCTTCTTTTCAATGTTTTTCCATCTAACAATAAATTATAAACATTATGACTTAAGTATCAGCATTGAGTGATTTCAATTTGAAATTAAAAACATAATACCATCTATAATAGCACCAAATATAAAATATTTATGTAACTATCTAATAAAATATGTACTGGACAAATAAAACTAAAAACCTTTGAAAATGAAATCAAAGGTCTAAATATACAGAGAGATGTATGATGTGTGGGGATATTGTTAAGATACCAATTTCTCCAATTTATCTATTCATTTAATGCAGTCTTGATTGAAATACTAGCAAATTATTTTGTGAATATCAATGGATTCATATGATTATATAGTAAAGCCTGAAGTCAGAATAGTCAACACAATACTGAAATGGAACAAAGTTGAAGGAGTACAAGACTTTCTATAAATTTTCACTAATCAAGAGAGAGGTATATTAGCAAAGAATAGATGCATGGATCAATGGAGCAAAATAGAGAATTCAGATATAGGGCAACATAATTATAGCCAACTGATCTTTGACAAAGGAGCACAGATGATTAAATGGAAAAGAAATGTCTTTTCAACAAATAGTGCTGAAATAATTGGACTCCATGTGGAAAAAAATAATGAACACAGACACAGACCCTCCAGCTATAGAACATGAAAGAATACATGAACAGCTACTTGTGGGTCCTGAAAGCCAGACTGTAGCAATCAGATGGTTGCAAAAAATGGAGTTAAAATAAATGCTTCTTATGAAGTTACCACCCCTTCTCCCCACCCTCAATCTGAAATCATTGCCTAGGAAATCAGGAAATGGTCAACACAGCACTGGACCAAGAGAACTCTGAAGGAATATTTCTCCTTTGTGTACATTATCCAGGAAAGGGACATGTAAATCTCAGGCATGATATGGAAACTTCAACCTTTTCTATTACCTTTATTTCCTCCTGTGTCCCACATTCCACAGCTCAAACATCCCGTGATGGTAGTGACAGTAATTGGTAATGGCAGCCCTCATACAAACTGCTAGAGAAGGGTTGCTTCTTTTATACCCTGTGGAGCTACAGGTCCTAAAATAAAGGGCCAGTTTCATGAGTTTTTTTTGTTTGTTTGTTTTGTTTATTGTTCGCTTTCTTTCTGTCTGTCTGTCTTCTGCAGCTTGAAGTAGGAAATAGGCACACTTGTGGAGTTGGTACCTAGTCTTCACTGAGCTAAATCTCTATTGCTTCATGCTCTAGAGCACAGCCAATAACCACTCCAGGTTATTAAGCAAAGAGGCAGGAAATTATGTCAGTGGCCAGTGAAAGGAGGTACCAGGAGTCAAGCTCACAAGTCATTCCCCAAGTCCCTAAACTCTGCAAATGAGAGAAGTGAGATTATAAGCATTTTTTTATAATTGGAAAAGTCATAGAAATGAACAAGTAAGTGGAATATTTCTGTGAAATCTCCAACATGTCTCAGTTGTCCTCTTATAACCATATTCAGTTAGTTCAGGGCACTGTTATGGATACTGTAAACTGCCATGGCACTGGTGGGCAGATTTACTACAGAGATGTATTAGAGTAAAGCTAGTGGGCAATGGCAGGCCAAAATGGTGTCTAAACCAGCTTAAGCCAATTAAGTCCTTTTGGTCCTAAGACAATAGTGGTTTACTGTTTGTTTGTTTTTTTACAGGATATTATTATTATTATGTAAACTCACATTATTGGAAAATGAAATCATGTTGCAAGTGGAGCTATGGCCAGGGCTCAGGTAAGGGAAGCAAGAAAAACGGTAGAGAAAAGGAAAGAGGAAAATGCCTGGCAGGCATGGGTAACACAATTGCCCAGGAGACTGCGATCATTAAAGACCCAGTATTTAGACAGATGAACAAAAAAGGGGGTACAATGGATGTCAAAATGAAGTAGGTTTTGGAGATGAAGTAATACGTATAAGAAACTTCATAAAGTTAATGAAGAACTCATGGGCATTACTCAAACCTGCACATACACGTATGAATCTGGTCTTATGGGTATATAACAGACTTTGAAAATTGAGCCAATAGAAACCAATCAGTTTTCAAACTGACGTGAAGCATACACAGAAAAGACCTGAATAGCACAGAAGTTATAAAAGTAAAGTGAAATTGGATCCACAATGCACAGAATTCTGATTACAGCTTGCATCCAGATTCCCTGCTGAAACAAGTGAACAAAATCAATCACCATTCTCCACAGGATTTAGACAAAATTCAAAGACTAAAAATAATAAGCAAAATGGGCTGAATACAATTCAAAATTATGAACTTATATAGAATCAAATAATGTATTGAAAGGTAAATCACTAGTATGGGGGTTATGAATACCAATATAAGATGAATCTTGGCTGTTTTCTCATTAAGCATATCCAATCACACCATAAACCTACATGAGACTATTTCTCTTACAGTTGTTTATAAAACCTTAACTATGTGATCTCTGACTATCTTGCCTACTACATAATTTATTTTCTCCATACTTTCTCTTTCTTTTTCTTTTATCCATTGGTGCATTAAAATTATGCTTAATGGTGGGATTCACTGCACCATATTCATACATGTACATAACATGTTGGTCAATCGCATTCCAAAGTACCTTCCTTTCCTTCCTTTCTCCTCCTGATCCACTTATGCTATTCTAGAGATTGCTCCTGTGATGTTATTATTATTATTAATGTTTTTCAATTAATGCAACACATTTGTATAATGCATGGACATCACATAATTTGGTAGGTTTTATTCCCCAGTGCTTCCCCATCCCCTGCCTTCCTTCCCTCCTTCTTGATCCCTTTCCTTTACACTCTTGGTCGCCTATTTTTGTGAAATCCCCCTTTTTATATCCCCTTTCTTTTTTTCTCTCTACCTTTAGAGTGTGAGAGAAAACTCTTGACCTTTGACTTTCTGAATGTGGCTTATTTCACTTAGCATGAGGTTCTCTATTTTCAGACAGTTACCAGAAAATGGCATAATTCCTTATGTCTGAGTAAAACTATTGTGTATCTATACCATATATTCTTTATCCAGTCAGCTGTTGATGAATACCAAGGACTATTCCATTACTCGGCTATCGTGAATTGTGCTGCTATAAATATTGGTATGCATGTTCCACTATAATATGCCGTTTTCAGATCTTATGGATAAATTCCAATGAGTGGGATAGCTGGGTCATATGGTGGTTCCATTCCTAGCCTTTTGGAGAATCTCCATACTGCTTTCCAAAGTGGTTATACAGATTTGCAGTCCCAACCACAAGGTATGAATGTACTTTCTCCATATCCTTAACAGTGTTCATTATTATTCATACTCTTGATGATTTGAATTATAGTTGGAGATGAAATCTTAGTGTAGTTTTGATTTGCGTTTCCTGATTCCTAAGGATGTTGAACGTATTTCCATAGATTTGTTGGCCATTTGTATTTCATATTTCAAGAAATATCTTTTTTAGTTTCTTCAGCCATTTATTGATTGGTTTATTATTATTGTATTTTTTGGTGTTAAGTTTTTTGAGTTCTTAATATTTTCTGTATGTTAATCCCTTGTGAGAAGAGTAGCTAGCAAATATTTTGTAACATTCTGTAGGCTCTCTCTTTACATTCTTAATCATTTTCTTTGTGATGCAGAACCTTTTCAATTTGAGGCCATCCCAGTGATCAATTCTTGACTATAAATGGTGAGAGTGAATATCCTTATTTTGTTCCATATTTTAGTGAAATCGTTTTCAACTTTTCCTCCACTAAAATGTTGGCTTGGGGTTTGTCATATGTAGCTTTTACGAGGTTGAGATAAATTACTTTATTTCTAGTTTCTTCAGTGTTTTTAACATGAATGATGGTGGATTTCATCTAAGACTTTTTGTTCATCTATTGAGATAATCACGTGACTTTTGCCTTTAATTCTCTTTAAGTGATTAATTTATTGATTTGAATATGTTGAACCAATATTGCATTTCTGGGATTAAACTAACTTGATCATGGTGCACACACTCCTTCATTTTTTTAAAAAATATGAATGGCTAGTATCTTGTTAAGGATCTTTGCATCATTGAGGATATTGGTTTGTACTTTTTTCTCCTTAATATGTCTCTCTGCAGACATCCTCTTTCTCTCTCAGTTATTGTCTGTAATTTTTTCCAATTTCTCATATGTACCAAGTTATTTTTGTGTCTTAACTTTATAGCATCGTGTTTGTAACATCTACCACTATATGTGTACTTTTATATATTCTATTTTTTGTCCTCTTCTTCTCTTTCTTGCTAAACTGCTTACTTGTGTCAGTTTATGAATGATTCATAGGTAGTCTTGCTTGATCCATTCTAAACCTCTTATGTACACTTCCATTGGTTAATAAACTAATAAAATGAAATAAAGCAATGAGGATCTATTTCTCTTTTGATAAATTTTATTAGGCTTTTAGAATATGAAGACAAAAATAGATTGTTGTAGATTTTTCTGGTGGGGAACTAGAGAATTATCTTGAAACACTAAAAGTTTGTTTCACTATACATTAAGACATTTGGCCTGATACTTAAGACATTTCCAAGAATGTGTTACCCACTCTCAGTGTGAAACATTTTCATTTATCTTATTTCCAAAGGAGTTCAAAGTTATGAAATTATCTAAAAATAAACAATTTTTTTCTTTTAAAAGTTATTTCAAACCAACATATATTCTTATTAAGAAAAACTGTGCCAAATGAAAACTTAAAAAAAAATAACAAATTTTCAGTTCTAGGAGAAATGTTGAAATTTCAAACATCTATACATACACTTTTCCCCAGGCACAGCAATTCATAATGGGGTTTATAAAAAATGTATATTTTTAGAGTGTGAAGATTAAGAAATAAGTAATTGATAATACTTGTAGTAAATAACAAATGAAAGAAAATGGAAAATAAATTATGAATACTTGTGAGTATAAGAAATTAGTTTTAATTATTTCAGTATACCAATAATATTCTTTTAACTGGTTTACATTTGTAGGTTATCATTCCTCCTTAAAGATAAAACTTTTCTAATTTTTTTCACCTCTTCAGAGGGTACTTTATGTGGGATATTAGTTGATCCAATTCTTTAGTGTGTGTGTGTTTGGGAGGGAGGGTGTTACTGGAGATTGAATGCAGTGGCCTTTATCACTTAGTCCTTTTCATTTCTTACTTTGTTATTTGGAAACATGTTCTCATCAAATTACTGAGCATCTCACTAGGTTGCAGAGGCTGGCCTGGAACTTGCGATGCTCCTATCTCAGTCTCTGGATTCCTTAGGATTACAATCTGGCTCTACCCCATTTCTTAGCCATTCTATCAGATATAGCACAGGAAATCATTTCTAAATGTTTTATTTGTACCTTCCTGCAAAAATTATGAACTTAGAACACATCCTCCCATATGTTACCTTTGATTCTATTATTCTTTGATTCTGTGATATTATAATCTATTTATTTGTATATTCCCACAAAATAGAAGGTTTAAATTGTTTTCGTTGATCCTATATTGGCTATAGAAAAAGGAGGTAGAGTGATAGACATGTATAAAGCTATGGGAGAAAGTGACAGTTTATATAGACTTTTTACTACTACTTTTTGATTGAGGTTGTGGTGGCACCTAGGAAGTAATGATGGGATTTGAGTTAAGGTTTTAACATATATTCAGGAGCATATATCAGTTCTTTTTTTCATTTTCAGCCTATAACTTATTAACTGATTAACATACCCTATCCCTTTTCCATCCTTCCGCCCTTTTAATAAAGTTTTGGACATCTGAGTATTTTTCTCTTATCAACAAACATTATCAGACTTTCTTTTGCATGCTTTGAAAACAGAATAGGAAAGACACCTCTATTCCTCAATTAGAAAAGTGCAGGAGAAAAATCCCAATGTCTGAGCTTTTATTTTCTTTATACCTTTTAGTGATTAAAGGAGGAAGTTCAAACACTTTTTCAACTTTTATTATGCCTCTAGCAGCAAACATAAATGTTAAAGGTAATGGAAAAACCAAAACAACAAACTTCAGGTGCTTTAGTTTAAAGTACACTGCCTGTTGACTCCTCCTATGGCAACATAATTATAAAATCACAGTTTCTCATATTTAGAAACGTCAGAAGTAAAAAAAAAAAAGTGAATGTGTATTTGTGCACTATTCAGAACAATCTTTTTAATGTTCCATTTAGCAAAAATTCCCTGGTATAGCTTTCCCTCTTTCTTTATGAAACTTCTAAAGAACAAAGTTAGTGCTTCCAAGTAGATTTTATTTTCATGCACGATCTTGTGTATATTTCTGAATATTCTAAGATAGAATAAAAACATCATCTAGTCCACTCATCTCTACATCTCTTTTCATAAATTTCAAAAAAATAATCATTTACCTATGTGATTATGAAAGTAAGTACCCTTATAACATAATAAATTTTAATAGTCCTAAAAAACTATTGTTTTCTAAATATTTATGATTTAATAACTAATACCTAACAAATAACACTCACTTTAGCACTCATTTCAGTAGTATTTATCAACTCACTGTACATTAAATTTATTTTCTATTTTTGAAATTCATAGGCAGGCATGTTTTCCTCCTATTATTACCCCAAATCAACCATCATTTGAAATATGGTTCAAGTAAAATCTCTTACTTCATCAACTCTAGTTCTAATATTCTCCAGCCATACAGTATGCCTTCATGAAGTACATCCATACATGTCAATATTTATATGCCTTACTTCATGTCAATATTTATATGCCTTTCTTTACATTAAATTTAATGTACTCCTTTCTTCTGTCTGATCAGACTTCTACAATTTATAGGTGAAGACAAATACCACTTATGTCTTTCTACCCAGAACAAGGACCTCCCAAAAGTAAGAAATCATTCATTAAATTAAAGCGTTTTTGGTTTGTGTTCTGTTTTTAAAGAGACATATGATGGAACACTTGAAATAATGGTGCATTCAAATGAATTTCATAGGAAAATTATAGCACTAGGAAAGCACTCTCAAGGGTAATCACCTATTCTTGCAGTGAGGCGGAGAGTGTTGCTGCCCTTTAAATGAGTGTTATCATTCCTTCAAAATTGATTTTCTTGTTTGTTTGTTTGTTTGTTTTACTTTAGAGAGAACCCTTCAGAAAAACATACAAGGAAACAGACAAAATCACTCATTCACTGTGATTCAGTCTTTTTTTGGAAAGTAGAGCCAATTTTGCTCATTATAAGACTAAATTATTCACCCCAGACGCCTTCCTGTCTACCATTTTAGAATAGGAGGACCTTAACCTCTAGAGGGTAATCTAATCTCCCATGTTAGGCTGAGTCATCCTGTTTAGTCACAATCACTTTTTCAATGTGGGACCAATTAGGCCTTGATCGGCTCAGTCTGGGCATCTCATGATTAGATGGACAGACTATGTAACATTTTTTAAAATAATTACTCTTTGCATACACTTTATAGTCATCATGAATAACTTCATGAGACAAAAGTCAGTTTTCCACATTTACTGGAGATATCTGAAACCTCTCTATTCTTTTAATTAATAAATCATCATTATTATAGAAGATGACATAGAGTGATATATGTTAGTGCCTACTAATTATTAATAAAACATTAACAGCTGTAAACTTTCAGGATGCTCTTGCTAAATTTCAGATATAGTTCTTTTTTGCTGTTGGCAATGAAGGGCTGAAAATTTCCTGACTGGGCTTTAAAATAGCTGAACAATTTATGAGACAAAACCATGTTGCACAGTAGAAGCATGTGTAAAAGGTTAAATTCATTATGACATAAGTATTCTAAGGGGTTAGAAGTTGAAAAATGTCATGTAAGATTAATGCATGAAAATTATGATGCTAATGACTTATGGCAGCTGCTCCTGTTATTCACTGTTTTGGTCCTTATGTCATTTTTAATGTTAATTTTAAAAAGCATATATTATTAATTCTGAAGCTATTTTGTTGTCTGTCATAAAATAATTTACTTATCTTGACTACAAATGCATTTTTTTTTTTACATTTAAGAGTATCTTATTAAACACCTAAACTTTTCAGGATTCTGTCCTGGTTTTTGAAATGGAAATGTTCTTTGTAAGAAATGTGATTACAAAATTTCAATTCCAACCTATTTTTGTGAGATTTTTTTTAACACAAGTGAAACATCTATAAAGAAAAATATTATTGATTTAGACAACTAGACCACATCTTCCTAACCACAAAACGACTGAAATGTGGGCCAGATGATTCTGTGTCATGCAAGGCTGCCTGTACTTTGGAGAATATATAGTAGTAGCATGCCTGGCCTTTCCTTGCTGCACTAGTGGAAGGAGCCGACACACGCACCTCTCTATAATCCACCTCTCCTTGGGGTAAAATCATCCCCAACTATCACCAGTAAACCAGCAGAGCAGTGGACAAATCACATAACTTAGAAAAATTACCTGTGCCAGTAATATGACTTCTGCATTTATAAATTAGAACATTTTAACAGTTTATGCAATATTTATACTTTTTTTCGAACTTGAGACCTTTTAAGCAATATGAGATTTTAGTGTAAAATTCCAGTTTTTGACTAGCTCAATGTTCAGTTTTTTGTTTGATGTAAATAATTCATCATGGCATAGCAAAGGTGAGATTGGCTTTTTTTCAGAACAGTGTTCTGAAAGCTACATTTTTTTCTAACCTGCATATTCTTTTTCTTTTTAATATTTATTCTTTAGTTGTAGTTGGACACAATACCTTTATTTTATTTATTTATTTTATGTAGTGCTGAGGCTTGAACCCAGTACCTAGCATGTGCTAGGTGAGTGCCCTACCTCTGAGCCACAACCCCAGCCCTAACCTGTATATTCTTGATACTAGAAAAAATTCTTTTGACTCAAGTATATAACATTATTAATTTTTTCTCAAACATGTTTTCTAACAGTAAACCATTTAGTTCTGTTTTTAACTCTAACGTCTCTTATTGAGAAATTGGTTAAGCAATTAATATGCCAAAATTAGGGAACTGTAAAAATTGTGGTTATTTCTAGAATTTCTTTTGAATTTCTAGGTATAATCTCATAATATATGGCATCCCACACCTCATGACTATCTTTGCTCAATGGTTGAGTATTTATAACAGATCATATTTCTTAGGACCTCCAAATATTCAGAATATCCATGCATTTATGTACTTAATTTTTATGCTTGCAAGTTTATTCATCCAGTTAACATTTCTAGACTTTAGACTGTATGCTTACAATTGTGTTGAGGTTGACGAGAGAACAGGAGAATGTCAGACAAAAAAACATTAAGCCTTCTTTAGAGATTTTACATTGTATTCAATAAAACAAATCAATGGAACATAGAGTATTTGAAATAATAATAATAGGTACTGTGGGAAAGAGATTAGTGGTAAGAAAAAGAATATTTATGGGGATTTTATGAAGCCATGATACATCCATGATGAGGTGAGACAATGGCAAGAATTGGCAGGTGCAAGAGTAAGAACAGTCCAGCAGGGAGAAAAGCACATGCAAAGGTCCTGGGTGTGGAGGGGGAAATGCAAGGAGGCCAGGTTGGGAGGACATACTGAGCAAAGGGACAAACACTATACAACAGATGAGAGTGGTAAAATAGTGTTATGGTTGAGGATTTTTAATTTAAACAAAAATAAAAATGTGGTATTGGCATAGAAATAAACAAATACACTACTATGTCAGAATAAAAAAATGTCTTATACTGAACAACTTCAAGCTTTATTCTGGGTAAAAAGAGAGGCAGTTAGAATATTTAGGACAACGAAGAGGCATGATCTAAATTATTTTTTAAAAAGTGTACAGAAGCATGAATGGAAGGGCAAAAATCATTTGAAGCTCTACTTGCAACAATCCAGTTTAGATGGAATTGATGTTAGCAGCAAAGGGAGAGGGAAGAGGCTGACTCTGGACACATTTTGAGATTATATCCAGCGTGATTATCTGACCAATTGCTGTGGATGGCAATTTGGCCAGGCATTACTTTGGAAGAATGAGGTCCCTTGAATGTGTACTTGATGGTAAAGAGATGGAGATTAGATACATGTAAGTATACAGAACAGAGAGACATGTTATACACAGGAAAAGTAAACGCATAAGGAAATCAACAGTGAATATATAACTTGATCAACACTTTCAATCTAATTCTATTAAGAGATTTTTACAAGAAACTTAATTAGCTGATTCTAAAATTTAAGGTGGAAGAACAAATTTCAATTTAAGCCAACACATTTGCATTGGTAGACAAAAGGCTGTATATATGTTAATATGTCAAGTCAGCAAAGTTATAAAAAATTTCAAAATACAGTATTCACATAGGAATAAACAAATACACTCCTTCATAAAAAAAAAAAAAGAAGAAGAAAAGAAACAGATGTAGACATTTATGGAAGCATCATGATGCCAGAACTGTTATTGCATGTACATTGGAAAATCAAAGACTACGGATAGAAGATTTTAAAAAGTTGGTTATCTATACATTAAAAATATTAAATATTATTCCAATCTCATATTAGTTACAAAACTCATTTAAAATTTAAATGAGGAAATCAAAACTAGGTCAATAGTAGTAGGTTAGAATTTTTTTAAGTAAGAAGCAACAAATGAAATTATAAAGGAAAATGTTAAAAGAACTCTGCTACACTCTAATTAAATATATGTATATATATATATATATTATATATATAACAAAATATATATATATATTATATATATAACAAAATATATATATATATATATATATATATATAGAATACAATTCATAAATAAGTCAAAAAAGGGAAGCGATATTTGCAATAAAAATATTTGCACAAAAAACCCACACCAGACCTTGTGGCTCATGCCTATAATCCCAGAGGCTCAAGAGGCTGAAGCAAGAAGGAATGCAGGTTTGAAGCCAGCCTCAGAAAGTTAGTGTGGCTGTAAGCAACCTAGGGGGACCCTGTCTTGAAATAAAATAAGTACATAAATAAAAAGGGCTGGGGATGTGGCTCAGAGGTTAAATGCCCTGGGTTTCATCTCTGATACCATAAATATAAAGCCCCCAAAGTATTAATATGCAAAATATATAAAGAACCACAAATCAATGAGAAAAAAATGAACATGTAATAGATTTATGGACAAGAGAAATGAATAACCATTTTCAAAACAGAACAGCATGATAGGCTAATAGACATGTGGACAGATATTTGATCTCATATAATGAGAACTGAAAACAGAAATGCCAATGAGCTACATGTTACAGCAACGGAAGTCCAAGTGTTGACAGGGTTATGCAGGATGACAACACATAAACTGCTGGGCGGGTATGACTTGTTCAATCACGTTGGAACCTAGGAAAAACAAAAACACAGGTTCTATGTATACCATATTTATTAAGGAATATTATTTCGGATGTGTATCCGTAAGTACTTAGATGTTGCAATAGCAAAATAATAACAAAAATAAAATTGAACAAAACAGAAAGATTTGTAAATAATCAAATATTCTCTATGATCATGGGCTTAATAAGTAAATTATGTAGTTTGAACAAACATGTTATTTTTAGTATTTTAACAAACAAAGCTATATTAATAAGTGGATATTTTATTGGTCAAACATTTTAGTCATTTGAGGGTTACCAGAACCACAAATAAAGATTATACATGCAAAAAATAAATAAATAAATAAATAAAACGTGAAGTCAATTTTCTGTAAGTGAATAACACAAGGGGATTCAATCCATTTCATAATGAAGTTCATTGAGAGATACAGGACCTTGGTCAGTGTCATTACGTGATATGGATTATCAAGTGGAAAAGCAACTCATATCTTTTTTTTTTTTTTTGAAGGCCTGGTCTTATTTATTTGTTACTCTTAAACAATTCCCACTTTAGGCTGGACTCAGAAGTAGAAGCTCTCAAGAGGACAGCCTGTGTCTCTTGGCAATCTGTTCCTGACATTTTTCTTTGGCTTCTTTCATTTTCTTGGCGAACAGTTTGGCAAAACCCGCAGCCTCTTCATATTCTTCTTAGAATGCTGTTTCTTCAGAGTGCTTGTGTTTGCAGGACACGTGCCCTAGCGAGATGCTGAATCTTTAGTGTTTTGTCCTGTTTTTTTTTTCTTTCATGTTTAAGGGTTTTCCAAAGACTTATTGGTGGACATAATTTTCCTTAGAGAGATTGAAACGTTTGCGGATTCTACTAGCTCTTTTGAGTCTCAGTCTATAGGTTACAGTAGTATCCATAAGTCCGGGAATATCCTTGTCTCCTTTTTTAACATTAACCAAGTTGAGAACGCTCAGATTGGCATCCCTAATGCATCCTTAAACAGTTTGCACTTTCTCTCTCCAGTTCACCTGTGTCTATAACAGGAATATCCCTTACTCAAGAGCAGGCCAACCCGGCCATGGTTCAAGACACCCTGCTTCATGGGGAAAACTTGTTTGTCGTTTCCACCATTGATTCAGACCACATAGCACTTCCATCCTTCACTCAGAGCATCAGCAGCAACTTCTGTGATTAAAAAGTACAAAGTTTGAGTTCATTTTCCACTTCAATGAGTTTCTCACCAGCAGTAGCTGGGAAGAGCTTCATCTTGGAGATACTGATCACCCACAAGATGCCATGAAAAAGAGAAACCCACCTCATATTCATACTAACTCATTTTCTTAAATTACTACTGACTTCCTAAGAGATTGTGATCATGGTATTTAACATGATCAATTATCAGGTTTACCATGAAATAAAAGGTGGCTAATTTTTCTACCAAAAGAGTATTATGTAAATGATAATATTAAATACTCATAATCTATATTGAATTTTTCTTAGAAAAACATAAATAAATTTGAAGGAGAATTTTTAGGGGTTCAAAATGAATGAGCATATATTCTAGAGAACATTAACATTCTTGCCATCATGTTTGGCTTGAGGACAAGCTCTTGATCCTCCTAACTCAATGCCCATTCAGCAAAATTTTTTGTACTGCTCTTTTTTGTCTGATAAGTTCTATAAATATGTATAGTTGAGAATTAAGAAAGAAAATGGATATACATTTTCTTATTTTTTAAATCATCCATCCCCCAAGTGCTGATCACCTAGAATTCAACTAATAATTTCTCTCCTGATGTTATTCCTACAACCAAAAAAAAAAAAAAGAAAAGAAAAGGGAATTCAGGCTATTAAAAAAATATGCTACATAAAGAAGCAAATTTAATTGCCAATTGTTATCCCAACACTTAAAAATTGTTATGGAGAATGATGATACTGAATCCAATGTGTCTATTTCAATTCTTTCTTAATTGTATGATCCTTGCATACTGGGATAAATCCTGGTAAATCATGATAAATTATCTGTTTTATTGTGCCAATTTCAGTTTGCTAGTATTTTGTAGAGGATTTTTGCATCTGTGATCATTATGGAAAACAGCCTTTGGTTTTCTTTTCTTCTAGTGTCCTTGTCTAGCTTTGATATCACAATAATGCCGACAAATAAAATGAGTTGTGACGTGTGCTCTCCTTTTCAATTTGTTGGAAGAATTTGAAATGCATCAATATTAGTTTCTAAATGTTTGTTAGAATTCAGCATTGAAAAACCAGAAGTCCTGGGATTTTCTTTGATAGGAAACTTTATTATCTATTCAATCTTATTCCTCATTATTGGTCTGTGCATGTATTTTATTTCTTACACAGTTTTGGTAAGGTGTGGGTTTCTAGAAATTCATCCATTTATTATAGGGTATCCTATTTGTTGGTGAAGTCTCTACAATCCTTGAGTTTGAGATTTATCAATTAGTCCTCTTTCACTCTGATTTTGTTTCAGTCTTCTTTAAATATATATATATATATATATAGTTGTAGGTGGACACAATACTTTTACTTTATTTATTTTTATGTGGTGCTGAGGATCAAGCCCAGGGACTCAGACATTAGGCAAGCACTCTACCTCTGAGCCACTACCCCAGCCCCTCTTTTTATCCTTTTTGGACTATGTAAAGTCTTGTGAATTTTGTTTATCTTTTCAATAACAAAGTTTTAGTTTTGCTTATTTTTCTAATGTTTTTCTAGTCTCTACTATTTTCTGCTCTAATCTTTTATTTCTGTAAATGAAGAAAAAATTTTTAATAGAATCTACCATCAATTCATGAAAAATAATTTCAAATAAGTAATTTTGAATTTTTAAAAGGGAATCAAACTTAATATATGTCATATGTAAGAAGCCTACAGCTTAGATGATGATCAATGATAAAAGTTGAAAGCATTTTCTCTAAGATCTGAAATAAGACACATGCTCATTCTTGACATTTCTACTTTATGTAACAGTTGAACTTCAAACCAGCACAATTAGGCAATTAAAAAAAAAAAAAAGAAGGATTCACAAAAGAATGGAAGTAATGAAATTGTCTCTCTTTGATGGAAATTTGATCTTATGTATAGAAAACTCTAAAAATTTTTCCTCCAAATCCTTTTGAGGCTAATAAACAAATTTAGTAAAGTTGATACTTACAAAATTAACGTACATGATTTATTAGTATTTATGTAATGAAAAACCTCTCCTAAAAAAAAAAAAAAAAGCAATTAAGAATCCTGGCACAGTGGAAGCTGAGGCAGAAGGATTGCAGGTTTGAAGCCAGTCTCCACAACTTAGTAAGGTCTAAGCGATTTAGTGAGACCCTGACTCAAAATTTAAAAACAAATAAACAAAAAAAAAAAAATAGGTAAGAAATTGTTTGGGACATGGCTCAGTGTTTAAGCACCCCTGGGTTCCATATCTGGTACCAAAAATAAATAAATTGTTTACAAGTCCATACACCACCCAAAGTGAACTACAGGTTCAGTGCAGTTCTTAAAATTGCCATGTCATTTTTCACAGAAATAGAAAAATCCATTCTAAAATTTGTACTGAAACAAAAAAGGTCTTAAAGTGTCAAACCAATCGTGGGTCAGAGGACAAACCCGGAACGTCACACTCCCTAATATCAAAATATAAAGTTACTAAAATAAAAGCTACACAACACTGGCCTGAAAACCAATATATCAACCTGCAAAACAGGATAGGAATTCCAGATATAAGTCTGCAAACTTATTTTTGACAAATATACTCTAAGAATGCACAATGTGTTTGGATGGTATATTCCAATAAATGGTAGTGGGACTCACCCTTAGTGGCAAACACCTATAATCACCATGACTTAGGAAGGCTGAGGCAGGAGGATTGTGAATTCAAGGACAGCCTTGGAAATTTAGCAAGATCCTATCTGAAAATCACTAAAGGAAAGGACTGGAGGTGTACCTTAGTGGTAGAGTGTCCTGGGGTTCAATCTTGATGACTGAGTGCAGGAGAACATTTATAATACTATGGAGATTGATGTTAAAGATGGGGAACAAGAAGAGGCTCAAATAGGAACAGGAAGTAATTCTAAGAAAAAATAGTGCTTCCATAAAACAATACCTACAAAAGATGAAATTGCACCTTACCTCATGTCACTTGCAAAAATCACCTCAAAATGATGAAAGACTTAAATGTGCAACTTGAAACTATAAACCTATTGTAAGAAAGCATAGGGAAAACTTCCCATGACACTGGTCTAGTCAATACTTTCTTTGAGTGGCTTCCTAGAGCACAGGCAACAAAAACAAAAATAGACAAATGTAATTTCATAAATTGAAAATCTTCTGAGAAGCCTAGGAAACATTGAACAGTGTGAAGGACCAAACTGTGGATTTAGAGCAAAATATCTGTAAACCATATATCTGAGAAGAGGCTGATATCCAAAATATGGTAAGAAAATAGATAATCTGATTAAAAAGGGGAAAAATGATATAAGCAGACACTTCTCAAAAGAAGCAATGAAAACTGTCAACTGGATATGAAAAAAAATGCTTATTTTTGACAAATATACTCTAAGAATGCACAATGTGTATGGATGGTATATTCCAATAAATGGTAGTGGGACTCACTCTTAGTGGCAAACACCTAGAATCACCATGACTTAGGGGGCATGAGGCAGAAGGATTCAGGAAAATTTAAATTAAAATCATAATGAGATATTGCCTCATATTTATTAAAAAGACTTTCACCAAAAGGCTAAAAGGTAAATATTCTTAAAGATATGGAGAAAATGAAAACCTTGCATACAGATGGGAATAAAAGTTATTATAACCATTTTACCAAGTAGGATGGAGATTCTTCCATCTAGAATGTTAGAGATAATATATTATCTCTAAAACTAGAATCATAACATGATCTCTAAAAGCCACATGTGAGTGTATTTTAAAATGACTAGAAATTGTTATTTCAAAGAGATATCTGAACTCTCACATTTATCTCAGCATTGACTACAATACCAAGACAAGGAGGCAAACTGAAGACATACGTAGATAAAGAAAAAGAGACAAATATACTTGACAGACTCGACCTCAGAAAAGAGGGAGATTTTGTGATTTGTGAGATTCTGAATAAAGCTGCTGGGCATTATGTTAAATGAAGTTGACCAACATAGTAAGGTAAAAGCTGTTGGATCTCACTTAACATGAAGAAACAGAGAGTGGAAAGGTTTCCACAGCATGAGTGGGAGGAAGCGACAGGAAGCTGTTTAGAGGGTAGAGATTTCGGTTGTACTGAGGAATAGCTTGGTGATGGATCACACTGTATAGTGGTGTCAATTAAGAATAGTTATATTTCAAAATTGCTAAAAGAATACAATTTTGCCTTCTCACCATGAATCAGTTGATGAAGTGATGAGTATTTTACTTAACTTGATTGAATTTTGTACAATGTGTAGATAAATGAAAATATCATAGTGTTTTTCATAAACATACACAATTATGACTTATCAATAAAAAGTTAAAATTTTTAGTCATAAAGTAAAATTTATAGCACAATAATATTACTAATGAAATGATACAAGTATAAATACTAATTTAACTATTTAAAATGGTTGAAAGTTCATAATGCAATTTCAGTAACAGCCTTTTCATACTATTTCTTAAATCAGAAAACTTACACTGTTAATACTTTCCACAAGGAAAAATTGAAGCCCACAGAACACATATACTCATATAAAAATCAAATGAAAAATACAGAGGATTTCTGGGATATTTCTATATATTTTTTAATGCTTTTGTATGCTATTTATGGTTGGGCTTTTTACTGAAATGGACTATAAAGCCAAAGAGCAGTTAAGTTTATTTTATGTGAAAATCACATTGTTTGAATAAACATCAATTACAGCCTATTCATGCACTGAGACCGAATATGTTTTGATTATCTGGCTAGATCCATACAAATTCAAGATTACAAAAATGCCTCTAAATAAAAAAGCAAGAAAAATACTTTTGTCTAAGCCATCTTCATCTATTCATGAGTGTTTTCAGGGTAATCTAGAGGAAAGAGTTATAATTTTACTTTAGGACACAAAGACTTATTGAGAGTTTTATACTTCTAGTTCAAAGCATGCAATAAAACCAAACCAGTAAAGCAAAGTTATTTGATGTTGCTTTGTGTTAGAATCCAGAGAAAATAACTACTTTGATCAATTTGCTGCTTTAAAAATGCCCTGTACTAGAACTGCTCAAAAGCACTCTTTGATATGGATTGCATAGTCAATGTGTCAATCTTCAATTGAGTTTGGTTCATAGGTTTCAGAAAATGCACAATCAAGTTATACTATATGTATATACTTTATTACTTTCCATATTGAATTCAATAAGAAAATTTCCTTTACTTTTTTTGGCCTTATAGTCACCAATTAAAAATGTCATATATTTACCAAGATTATAGAAAAGTGATAATACTTGATCAAGAATTTGAGCATTAAGAGTGAAAACGTGATTCCAACATGTGAAAAATTGTTTGTGGTTAAATACTTTCTATACATTTGCACATTTAGAATAAATGTTTTTGTCACATGAAACTATGAAGTAATTATCTGAAAACTGATGTACACTAAGATGAAGAATTTATTATAATTGCTTAGGAATATTAACGGTTAAAAAGCAAAATTTGGGGCCAGTACATATAAAACCTTTATTTTTAGATTTAATTATAATTTATTAAATGGCAAAAAAACATGATATTTCACACTTGGGAAGGATAACAATTGCTATGTTAAAGATAACATTTATTATTAGAAGTCCATTCCATTTTAGTAAATACTTTCAACTATTCTTTAAAAATAATGAAAAATTATTATTACTCAAATTTTATAAGTGAGAGCAATGAATTCTGAAATACACTCACAAAACTAGCAAGTAACCTTGTTGAAATTTGAATCTTGATCTCTTCAACACACACATTTAAAAATCACATAAAAATATAAGGAACTACAACACCTGGGCATACCCTCCTCAAAACAGATTGATTGATATAAAAAATATATGGTTTTGGAGAAAAAAATAAGCAAGTACAGCTTATTTAACTATGTGTTTTAAATGTTGAAATGATCCAAACTTATCATGATTAATTTCAGAAACATTTCTACAACATTTACAGTAGAAGTGAAAAACCATCTTAGTTGGATTTTATGTTACAGAAATAAATGGACATGAGTAACCCAAAGTCGTTACCTTTAATTTTTCTAATGCCAGTAAGCATTGTGGTCCATACGTAGAATTTGTCTGTTTTTGATTGTGTTCTTATGGATGTTATCCAATGGTGAGAGCCACAGCCGAAGGGGCCCCAGCAAACTTCCAGCTGCCAGCAAACTTCCAGCTGCCGGCTGATGATTGGCTCACAGTGGCCCCAGCAACATCTAGCTGATTGGCTCCTCTGCGGTGATGCTCATTGGGCTGTTTCCCTGCCCTTTCAGACCACGGAGCTGCTCATTGGGGGACTTTTTTGGCTCCGCCCACGTGACCCAGCCAATCGGCCTCAAGAGCAGGAGGATTGTGGGAGGTGGGGAGAAGCTTGTGTGGGAGAGAGAGGCTTGTGGAAAGCCGGTGGTGGCAGTTGAGGCTCTGAGGGTTTTTCCTGAGAGGCTGTTTTGTTTGGCGTGTGTGGTTCTAAAAATAAAGTTAGTTTCTTTTGACAAGTGGCTCCTGATTGTGCCCAGCCAGACTGCGGCAATCCAAGATCCAGTTCAGTATATATTTTAAAAAACTAGAAAAATGCTTTATACACACAATATACAACTAGTTTTTATAAACAAAAGTAATATTTGCAAACAATTCACCATGATTGTAATGGGAAAAAACTCACATTCTTTACAGTTGATACACAATGGTGCTTTTAGTGTAAAAGGAAAGTGCAGTCATTTAAATCCTGTTATCAATAACACACAGGTGAATTATCTGTGTTTTTAAAACATCTTATTGTATAATAATATGATCCAGTTGTTCAGTATATTTGAAAATAAATTTGATTTGAAAAACAAAAATGCGAATATCTTCATTTCAGAAAATATTTCAAATAAAAAAATGAGTAGTGTTTTAATTTACAATCATCAAATGCAATTTTACATCTCCCCTTTTACCATAGAAAATTAACTACCGAACTGTAACATATTTAAAGAAAGATGCAGAATGTGAAAAAGATGTCAAGCATATTTACCATAAATTTTCTATAATATTAATCTGCCAAATATAATATTGAATGATAATTATATCAATTGAGAGTTATTTCCATTATTGCTTGGATTAATATTTATCTTCACATAACTTCTTTTACAGTCAGTAAAGGCATTTATATATATATAAATGATATATTTATACATATATATAAATGATACAAAAATTAAACAAAATTAATAGGTACTTTGAAGAAATCTTGTAGACCTTTACTAATGTTTTTATGCTTCAAGTGACTATTTATCAAAAATGAATGAATAAAAAATGCTCCAGAATCTTTCTATAATAATTTTACATTGAAATCTACATTTCTTCATCCAAAGTTAAATGGTGCAAATTAATAAAAAAAAAAAACAACTAAATTGCTACTGACAGAAATATATATACATATATATATATATGTATATATGTATATGTAAAACACTTTTGACAGAAATATATACATATATCGCTTTTATTTATTCAGCTCATCTTTTTGTAATGAAATATTGGGGAAGCAAACGGTAAGAATTCAAAGAACACAGAAGAATCACACAATCATCTAATTCAGTGTTGCAAATGAATCTGAAACTAGTGAAGAGTCAAAAAGTGTTAAATTTTCATTGTTAAACCCTAGTCCTAACCCTCTTTATTAGATTTCATGTATTATCATCAATACACTTATTATTGTTAGATTTATTTTACCTGATACATATTTGTTTCATTTTATTAACAATTAAAAATATTCAGTCACTGAATCTAGGGGACATATGGCCAACATTTAACAGGATTCTTGAATATATGAAAAAATAATAAAATTTATTTGATAGTTAAAGAACAGATTTTTAAGGGACCATACTATTTAAATAGAAGTACATGGTCTGCCTAAATGCTTTTTAATAGTTTTTAAATTTACTGAAAGTTATCACACTCAATATTAAAATAAGATAGTCATTTCAGTAATATGTACGTCTATCTACAACACAGTGAAACTCTGTTCAACATATATTAAAGATTGGAGCTCAGAAATGTTGATTTCCAACACCTTGTCATTGTCTAACAATGTAAAATAGGACATAATAATTTGACTTCCCTATATATATCTCACTTTGCAAATATTTAAATCCCAGATTTACATTAAGATTTCAGTTTGAAAATGTTCTCAAAGCTGCTATACCTTCTGCAAGTACTATCTTGTGTCATCTCTGGTCCTAGGATCTCTTCCCTTGTTTGACTACTGATTTGCTTTTATAAAGTAGATTTTATGCATACAAGATAAACTTTAAGGTTCCTATCATTTCTACACATTTCCATGCTTATGCCTGTAAGCTTCTGCATTTCTACACTAACAGAGAATCTTCAGGAATCCTGGTTCTGATTACCTGAGGCGGAGTACAGCCTCAGGTCAAATTCCTATGTGAAATTCATCCCTGGGCAATCTCAAGGGTTTGCCGGGAAGGCCTTGAAGGGAAAGCTACCAACTCACAGAGCTGCCATGCGCACCCAGTACATTCATTCCTGGAAGAAAATTCACTCAAGAATCCAGACTCACTGGCCAGCGTTCTCATGCACACAGCTGTTCTCCTTGTCCATGTTCCTCCATTCAGAGGCTCCTGTAGGGGTCTTCACTGAGGCAACTTTCCTAACTTTGACTTAGTACATCCCCACTCCTTTCCTTTTTGCCACCCTTCCCCTGCTCCCTCAGGTACATGAGAAAGGCAAGAACCTTGCATATGGCTTTACATAGAATGTATACTACATGTCTGTTAGCTGTACTGCACAGTAAGCAAATAAATGTTTGACTGTCATTTCATTTTGATTTGTTGTTCAATTGTCTACTTTTACACCTGGAAGTACATTTGTGTCAGTAACTGATTTCATTTACAAACATGAAAAAAGAAATATTGTTACTTTCCATGTAAAGACATCATGGCAGAGAGAAAGCTTTGTTCAGATTTATGTATTGATTAATAAGACACGTTAAATTTCCACTTGATATCTTTCACTTGGCACTGTTTTCCCCTTCATAGCATCACAGGTATTTATTTTTGTTTTAAGAGAGTTAATGGCTATGAGATAAAGTCTCCATGAGCATTTCAATTTTTAGTCTGCCTTCATAGAGACAATTATGAGTAACACTATCTTTAAAATTATGTATTGATATATCTGTTGCTTTTTTTTTAATGCATGTTATTGTTTAAATATTAGGTGTTCTCCCAAAGCTGATATGTGAGACTATGCAAGAAAGTGCTTCTGATAGGGATTAACTGGGTGGCAACTCCAGGCAGGTGAGGTATGGCTGGAGGATTTGGCTCCATGGGGCATGCCTTTGGGGCATATATTGTGTCCCTGGGGAGCAAGATCTCTCTCTGCTTCCTGGAGGCCATGTCCTGAATTGCTTTTCCCCTCCACACCTTTGCACCAAGATCTTCTTCCTCATCCTAGGTCCAGAACAATGGAGTTGGCTGTGTGTTGACTCAGAGTTCTGAAACCATGAATAAACTTTTTTTCCTCTAACTGTTCTGGTCTGGACTTTTGGTCACAGTGATGAAAGGTTGACAAAGTAATATAAATATACACACACACACAAAAACACATACACACACATATGTACACCCACATACATACTCACATGCATTTGCATACACATTCCTTTTGCAATTTGTTTCCTTGTACATAAGAAAGTAATTGACATCCCATATCTATATTTACTTATATACTTATATCTTTTTAAAGAATACAAATAGAAATCTTTTGCAAAAGTGTATCAAACTATATTCAACCATCTATTTCTATGCTTATTTATTTTTTCTCCCTACTTACAAAGTTTTGTTTTGCAAACACTGCTACATTTGGATATATATATATATGTATATATATATATATATATATATATATATATAGAGAGAGAGAGAGAGAGAGAGAGAGAGAGAGTCATAAATTGTGCTCATCCAAAATAAATATGTTGAGGCCCTAATTCCCTTTGCCTCAGAATGTGAGTTTATTTGGAGATGTACTAGGAATTGAATCCAAGAGCATTTAACCACTGAGCTGCATTCCCAGTCATTTACTTTATTTAGAGACAAGGTCTCACTGACTTACTTAGGGTCTTGATAAATTGTTGAGGCTGGCTTTGAACTTGTAATCCTACTGCCTCAGTCTCCCAAGCTGCTGGGATTACTGGTGGCAGCCACTGAATCTGGCCTAGTTAAAGTCTTTATTGGAGTAATCAAGTCAACATAAGGTCATCAGAGTGATTCTTGATCCCATATGACTGATGTTCATATAAGATGGGAAACTTGAGCACAGGGACAGGCATAGAGGTGAGGCAAAGTGAAAAGACACAAGGAAAAGTTGCCATCCACAAGCCAAAGAGAGAGCCTTTGGAAGAGCCCTGCACAGAGCTCAGAGGAAACCAATCCGGCCAACACCTCCATTTGACACTTCTTGCCACCAGAACTGAGATGAAAAATTATATTATTTGAGCCACTCTTTTTGGTACTTTGGTATAGCCACCCTATAAAACTAATACATACAGTCTTTCCAGTAATTTTGTAAAGTCATAGATTTCTAATATATTTTGTTATAGAATGGCAAATTTTCTCTCTAAAGAGTTTGTGTCAACATATATTATCTCTAATAGATTCAACATTGGCAAAGCATTTAAAAAGTCATTCTCTCCTGATTTCTACTTAAGAAAAGTGCTAATGACAGAGGGAAACTGGTGAAAAGGGGTGACCAGATGCCTTTGGAGTATTTTGGCAACATTCATTGTGTAACTTGTAAGGAGTTATGCTGTGTCTAATGACTACTTAAACACTGCAGTTTAAAGTTAGTGTGGAAGTATTTATTCCACAGTAGATATACAGGAAAGTAGAGTGTATTTTGGCATATTATACATACATGGAGTATAACTTATTCTAATTAGGATCCTATTCTTGCAGTTGTACATGATGTGGAGTTACCCTGATCATGTGTTCATATCCAAGGTTAGGAAAGTTAGGTCTGTTCAACTTTATTGTCTTTCCTATTCCACTCCCCTTCTCTTTCCTTCATTCCCCCTTGTCTAATCCATTGGACTGCTATTCTTCCCCTCCCTACCCTGCCTTGTTGTGGGTTAGCATCCATATATCAGAGAGAATATTCAGCCTTTGGCTAGGGGAAGGGAAACATTTCATTTAGCATGTTATTCTCTATTTACTGGCAAATGCTGTAATTTCATTCTTCTTTATGGCTGAGTAATATTCCATTGTGTATATATTCCACATTTTCTCTATCTATTCATCTGTTGAAAGGCAGCTACTTTGGTTCCAGAGTTTGGCTATTGTGAATCGGGCTATAAACTTTGATGTAGCCACATCACTATAGTATGCTGATTTAAAATTCTTTGGTTATAAACCAAGGAGTCGGATAGCTGAGTCAAATGATGGTTCCGTTCCAAGTTTTCTTAGGAATCTCCATAATGCTTTCAAGAGTGTTTGCACTAATTTTCAATCACACCAACAATGTATGTGTGTGCCTTTTTCCACACATCCTCGCCAACGTTTATTGTTAGTTCTATTCTTTATAATTGCCATTCTGACTGGAGTGAAATGAAATCTCAGTGTAGTATTTTGTTGTTGTTATTTTAGGTTTTTTTTTTTTTTTTATACTGGCAATTGAACTCAGGGGCACTCAACAACTGAGCCACATCCCCAGCCCTATATTGTATTTTATTTAGAGACAGAGTCTCACTGAGTTGCTTAGCACCTCACTTTTGCTGAGGCTGGTTTGAACTCTTGTTCCTCCTGTCTCATCAGTGTACTTTTAATTTGTATTTCTCTAGTTGCTAGAGATGTTGAACATCTTTTCATGTATTTTTGACCATTGGTGTTTTTTTTCTTTTGTGAAGTTCTGGATTAACCAATCCTTTTCCCATTTTTATTCATTGAGTTACTTGTGATTTGTGTGTTAAAGTTTTTTTTTAAATATTTATATATCCTGGAGATTAGTCCTCTATGTGAAGTGCAGGTGGTAAAGATTTTCTCCCATTCTGTAGGCTCTCTCTTCATGTTCTTGATTGTTTCCTTTGCTGTGAAAAAGCTTTGTAGTTTGATACCATCCCATTTATTGATTCTTGATTTTCCTTCTTGTGCATGAAGAGTCTTATTGAGGAAGTCAGTTCCTAAGCCATTCTGATGGAGAGTTTGACCTACTTTTTCTTTAGTAACTGGAAATCCATATTAGTACAATGAATTTGAAGCCTTCTCTCTCATCCTGAATACAACTCAACTCACATTGGACCAAGGAGCTAGGTATTAGAGCAGAGACCCTGCATGGAAGGATTTAAAGCACCATGTGTAATGAGGATGACTTAATGAGACTGGTACCTAGATTATGGAACAAATTTAAAAACTTCTCCTGGACATTAAATCAATTTTTTACATAAGTAGACTTGAGAAAATTGGATGTATATTTGGATGGGTGGATGGATAGAGGAGCAAACAAATGGATAGATGGGACAATGGATGGATTATATTTGAAATTAAAGACATTGTGAAAACCAAGCCAGAGTTCTTATAGCTCCATATAATTAACTCAAGACTTCAAAGCAACCTGAATTGGGGTGGGGGGTGGCTGAGCAAGCCTCCCCACACACACAAGGGTTTGTCAGATTTTAGATTCAGTCTTGAAATTTGCATTTAAATCTTTCCCCATTAACAAAAGAGCTTGAGACAAATAAACTCATAGTTTTGATAAGATTAGAAAGCTTTAAATAGAATTAAACTTATTTTTTCAGACAATTTCCATAGTATCTTTGACAGTTTCATTTTTAATATTCTAAGACTTGACTTTAAATGAATCTTGGGCTACCTTTGACTTGTCCAGTTCTCGCCTTTTTGGTGAGCTCATTTTAAATTGGAAATAGATGACAGTGAAAGTGATTTAGACTCATCAACTTGTGACAATTTCTCTGGAATTTTTTTTAAGAAAATGCATTAGTCTTGAGCGTTTTCTGGCTTTTGAAATATCTTTTCATCAATCTCTTAACAGTTGCCAAGTCCGGTGTCTTAACATTGTTCACTCTTCTACTCGGATGAAAACAAGTGAACAGGTATTTTTGAAATCTACTGTATTTAGACTCTGCTCTTGGCTCCTACAAAATACCTGCCATGTACTAACTGCTCAGGAATTATTTACTGGATAAATGACTTCTGTTACCCGAATAATTACTTCAACATCTTAACTCATTTTCCTATTTCAGCCATTGCTTCCCTTTTGTCTATTCTTAGCCAGCAGCCTGAGTGCTTCTTTTAAATATAGTTGAGCATATCAACCTTTGCTTAGCACTCTTCAATGGATTCACATCTTATTTTAAAAGCCAACATTCTAACAATGGCTTACAAGGCTCAGATGGTGAGTCCCTTGATCCAGGCCTGACCTCTTTCTCCACTGTTCTCACCCTCCTCGTTGGGCTGTAGCCTTACTGACCTCCTGGCTGTTCCATTTAATTCTTCTGGTCAACTTTCACCTTAGGGCATTTTCCATTGATGTTATTTATACCTGTGAGACCTCCCCTCCCTACTGAATTCTGTGTGTGTGGCTTCACATCCTTCTGAGCCTTATTCATGTCAGTCTGGACCATCCTTCCTAAAATCTCAGTCTCACCCACTCCTAGGACCCCTTGCCTCTCAGCCACACCTTATTGTTATCTTTTCACATACCAGAATTCAACCTAGTGAGTATTAACTTATCTTCCTGATTACTTCTGACATCATTAGAAGATAAATACCATAAGGCATGAATTTTTCTCCCTTGTTTTGTGCCTTATCTGTGTAGGGACAGCTCTGTTCATGCACCCATATGCACACCATGCCTGAGAATCATTTGTAAAATGAAGGAGTAAATGAATGAATTTTTACAATTCTTAGTTCTCCTTTCTGAAAATCTGCATTTCTTGCACCTTCTGTATGTTGAAACACTGAGTGAAATTTCCCATCCTCAAGGGTCTCCTCTGTCTACCTTACTTATAATTTCCAACATCCAATATGAGCACCCATGATTTACATTTTTTGTGCAACTATTACTAGATAAATTGTATTCTTCATACAAACTGCTTATTTTTATTTATTTATTTTCACCCTGAGCAACAATGCCAGCTCATCAGAATAGAGACAATATGTCTCATTCATTTTTGTCACATGAGAACCCAGAACCTTGATCATGAGTGATGGCCAGTGAAGAAACGCATGATAGTGGACGCTGGCCATGTTCTGTGGAGGCTGTACTTGGGTGCTTTTTAGATGAAGAACTTTACAATTGTGAACTGCTATATAATGCAGAAAATAATAAAGATTCTTCACTTGACTGTTTTTTTATTAAATTAAAATTCAGATTATGTTCTTAGTGAAATGTTAGTTTCTAATTCTATGACTTGTTTAAAAAAAAAGAGAGAGATATCACTACCAGAAGTTTTGAAAGTCACTGATTCTAAATCTAAAATTCACATAATGACCAGGGTTTTATGAAGACATAAATTTATCATAGTTTTAGTACTTTAAAGTCTATGCCTACTAACGATTTACATTACCATGCATTGATATCTTTAATATTAATATTTTATTACCTAAGTATCAGAATGCTAGTTAAACTATGTGAGCAAGATTTTCTCATATGTAAATTGGCATATGCAAATAACAATGAGATGAAATAGAAACAGATTGCCATAGCAGAACTCTATATTATTTAAGGGACTCTAGATAATATGTATTCAGGAATCTTCTAACAAATCCTAAAATGTGATTCTAAAAATAAGGGAAATTTGTAGTGGTCCACAATCTAGCATCCTCTCTTTTTATGAGCGTATCTCATCACGATCACTTTCTCCAACTTTAATCCCAAGTTAAGGTCCTGGGTGACATTTGTATAAAAACAAATTCCAATTGTTCAGGCAAACAAGAAATATTACTTCTAGTAAACACATCATCCCTTGATGTTCTTTCTAGCAGTATTTATGCTCTTTTTAAGGAAAATGATAATTTAAATCATACTTCTTATTCTACCTTTAAATTTTTCTGGTTTAATTATATTTGAAAGCAAAGTGTTACTCAAGGAATATTTTCTAAATGTATGAAGATTATAGTCAAATATAAATTATATTTTATTTTTCTAAATATGCTTCAACCCAAAACTTGAGGCTCACACTACCTCTGAAAGTTTCAGGGATTGGTGATATAGCTCAGGGGTCCAGTTCTGCCTACCTTGCCCATGACCTTGGGTTTGATCCTAGGCACCAACAAAACAAACAAGAACAACAATGAAAATGACAACAACAAAAAAGAAGACCTTTGTTTGTCATCAGTCTGAAGGTATTTGAGATTAATAGAGTTGTGATTCTGTAGCCATGATGTGAAGTAACATAGACATTGAAAGCTAACTTTCTTACATATATTAGAGATTTGATGATTTCAGAAAAGAAATCCATCACATATCATAATGAACATTTTCAATAAAAACTGGAAAGAAACAGTTCCTGAAAATCTGGGGGGTGGTGGTGACACCCTGGTTTCTATACATCCAGGTACTTGGGTGACTAAGTCTTGATGGCATTCAATTTGAGGTCACCCTGTTAACTTAGTAAGACCTTGTCTCAAAAATAAAAAGTAAAAAAGTATGAGGCTCTAATTTAGTAGTAGAGTGCCCCTGAGTTCTATCTTCAGTACTGCAAAAATACGTACCTAGATAATACATACACACACATATAAAAATAAAATTAATATTGCAAATATTTCAACTTTCCTTGAAAGTTTTTTTTCTTTTATTACAATACACCTATAGCACTAACACTTATAAAACTTAATTTTGCTTTTAAATTTCTTATTTAGTTTTTGATCAGGTTACTTTAATTTACCCAGTTGTTCCTTTTACCTTGCCTCTATTAAACTGTGGGCCAGATTTTGAGAGAGAGAGAAAGAGAAAGGGATGGGGGCAGAAAGTGTTTTGCATTAGTATTTCACTAAAATTCTCTTAAGAAGAAAAAATTCTGTAATAACAATGGTGGTAAAGTATCCTTGATTAACATTAGAGTAAATTTTAAAAGGTTATAAGAGATTTTTGAACATGGATATTATTAATATTTTTAATTTTACTAAAACCACTAGAAAACTTAAAAATATTGATAAACTATAGTATGAGGGTACTGCATAGAGATTTTAGTCTAACTCATCTTTTTATGAAGATAAAAATATTCATGTAAAACATTTGATCATCTTAATTTTAAACAAGTCTTGATACATTGATAAATGGAATAAAATAAATTATAATAAAAAAGAAAAGAAAGAAAAACAGAAGCTCTCAATTCTCTCTCTCTCTTTCTCTCTTCTCTCTCTCTCTCTCTCTCTCTCTCTCTATATATATATATATATATATATATATATAATGAATACATATTACCTAGAGTTCCTTAAATATATATATTTATTTATATATATTTACATATATATGTATGTTATATATATATATATATATATAACATACACACCTTGGCTTATATCGAGCATCAAAGTGAGAAAAAAACAAAATATTTTATTCAGTTTTGCTCAAAAATGTAGAAATATGTAGGATTTAAATGTCTAAAGAACAGGAAAAGCCATTACAGTTGAGAAAGGGAAAACCCAAGTAAAACAAGAATGGTCAAAATCCTAGATGTGTCAAATGCCATATGGTGAAGTCCACAAGAAAGGCATATCACCGGCACATGTGATATTAATGTTGGGGACATGTTCATGTTAGCACAGGCCTGTTTCTGGGATTAAATTAAGGGGAAAACTGCTATTTAGGCCCAGAAAGTTGTTCACTTATGAGAATGCATGTCAAACATAGGCAAAATCTCTAATTTTCTAAGAAAATTTAGAAACCTTAATTAAGTGTAATGCCTAAGTTACTAAATATTAATTTTAAAAATTAGTATTGAGTTAAAATATTTAACCCAATGGGAAGCCAATTATAATTTCTGCACAGGGATGTCTTTTGAAAACAGAATAAGGGGAGTCTTTGTCAGTCTGTCTTTATTAATGATTTGTAGTGGAAAGTCATTCAGAAAATAAATTTGGACAAGTATGATGAATTTATAGGACTCTAGGGCCAAAATATTCCCCTCTATAAAAAGCTATCTTACTATCTCCACACATTCACAATCAAATTTTTTCTCAAGACCTTTCAATTAAAGAAGGTCAGAATTTGAATGCTAGAATTTGATTGTTTAGAATGCATAATATCAAGAGTGAGGAAAAGATTGCATGTAGATTGAGAAGTTGCAAAAAGATGAGGAAACTCAATACCATTTTTGAAACAAGGCTAAGAATTCTATAATTGTATTCAATTTTACTATAACTGTTGCAAAACTAGTTGTAAGTACAATATACTTCTGTTATATTTCTTTTTTATATTTCAAAACACGAACCACATTATCAAATCTGAATTTACTGTTTTGGTTCTTGGTTCTATATTAAATTTTCAACAGAATAACAGAATTTTATTACCAAAGAAAGATATCTTATTAAACTACTACAAAATTATTTGAATAACTGTATAATTCCTATAGTAACTATATTGCATAATAACTATAGTACGTGATATTATAACTATATAATCATCTCTACAGAACCTTAGTTTTCAAATACAAATCAAGTCATTCTGGTTTTACCCCAACAATTAATGGATAATGATAGAAAAACTAGGAAATCTGAGATGGTGAACTCCTCAAACCCTACCCCATTTCCCACCCCAGAAGTTTAAAACACATTTTTTTTTCAATTATTGAATTTTGTCTCTAATTTGAAATTTCTAATTTTCATTCTAATCTACCTATCATTTACCATGTTTTAACACAATCATTTAAAAAAGAATTTTCTCGGTAAATAAGCATCACTTAATTCAAAAAAATTTCCTAGAAGTTAAAAAAGAGAATTTAAAATTAAAATCATTTGTTCCTCAGAAGGTAGCAAAATAAATGATGGCACTATAAAATAAGAGACTCCTTTTTTTTATAAGCCAATAAACCTAAAACAACAAAGGAACAAAAGGTAACTGGTGATAATTTCATATCATTTTGCTAAGTAGGGATAAAAAGCAAATCTGATAAAAAAAACTTTGCCATAATTTCCTCGAGCTAGTTGGAAATAGTCCAGGTAAGAGTGTGTATGTGTGTGAATATATTTAAAGTTCCATGTAGAATTCTTGAACTTAACAATATTCTCATAATGCGACCCCTAGAAATAAATGAACATGAACAATGCAAACAAAGATAGTTCTGGAACCATCCATATCAGAATGCTACTCATTCATCCCCTGAAGAGTTTTCTACTGTGCGTGGAGCACTTACAATGTGTTATACACAATTCAGGGTTTTGTGAAAGCAATCAGGAACCTCACTTAACATCACAGAACTTACATCCCAGGGGAAGGAGAGGAGCATCCTGATGGGAAGGCAAGAGTAAAGAAGAGAAACCAAAGCACAAGTAGAGGGTGAGTGCAGGACAGGACCCCAGTGAGCAGTTCCGAACTCTCCACAGTCATTTCTAAATCTAACATGCACCATTCCTTTGCTCTTGTAGGAAAAACCTGCCTGTGTACCTGTTTTCTGTCTCCACATTGGGTCTTCACCTACCGCACATTTCCTTTGTATGATTTCTCCTGCTTCTTCAAACATGGGAAGTCAATGATTTGGCTATGTGTTACCCATGTCATTCTTTATACTCCACGATGATAAAGCTTTAATTAATGCTTCTAAATATATAACATTAACTCATGCACATTTAGGATAGGGTTCAAAATATCCCTGCTGACCACTTACTGGCTAAGCTATTTCAATCCAAGCATCTTGGAGCTGACTAAGAAGAGCAAGTTTGATCTGATATTTAGATGTAGTCTCAGAAGAAAGCAGAAAATTGTATTTAGAGTATAACCCAGATCTTAATGAAGGGAAAAACATATGTTTTTCTGACACTGCTTTATTTTTATTTTGTTTTAATTTTTTGATGCTGAAAAAGTATAATCACTTATGTGCAAACATTTATAGAGATTTTGGTTAAGATATTTTCTACATAGAGTTCATTCTATATTTATTGTTCAAACTATATTTCCACTTAGAAATTGTTTAAGTGAAAATTAGTTTCTTTTTCTTTCCTCTCACCTATTTTTTTCTCTTTTTTGATCAATGTTCTTGATCTCTTTTTATTCTTTTTTGCTCCTTCTTCACTGTTATTTTTTTTAAAAAAATATATTAAAATTAAAAAAAAACACATTTACAAAACTCCTTACTTGTCAATGACTAGATTAGAGTATTGATTAAAATAGGAGTATCTCCTATGGAAGTGTCCAGGGTAACTTTTTTGACATGAATATTCCAGAATCCAGATAGACAATTGTTCAATGAAAACAGCTTACAATAATTGTGTAAATTACTAAGAAATCTTAATACTTCTCTTTGTTTTCATGGTTATACTGATCTGTTCCTTCAAAAGATATCTCACTAACTTATAAACTAGTAAGAATGTGAACTCCGTCCTCCTGGGATAAATCATAGTGCATTCATCAGAAATGCTACCAGTTTTTCCCTTAAATAATTTTCCCAGAAAGTGTTTCAACTACTTTAAATATATTTTATAAAAACATATTTTTATAGCTACATTGTGTTAGAAATGAACCAATTTTATGTAAATGAACATTCTGCATTCTGCAGATAAAACATGCTAATTTTAACAATTTCAGACATCTGTGACAGAATTTCTAAACTACCCAGCTGGATTAAGCTGACAAATGTGAAAAAGTAATACATGGTTAGTCACCTTTTAATTCTTACATTTACATTAAACTACCACTTCAAAGGGCAAGGGTAATTTCACACTTTTGAAATTTTAAATAGCTTTTATTTCAACTTAAACAAAATACACCAATATTGAAACACAGTTATAATGATTTTTTTCTTTTATGACTGTTGTTTTAAAATACATTGAATAATATGTTTCTCTTCCCAAATAACTAACACCCAAAAGATTCCGTGAATATTATTATCTCATAACTCTTTTTATTCAAGATTTTCTTGGTTGGAAAATGTGCACGTCTCACAGAACATTTTCAGTACTATATATACAAGTTTATCACTAAAAGTGTTTGTTACTATTGTATGATGCCTATTTATATATCCTATTTATATAAAACATATATTTTAATGACTGATTATAATAAATGCTTCAGTCAGAATAATATGGATATTCACAATGATAACACCTATTTTTTTATACACCAAAAACTTTTCTAAACATTGTGTATAAGTTAATTTTTTTTTTAAACTTCACCACTATGCTAGATGTGGTGGCACTTACCTGAAGAGAGGGTGAAGCTGGAGGATCACAAATTCAAAGTCAGCTTCATCAACTTAGCAAGACTCTGTCTCAAAACAAATAAAAAGGGCTGGGAATGTGGCTTAATGGGTAAGTGCCCCTGAGTTCAATTCCTGGTACCAAAAGAAAAAATAAAATACACTTCAGTACTAGTCTAGGAGGTAGGAGCTGTTAATTTCACACTCATTTTGTAAAGTAGGAAACTGAGGATGGAGAGTACATGCATGCACTCAATTAGTATGTGTGCCACACTTTAAAATTAGGCCTTTAGCCTTCAAAGCTTTACACTGTAGTGTCTATTGGAACACCAAAGGAAAGCAGTCAGTGGTAAAATTTTTACTTTGCAGCTCAGATTGTATGGTTTATGGTCTATTTGAATACTGAAATTAATAAATGCCACAGGTGTTATTAATTTTTCCTTTTACATGTGACATTTCAAGCGTGATTATGTATGTTCTTTAGAAGAAAATTATTTCCCTTTAAGAACAGCTATCAAGCGGCAGAGTGACAGTCAAACCAAAATAGACTTAAAATATTTGCTTTCTATAGGACACGTGAAAATTTGTGCAACTTGGAATGTTGAAGCTTAGAGGGGAAATGGGTTCTATCTGCAGGAGTTATCTTTCATGAAGTGCAATGCTTTTTCCTTTTCTTCAAGAAATTGTCAATATATATTTAAAGCCAATGACTAATCTTCATTTTGCAAATGCCTACTCACATGGCTGCTTGAATAACTATTTAAGGCTTCCTAGTTAGTGTTGAAAGAGTGAACAGTTGAAGTATGCTACTTTCCTGCCCTCAGACTGGCCCTGGAAAAACTTTAGAAGTCGGCAGTGCTGCATGGGTTTTTAGAAAATTAAAAGCATATTCTGAGTACATGATGGTTACTGGCAGTGCCACATTAAAACCAGTCATTTCAGCCAGCAATGCTGATTTTTACAATTCCAGGGATTTTAAGAACCAAAAGCATCTGTAATCTTTTGAATTATCCATGGTAAAAACAATCAGCAAACCCTTTAAATCAGAATTCTTCTTTCTTTCTTTCTTTTTATTTATTAGTTACACATGACAGTACAATGATCTTGACATATCATATATTTTTTTTTTCCTTGAGATCCCCTTGTTAAACATGTTCAGTACATTAGTCGCCAGAGAACCATCCAGAAACTTAAAATGAAGACAGGAGGGTGTCAAACCCTTCCAGCCAAAGACTACCATGAGCGTACCTGTAGATGAAAAAGTTACCCAGCCTCAGCAAAGGGCTGCAGACCCCATGGACCTCTAGATTAAATCTCAGTCCAAGTGTCAGAAAAGAGTTGAAGGTTTGAGTTTGTGCTGGAGGATTCGGAGGTGACTGGGAGGTAGAAAGGCTTTGCTCCAGATTGGATGTTGTCAGGAGGTAGAGGGTGAAATATGGTTGGTGGTCTGATCAGTCATATCTAGGGCAGAAGACTTAGTGGGGCCTAGAGTTGAATCTGTGAGGTTCCACTGTACTATCTGGGAGAGGGAAGCGCTCCGTATTCTGCGTCCATGTCCACGTTCTTGTTGTGTCTGTGTTCTCTCATGTTTGTGGAGTCTGGTTTTCTCTGGATCTATCATGGTCAGCAGTGGCCTTATTTAATGTTAACAAGGTCTGATTCTTACTTACTGCGGGGCGGAGTTTTCTCTTCCCCCTAGCAGAAAGCATCTACAACCTGCCCCAGTCTTTCCTCTGATTCTTACAAAAACAATTTTCTAACCCCTCACCTCAAAAACACAGTAGCAGCAGTACTAGTCTTCGTTCAAACACGGGGACAATATTAGGTCATCACAAAAGTCCTCCTGCAGTGTGTAGGGAGAGTCTGTAAATTATCAGTCTCCATCCTCAGTGATGACAACCTGGGGAGGGTGCCCCTTGAAAGCAGATGCTGCTTCCCTAGAGTTTATCTGGTGCATGCCACAGGCCAAAAATGATTCTAGGTTCCGAGAAATAATGAGTTAAATATAGCCTTTGTTGTTGTTGTTGTTGCTGTTGATTTGCTTTTGTTTTGTTTTGAAGTGTCTGGCTTCTTTCTTTCTTTTGTTTTTATTTGTTCTAGTTAGTTATGCATGACAGTACAGTGCACTTTGATACATCATACATAAGTGGAGAACAATTTCTTATTCTTCTGGTTGCACATGATGTAGAATCACACTGATCATGCAGTCATATATGCACACATAGGGTAATAATGTCGAATTCATTCTACTGTCCTTCCTACCCTCATATTTCCTCCCCTCCTACCCCTCCCCCTGCCTAATTTAAAGCAACTCTATTCTTCCCTAGCAGTGCCCCCC
>NW_026000037.1:11365885-11417817 GCF_001458135.2 Marmota marmota marmota
GGAGCCCCTTATTATGAATAAGCATCCACATATCAGAGAAAACACTCAGCTTTTGTTTTGGGGGGATTGGTTTATTTCAGTTAGCATGATATTCTCCAGATCCATCCATTTTTCTGCAAATGCTGTAATTTCAACCTTCTTTAAAACTAAGTAATATTCCATTGGGTAAATATACCACATTTTCTTTATCCATTCATCTGCTAAAGCTGGTTCCATAGTTTAGCAATTGGTTCCACAGTTTAGCTGCTAAAAACATTAATGTGACTCTGTCACTGAAGTGTGCTATTTTTAAGTCCTTTGGGTATAAACCAAAAATGAGATAGCTGGGTCACATGGTGATTCCATTCCAAGTTTTCTGAGGAATCTCCCTAGTGCTTTCCATAATGGTTGCACCAATTTGCAGTCCCACCAGCTCCTTTTTACCCCACATCCTTGAAAACATTTATTGTTCTTGTATTCTTGATCATTACCATTCTGACTGGAGTGAGCTGAAATCTTAGAATAGTTTTGATTTACATTTCTAAAATTGTCCTTTTTTAACACGAAATTTCCCATAGCTTTATAATATGCATTCTAGTACAGTGAAGAGGACAAGAAAATAAGTATATTTATTTTTACACCATTTTAATTTTGGAGATAGGATCTTGACATGTTGTCCAGGCTGATTTCCACCCCTGAACCCAAATGATCCTCCCACCCCATCCTCCCGGGTAGCTGGAGCTGCGTGAATGTGCCCCCATGCCCAGCCACATTTATTTTAAGACATGATAAGTGCCGTGGAAATATAAAACAAGTTAAGGACATTAGGAGAGTGAAGATAGCATTTTTAAGTGGATTGGTCACTGTATGCCAAAGCATGAGGGAGACTGTTGAATACAGATTTGCATAGGAAGGGTGTGTAAGCAATGTGGTTTTTATGGGAAAAAATGATTTTTTTGCAGTAGCTAAAGACATTGAAGTGGTGAGGAGGAAAGCTGCTGCCTCAGATGGTGGTATATTAGTTTCCTAGAGCTACTGTAATAGAAACTATGTGTCTATTTGTCTACTTTGAGCTCAGATCTATTGGAAATTTTTGAACACTAGTAAGGATAACAATTCTGTTCTATCTTCACCAAGTGAGCTTTTATGTTTTGGTGCTTGCCATTGATTCAGGTAAAATTACAGAACTAAAGATAAGTTATCTTTCTGTCAGTACGTGTACCTGTAATTCAGAAAGGTCTTTTACCTCTCACAATGGGAATGTGAAATAAGTTTCTGTCTGGGAGAGTATTAAGATATCTGCTATGGGCTGGGGATATAGCTAAGTGGCAAAGCATTTGAACTCTGGTTCAAGACCTTGGGTTCAATTCCCAAAACAGAAAAAAAAAATCATCTTATACTGTCCCTTAAAATAAAGCAGCACTAATTAACGCATAGAGAAAAATGAAGGCTTATGTGAATATTACATTTTTAAAATACAAAGGTAAGAATAAAATGGAACTTGTAATGTAAATTTCCTACAAAGAAAATATAAAAATATTATTTTATATCAAATTACACGTAATCCAAATTTAAATAAATATGTAAAACTGTGGCTGAAAAAAAAAATTACAGGTTGAATATCCTTCACCTGAAAACCTGAAATCTAAAATGATCCTGTTCTGGTTTGAATATGAGGCATCCCCCAACACTGCTGGGTTAATGCAGGAATATTTAATGGTAAATGCTTGGGTTATGGGAGACATGACCTAATCAGTCCAACCTAGCTTGAATGGACTGACTGGGGGGAAGCTGTAGGTAGGTGGGGCATGGTGGGAGGGGTGGGTCACTGGGCCATTCCCTGCATCCCTCCCATCCCTGCTTCCTGGCCAATATGGATAGAGCAGCTTCTCCAGTGCACCCTTCAGTCATGATGCATGGCTTCACCTGGGGCTCAGAACAGTGGACTCAGCAAACTGTAGGTTAAACCTCTGAAACCATGAGCCAAAATCAACGTTTCCTCTTCAGAGTTGTTCTTGCTAAGTATTTTAGCCACAGTGATGGAAAAACTGACTAACCCAGCTCTGATCCAAATCTCTTTGAGTGTCCACAGAGTACCTTAAGTGTAAAATCGGACATTTTAACTCACATGATGGATCAAGACAGAATGTTGATACACTAAATACATTGTATAAAATCACCTGTAGGTAATCTGTATGAGGTGTACGTGAAATTTCAATGAAATTTGTGTTTACGTGTGGGTCCCATACCTAAAGTATCTCAGTATGTCTATTGTAAATATTCTAAGATGAAAAAAGCATCTGAAATTGGAAACACTTCTTATCCTAATTGTTTTGGGTACTGTATTCAAGTTGTACAAATTTGAGTTTAATAAAAATATTTTTTGCCTTCACCTATGCATTTGTTTACGTAGAATGATAACTTGGCTTTTTAATTTTAATTGTATATTGCTATGGTTTGGATGTAAGGTGTTCCCCCAAAGCTCACCTCTGAGACAACCCAAGAAGGTTCAGAGGAGAAGTGATTGGGTTGTGAGAGTCTTAACCCAGTGAGGGAATTAATCCCATGATGGAATTAACTGAGCAGTAATGGAAGGAAAGTGGGGTGTAGCTGCAGGAAGTGGGTCACTGTGGATGTGACTGTGGGACATATATTTGTATCCGTCTCCTGGAATCAATCTCTCTCTCTCTCTCTCTCTCTCTCTCTCTCTCTCTCTCTCTCTCTCTCTCCTTCTGAGAGCTGCTTCCCTCCACCACACTCAACTGCCATTGACGTTCTGCCTCACCTTGAGCCCCAGGAATGGAGCCCGCTGTCTATGAACTCAGACTTCTGAAAGTGAGTTCCCAAATAAATTTTCCTTCGCTATGGTTGTTCTGGTCGGGTACTTTACTCACAGTGGTGACAAAACCAACTAAAACATGAAGGAGTTTTTCTAAATTTCCAGGAGTTTACTGATCAAGTTGGTAATCTTTCTATGCAATGTTAAAGATTACAGGAAATGCTAATGTGTATGTAATAAGGTAGGATCATTATTCCTACAAACAAAATGACTAGGCTTTGTTGTATATTAACATGAAGTAGATTTTCAGGATCTTTGAGTTATGGAAAACTTTGGGATGACTTATTTGAGTGAAGTAATTGATGTTTGTTGCCTATTTATCTGGTGTCAAACTAGGAAAGGACACAGAAACAATGATTTCTACATCCCTTCAAGTTTAAATAATTTTGCTTCTTATATGTGTGTGCTACAAAAGGTCATGCCTTTGGTTCATGATAATGTAAAAATACATTTTTTTGCCACCTAAAGAAGTGGCATAAAGAAAGTTTGTGTCTGTAGAAAATTAAATTATATGCATTTGGGGTTTTTGTTCATCTGCTAAAATTCTGGTACTTCATGGATATGTCTGGATTATATATCACCCTCCCTCTTTTTAGTTTTCTCTGAAATGGAAGTCAGATACTTTGACTAATTATCATTGATTATAATGAAAATTAGTATCAACAGTTGATATTATATTTTCAGCAACCATGACACAGACTAAAATATACTGTGTTAACTAAAAAATGATTGAGAAATCTAGGAAGTGTTTCATAGGTCATTCCTGAGTAACATAAAATATTGTTATCAAATTAAAGAGCTATGTAGCCTTCACCAAGTTAAATTGATGAGGGTGGAATATTGCAAATTTAAATATTTCATATGTTAGGTATTTTTATTAGAATACAGAGAAACAAAATTTCTGTATTTCTCAGTGTTTTTGCAAATAGAATAGTTTCCTGAGACATAGAAATGTTTGATTTCATTTCTCCTAAAAATTAATTACTACATAACATTAGAACTTAGATCTCTAGTCATTTATCTAGGTAATTGCTCTTATCAGAAAAGATGATAAACTTATGTTACCTCCCCCACGAAGACAAATGTCTGCAGACTGAACTAGGCCCCTGGGCTAACCCCAAGATTCCAGGCGGCCTGGAGCAGTATCTCCCTGGAAATTCGCCTGTCACATGGGTGAAAACCTACAAAAGCAAGGCAGCCTATCTATCATGTATACCTGGGGACTTCCAGGATGCATTTAGCTCTAAGATTTAAAAAAAAAAAATTGGACTAGTCAGAATTCTCTAGAGGAAAAGAACCAATAGAATATAGAGGTAGAGATAGAGAATTATAAAAGGAGATTCATTAGATTGCTTCCATGATCAAGGCTGGATAGTACGACAGTGGAAGTGGACCTCTGGGTGCTGGAGAGCCAGAGATCCGTAACTTCTCAGTCCATGAAGCTGGAGCCACAGAACAAGAAGGATTAGTGAGGAATCCCCAGTCCAAGGGTGAAGGCCCAGAGGTTCCCTGGAGAGGTCCTGGTGCAAGTCCGCATTGGATGGCTGAAGAGGCTGGAGTCTGGTGTCCACAGCTGATGGCAGTAGCACTAGACGCAGCTGCTGAAAAAGAATTGAGTGTGAAAGTGCCCATGGGCTTCCTCCTCCTTTCACTTTTGTTCCATTCAGATCCCCAGCCTATTGGTCGGTACCATCCACACTGAGGGTGTGTGTCTTCTTTCAGTTTGCTGTTTCACATGCCAATCATCTCTGAAAACACCCTCACGGGACACACCTAGAAATGTACTTTACTAATTTACTAGGTATCTGCCAGTCCAATGAAATCGACAAGAAAGATAAGCCACCACAGAAAAAAGCTGAGGTCAAAAATTCTTTCCTTTTAGGCTCAAAGTGATAAAAATTCTGCCCTCCTTCTCCCCCATCTGGCCTTTTCTAGGGAAGAGAATGGAACATCTGTCTCTCTCTGTATATACATGGAGAACATGTTTTGCTCATTGTCCCTCATAATTGCGGTATAACCTTTCAATGTGTCACCTTCAGGTCTCAGGTATGGGTGCTGATGACCTGAGGTTACTCTGAGTCTTGACCTGGCTGTATTCATCAAGAGCTCATTTCCCTGACCATCACCTAAGTGCAGTTACATCCCACGCTTCTCACTGTTTTTATCAAAGCTTCCTAGAAATTTGTCCTCATTCATAATCTTTTTGTTCAGCTCAATTCTTTTTTGTTTAATGATATCAGTAGTAAGTTCTTTTTCCCAGAGGTAATATCACTTGTTACCTAAATGTTTACTTTACCTCCCTTTCCTTCTTTAATTTAAATTCAGCATCTTTCTAAATAAATACTTTTTAAGTGGAGACGCATATACACATAATCTGTGATGTTTTATAAAAATACATGTTTAGATTCTACTCCAGACTTACTGAATCATATTATTGATATGCTTCATGAATTCTCATAGCTTTCTGGCATATTCTGTATATCATATGTATATGATGTCTTAGAATTATTTTTGCTACATATCAAATGTTCTATTTTTTTCTTCTATAAAATATGGTCATCAACTTTCATAAATTATTCTCAGCATTACCAACTTATTTTAAAATTGTCATTTAATCTTTAAAGACTAAGCCTTAATGACCACTTTTCTAATTTGGGGAAAAACAGCAATCTTATTTTGCATACTGTGGGAACACCCATGTCCTTGTTAGTTGCATTATTCTTGTTGTGAACACTCATCAGAACTCTCAGAGTTGAAAATGGTCAGTAGTTAATTATCCATGTCTATTTGAAGTATCTGTCATTTATAGACAGATTTTGTTTTACTCTGAAACTTCCCTAACTTGTGATGTCATTGCTCAGAAAAGTCCAAATAATACCACAGGGCTTTCTGCAAAACCAGAAATGTGTTTAAACAGTTGATGTTAATCCAAAATCCATAATAATAATTAATTACATAAAACCCAAAGAAAAGGAAACAATTATATAATTTGTTTGGAAAATTGTTGACATTTCTTTTTTGCTCTATTTTTTTTAGCATATATGAAAGTTTTGTGCTTTTCCTTCCTAGTTATCTCTAACCAGTACCAATTGATAGACTGCTTTTGAAAACTTTAATGAAACATTTAAAAATTAAATTTATTCCTCAGTGTCACCCCATGGTCCACAGTTCAGAAAAGATAAGGCAACTATGGTCCTGTTTGGAATGTCATATTGATAATAATGATTATTTAACCCGGGATTATAAACATTTTGTAAGAAAACTAAGATTGGCTTTATAAGCTCCAGCAAGAAAGGTGGTCTGATGCCCAGCATTCAGTGTGCCCAGCCTTACATATAAAATCACTCCCTGTCAAGTCAAAGACTCTAAAAACATTTTACTGTAATCAAGAAGGGGAATGCACTCAGTTTATAAAAGTTGCAGATAAAAATCTGAAGGAGTTTATCAAATTCCATTTCTTAGTCTTGTGATGGCAAATAACATGTTTCTAAAAGTCTGATCTGAGATTTGTTGCAAAAGCTTTCAGTATAGTGAACGCCAAAGGTCCAAAGTTAAATGAATGCTCTTGGTGTACCTGTTTAATCAGGTCATTGTAGTCTGAATGCTTTGGTGCTTCCCAGACATATGTGTGGAAATTCTGATACCCACGGTGAAGGCAGAAACTACATGATTGAGATTAGAGCCTTTACAATAAAAAAGGTCCTAGTGAGGAATTGCTTGTAGCTCAGGATGGAGCATTCACCTAGGGTGTTCAAGGCCCTGATTTTATTCCCAGTACCTAAAAAGAAAAAAAAAAATGAAGGAGAGATGCAGAGAAGAGGCCCCAGAGAATAGACTTACCCCCTTTATCATGTGAGGACACTATAAGGAAAAGCCACTTATGAAACAGAAAGTGGACCCTTAATGGATGCGACATCTGCTTGTACCTTGATCTTGGGCTTCTCAGACTTCAGCACTGTGAGAAATAAATGTCTACAGCTTATAGGATACACAGTTTATGGAAGATTGTTATAGCAGGGTGAACAGACTCAGATCCTGCTGAAGGTGATAAAACCCTTCTTATTTTGCTCTCAGGAATAATATTTCTTTGAAATTATTTTGATAAAAGGAAGAAATGATGTAAGGGAAGTTCAAATAAACAAAGGAGATTATAGGATATCTCTAATAAAATCTATGTATCGACAGAACTCAGCCTTCTGGGTATGATTATTTTGTTGCCATTGAGCTATTTTACAATTCAGTGAGTTGTAGATAACTGAGGACAATACACAATAATTCTAGTTTATGTATATGCAAATGAATTCTGTCCAGTGGAGCTTCAACTGACACCCTCCCCACGGGGAGTGCATATTCAGTTGTGCTTATTTGATTTTTCTTTTGATACTGTTGTAACATATGCTCTGTTCCCTCATTAATAGGGATTTAAATTGAATCTTTGCATTATGTTTATTTTTTGAAAACTATAATTTAAGTATATTTGTTTTATTTCTCTCTCTTTACACACACACACACACGATTTTTGACACATGAGAAAGTCTGCTATGAAAAACAAAAATCTTACTAAAGATGTTCTTGTAGGAAATTTAAAAAATACAAAAAAAAGCAAAAACAAATTGAAAAGGGTGCTGAAGCTGTACAGAGATTAAGTCTCAACCGTTTTCACCATTATCTAACTTAGGCAAGTAAAAACTTGTTCTGCCCTAAAACTCTAGATGTAAATAAAGGAAAATCAAGTATGTCTCTTCTTAGTTGTCTTAATTGTATGCTGAAAGTAAGGAAATATTATTTGTCATTGTCAATAAAATAATGGCAGCACTTTTTTTTGTTGTTTTTTGTTTGTTTGTTTCACCTGAACTTTAAAATATTTTTTTGGGGCAAATTCATTCTCACAAAGAATTTATTTATCTATTTATTTATTTATTTATTGGTTGTTCAAAACATTACATAGCTCTTGACATATCATATTTCATACATTAGATTCAAGTGGGTTATGAACTCCCATTTTTACCCCAAATACAGATTGCAGAATCACATCGGTTACACATCCACATTTTTACATAATGCCATATTAGTAACTGTTGTATTCTTCTACCTTTCTTATCCTCTACTATGCCCCCTCCCCCCCATCTTCTCTCTCTATCCCATCTGAGGAATTTAAACTTTACATTTTAAAACCTGTTTTATTTATAACTTGGGGTTAAAACTCTATAAAGAAATTATACCATAAAGTAAGGTGGTAATCACAAATTATATACATGAGAGAAACGGTTTTGTAATTTTCACATATGTTATGAAAGTTTAAGTTTTATTTTTTTCATAATGGAAAGTTAAAGATTTAGAGAATAATACTTCCATAAAAAGTTTTGTGGGTTTTTTTTATTTTTCTAAAAATACACTTGAAAAGAACAACTCGTTTATGTATTCTTGAGAGTAATTTTAGAGTGTTTTCAATTTTTAACTTCATGGTGATTAAATACAATTAATGGAGAGACTGTGCCTTTTTAAAAAGATATTTCACAGTGCTTGTGTGTTACATTGCAACAGGACAGCCAGTGCTTTATTCCTCCCTGCATCAAACTGTTTGCCATGTGATTTTATAGTTCCATTCAGTAAAGACAAACTTTGATGCCCTGGCCCCTTAATTCTAAGTGTGGTCAAAAGACCAGGCTTAGCCTATAAGATGCTCACAGGTGTGACATACTTAGAGCCTTGAAGTCCTCTGGCATTTGATGCACCATTTATCTCCTTTGCCTTGGGATTGGGGATCTGTAACCTAGGTAATGAGGCAAGAGGAGCAGAAGTGACATGCCAGTCACCCTTATCTAAGCCATCCTACATCAGTTGACCTGCAGCCAACCTCCCTTCCCCAATACGTAAGAACAGAAACTCATCCAGACATCAAATCTAATCGAATAGTGGACATGCAGACACGAGTTAAATTCATATATGTTGTGTATTGTTCTAAGCCAGGAAGTTTGAGGTTAGCTTTTACAAAGTGTGTATTACAAGGTTAACTCAGTATTATTACATTGTCTAAACTGTGTACAAGTTAAAGAAAGATTTGGTCTACTGGAAAATGAGCACTAAGCCATTGTAATATTCTACCTGATAAGAGTGCCCGTTCACCTGGGACCTTTGGCTATGACAAATAGTTTATGATAAGATGTGATTTACTGTCGTGTGTTTGGGATATTCATTATCAGTTTGATCCCTGGAGGTTTTGGACACTAACTACCTAAGGTCAACCACTGCAGGTTTCCCATGCCTACATCACCCACCCCCAGTGAAAACCTTGGACCCCAAGGCACCCACAGTGGGCAATTAATCATGGAGGTTTTCACTCAGCATTGCTGGGAGAATTAAATGATATCCTTATTTCATTGGGAGAGAATAACTGGAAACATGTGCTTTATCTCTAATGGACTCTCTTCTATGTGTCTTTTTCTTTTGGGAATTTTAGTCTTTATCCTTAAATGTAATATGGAGTATAATTGCTTTTATTTTTTCTTTGAGTCCTTCTGGTGCATCCCGAGTGCTGTCCAGGATCCCAGACAACATACTGCATAAGATGGAATAAAACAACCCATACCATGTATAAACTTGCCCACCAACACAGAAGCAATGTATGTTGAACAAGATACAAAAAAAAGAGTGATACAATTATAGGAAAAAATTAGTGCGATTTTTGAAGAAACTAAATATATTTAGTAAATATTCATTAGTATATCATTCAAATTAATTCTATAATGCATAAAAATACACAATGTGCTTTTCATTTCTATAGTTATAGCCTGTTTCATTGAAGATATCTACTCAATAACTTTAATTTTCCAGGCAATAAATAAAATGCAATTTTCTTTCACAATAATCAAGCTTTATTTCTTGCAGTCAAATTAACTGTTATTTTACATTCAACTTGAAATTTCTTTCTATAGGTTTCTCTAGGTTCATACATCTTTATTTACATAATTAACATTTCCAATAATGAGTTGGCATCTGGACTTCATATACTTGGCACAAAGATGTCATTTTACTTACCTGCAAGTGAAATGATGTCATTTTACTTACCTGCAAGTGAAATGAATTCCAGAAATTAGTCCAGTGTTCTGGAGACACCAATCGCTTTTCACACAACCACAGTGGAATGATAACAGCAGCATTGGAATGGACCCAGACAGGTAACTACTAATTTGACTGCAAGGAGGTGTTTGTTTTAATTACAAAAAAAAAAAAAAATACAATTTAAAAATTAACTGTTTCGCTCACATGGAGCTATAATCTCTTCCTACCCCCAATATTTTCTGAAATACTTCTTACTTTTGTAAATCAGTGCAGAATTTTACTGGATTTATGTTTTTAAAAATACTTTAACTAGTTCTAGGTAGTGTGCTGTAGAAAGCAAAGTACAGATTTGAAGGTACAATTTAACACTCCTGAAATCTCAGCAAATCATTTAATTTAAATGAACACCAAGTTTCTCATTTGTAACAAGCATGTGATTTAAAAGTCGTCTGTGGCTGTCTGTCAAGTAGAGCTGTGACTGTCCAGTGTTGAGTGGGTGATTAATGCGTTCTGCCCCACTCATCAGCCAATGAGCTGTGGTTGCTGAGGGACAACTTCCCTGGCACATGTCATTCATACAATCTCAGGGTACACTGCATTGGGTCTCAGAGTTCTCAGAAACTAAGGCCGTATTACATGTAAGAACAATCGATAAAGAAGGTTTTGATATTTGCTTGCTGTCTTTCTTATCTCTCCTGCTCTCTCACTCCTATTTTCTGGGATCATTTCCCAAAGGACAATTGGCATCTAAATCACAGATTCAGAATCAGAGCTGACAATAAGACAGATAATTAAATAAGAAAGTAAATTGTTTTTGGTCCTCAATTGGCTTTTTCATGATACTTTTTTATATTTAAAATACATGAAATTGTTAACAGGAATATTGATTTTTAACGTAACAGACATACAGAAATATGTGTCAAACCTGATTTTAAACATCATAATATGATTATTATGTACAGATTGCCCTCTATTTGTAATAGTAAATGGATGGTAGAACATATTTTAAAATGTTGAATTGCATCTATTTTGATTCATTAAAGTTCCCAACTCAATTCATTTAACCCAATTAAATTCACATAGATTTGGCTAAAACATATGAGGCATTATAAAAAAAAGATAAATTCAGCATAGCTTCAATTTCAATCACAAATCAATAATTGCATGTATCTTCATTGTCTTTTTATTTGGTGCTAATCAGCCTGAATTAGTAAATTACTCCCAGCCTCTGAGGAATACTCTGTAGTTATCTCTTGCGTGAAAATGCATCCTTTGGTGGATTATCCAAGTTGCTTTGTTGTTACCTTTGAATTTTTCCAAATTAAATACAATTTTCTTTATTGATTGCTTCATGAATTATTTGTATATAAAATCATTGATCACATATTCTTTCTCTCGTATCTTGAATATAGAATGCCTTGTTGTTACTATATGTTACCTACAAAAATCCCAGTCCCAATCTAATATTGTTTGCATTATAGGTGACTTGATTAATTTGCTCTGTCTTCTCAGTGACTTTCTGATTGGTAATTTTTACATTTTTATTTTGATTCTTAAGTCTTCATAGAACATGCCCCTACCAACCATGTTATATTTTTGGTTAAATCCACTTGTGTAGAACTTTAGTATTTAATTTATGATATGATTTTGCATTTTTCTTCAGGTTATTCTTCCTAAGTTTAATCATTTATTAATTTATTTTTTCTTTCCACAGTTTTGTTCATTGTTTTTATAAATATGAATTTCAAATTAAACTTATTCTTTTATATCTACAAATGCTTATTTAATGACATATAATTCCACTATTAGTGTCTGATTAATAGTTGTTTTAGGAGGGTTATTTTCATTAATCCAACCATTTTGATTTAAGTTTAATTTCTTTTTCTTAAAATAGAATTATACAGGTAATGAACACCTCTTTGTCTTCATTTGAAAACATCTTAGATCCTCCTAGGCTAACACTAATACTTGTTTTTATGTAGAAGAGTAGAAGGGATTACAATTATTTACATTTTTTTTCTTTCAAAAGTATTTTTTCTTATTGAAGTAATCATTTTTTGTTTGTTTTTAATTTATGGGATTATTTGTAAAATATGACAGAGTATTTTCGGACTTTAGAGTCTTGCTTCACGACTTTGGTTTTCTTTTCCTTTTGTTCCCCCCTTTTACCTTTGCCATATTTTGAGAAGCTTCTCCCCTCTCACATTGCTTCCTGTCCACAGGAGGTAACCTCCCAATGCTGTGTCTCTGTTTGTGATTTTTAAACCCTTCCAAGTGAGTTACTAGGAGCCAATGTTCAGGTCAGAACTCCTTCAGTCAGGTGAGTACCTTGTTTCCAGGAGAAGGCTTTGTGATTCTCAACTTCACTTGTGCCCATTGACATCTCTTGTCTTTTTGTTGTTGTTGGTACTGAGGATTGAACTCAGGGACACTCTACCCCTGAGCCACATCCTCAGCCCTATTTTAATATATTTTAGAGACAGGGTCTCACTGAGTTGCTTAGTGAATTGCTTTTGCTGAGGCTGGCTTTGAACTTGCCATCCTCCTGTCTTAGCCTCCAGAGCCTCTGCAATTACAAGTGTGTGCCTCAGCTCCTGACCCTTTCTTGTTTTTTACATAGCTAACACCTCACTTGTAATGAATCCCTGGTGATTTCAGACATATGTTTATCAGCTTCACACTCAAACTGAGAATTTTAGGATTCTCTCTTGACTGACTATAGTGGCCATATGTGTCTTATATAGTTAGATTTGCCTTTTTATTTATTTATTTTTGTTGTTTATCTGGATAATTGTCAGAAAATATATGAAGATGTGTGTTTGATGTTCTGAAATTATTTCATGCACCTCTTATGTTAAATGCCAACCTACCTGTCAATTATTGTAATTTTACTAAGAAGCATCTTGAATGAAAATAATTATTTTATCATACATAAGGTCAGTTTTCTAGCTATTCCAGGTTATGGATCAAGTACAATTTCTTTACATAGTAGAGAAAAAGTGTTATTTTCTTATTTCTAAAAATGAGTTCATTTGGTAAAGGGAGATTTAAATATATATATCTGCTTATGGTTTATCAACAAGTGTAATTACTGTATTCTAATTGAGTTTTTAAATTATTTTTGCAGACATAATAATCTTTATTAAAATGCAGATTTTGAAAGTGACAAAAATTGTGCCTGCTTTTATAATGTCCTCTAAATTCCTGGCTACCTCCATCCAAAGAGGAAGAAACAATAAATTCATAAGTCCACCACATTCTGTTTCATTTGCAATATCATTTAATCTATGCATAAAATGTTCTAAGGTTAACAACTCAAAGTACTCAAGTGTAAGTAATGGGGTTTTGCTGCTTTCCTCCTCTGTGGCTCCATTTCTATTTCTAGGAGCCAGTTTTTCCTGGTTCGAGAACTTGGCAATGCCTCACCTCTGGCAGCAGCTTCTGCGAACCATGCACTCTCCTCAGTACTTACTCCATCTCTTTGTTGTCCCCAGGTCCAGGACTAGAGGTCAGAACCAGTGTGACTAGAGATAAGGGACGATCTTCAAAGTCAGGTCAAACAGAGTTAGTGAATAAAATAAAGTAATTGTGTTTCATGTTCTTGACGATTTCTACTTCGAAGGGAAGTTTTTACAGAGTTACTCAGTGTAATAAAACAGTCTGTTTAATGGTCTATATAATGGATTTTTTGTTTCCAAAGTGATTGTGTTAGGTCCCTGATTTGAATGAATTGAAAATCAAGGACTTGCAAGTTACCAGATCTAGATGAGTTCATAGGCCCAGAACTTATTTTAGTTTCAACTAAAGAATAATCCTGAGTCTCTTGTAATAGTAGGTACTGAAAAACTGAAAGCCTTCTTCAAAGGGACTTGGAAGACAGCTACCAGTTAACTGATAGGATTGGGGAAATGGAAATACCCATGCTTTGGGGGATTATTAGACCCCTGGGTTGACTTTGTGTTGTCTATCAGGTAGTGTGTGACCTAGCAAATGTGGTGACCTCTGGAGTTTTAGTTACAGCTCTTATGATTACACTGAGCCCTTTAGATTCCCATATTAAGCCTCTGCATTTCCCTTGGTTTCAAGTTCAGTTCTGTTTAAGAATAAATGCAATCCCCAGAGCCATGAGTATGTTTTTTTTTTTATTTTGTTGTTGTTAGAAAAACTTTAAAGCCTTTAGTTCTGAACCTTCTCAAAAAGTAAACAAAGAGAAATATTGTATTCATTATGTGAGGATGAGGGTATCTACTATACTCCTGATTTGCTGGAGAATAGTTAGAAACTTAATCAAATGGAAACTCCAATTGCACCTGCTGTTCCAGATCTGGTACCTTCTTGGAACACATTAGTATGTACATGTTCATTTGGCAATTGAATTTCTTTCCATATGAATTAGTTAAGGACTTCCAGAAGTAGCTCATGTTCACACACACATAGAAACACACACACATGTAGAGAGAGAGATACAGAGAGAGAGAAAGGGGGAGAGAGAGAGAGAGAGAGAGAGAGAGAGAGAGAGAGAGACCAAGAGCAAGATGTGCAATTTGTTTTTTTTGTTTTGTTTTGTTTTGTTTTGTTTTTGGTACCAGGGATTGAACTCAGAAGCACTCGACCACTGAGCCACAACCACAGCCCCATTTTGTATTTTATTTAGAGATAAGATCTCACTGAATTGCTTAGTGCCTTGCCATGGCTGAGGCTAGCTTTGAACTCAAGAGTCTCCTGTCTCAGCCTCCAGAGCTCCTGGAATTACAGGAGTGTGCCACCATGCCCAGACAAGAAGGGCATTTTTATAAAGTTAATTTAGAGTTATTCCAGCCATTTTATTTCTTTCGAAATATGGTACAAACAGTTATTTATTTTTTTATATATCCTAAGGAACATCATATTTACCTACTGCATTAATTTCATCACGTAATCTTGATATGGTGATAGTAAATTGATAGTAAATAGCCTGAATACATCTCTCTCTCTCTCTCTCTCTCTCTCTCTCTCTCTCTCTCACACACACACACACACACACACACACACACACACATTTATATACCACACATAAAACCTCAGGATTTATGGCTCTTCTACAATGACAAAATTTCATGTAGTGGTCAAAAGCTGTGCTTTTTAAACTGAAGTGTATAAGAACACAATTACTTGAAATTTTCTTAAAAAGGTTTTTGTAATTCAGTAGGTTTTTGAAGAATGTCTTTCTCTGCTGACTAATAATCCCTAAAAGAACAGCTTTGATCTTGTTAGAGATTTTATGTTTTATTAGGGACTCCAAATGATATTTGATCAAAGCAGCTTCTTATTTCCTCATATATCTGAGTGCAAATCGCAACTCTATATTATGAAATAGAAGATAGACACAAGTAGAGTTTAAGTAAGTTTTGTGATCCTATGACTCAGAATACAACAAGTGAACAGCTGCTTTTAACTTTATGTATATTTATGACCCCATAACCTGTTCACTGGAATAGTTCAGAGAAGATGTAAAAATTTTCACAGGTCTGTAGGAAATTCTGCCATTGGACAAAAATGGGCTATCATTGCATTATACTTCAGCCCCTCTCTTGGCTGGGCCTGAAAGACAATGGTAGACGGAAAGACTTATGTGGATATAAATTTGGCAGTCCATCTGATTATGCATTTTTTTAATAAATGGAAAAATAACCAGTTTAAAATTCATGCTAAATCATGAGCCACCCCTATTGTTTCGTCCAGTTGGTAAGGGGTGTAAAGAAAATGATTGTTAAGATTTGGTAAGAAAATATGATGAAGGGGTGTATGTGATTGGGTTTTATGGCATTATTGAGTGTGCAGATATTTGCAAGCCTTGTAAAACTTTACTTACATCTCCCTATTGTGGAGGAGTCCTTCCGTAATTAGGTGGACAATAAGGTTCATTCTTTGGATGTTAATACTTTTTTTTTCATTAGCTTCTCTGTTTCTTAAAATATGTGCTCATAAACAAAATATCTATGGTAGCAGAGGTTGAGCTTAGCCCTAAGATTACGAAACACCATTTGTTCTCAGAAAGTCTGGTTGATTGACACTGCTGAACACTCCTATGATACCATTCTCCAATGAAGACCACTAACCTATCTGGGAGGTTGAGTATATTGAACTCTTTTCATCAGATGTTTTCCATTGTTGAAGAGGCAACATTTAGCTCTCTCTAGTATAGCAATTCTTATTCTAGCAGGAATTTTCATGACATAATGAGAAGAATTCTGCTGGCTTTGCCATGTAAGGCCTTACGGAATACCTTGTCATTGTCATGATATCCTGCCACAGTTTCATGAGCAACTTACACAGCAAAAGAAGTGTAGCAATGGACACTTGTCCCTGGATCTCACAGGCCAAGCGACTTCTGTCAATGTGAGTTGCTCACCTTCCACTTGGAGCAAATCAAATTGAAGAGAAGAAAATGCCATAAAGCTAAAAGGTAAGTTCTCTTGTAAAGGGTTGAAATGAGCAAGCAACAAATAGGGAACACAGATTTGCTCTTCTATTTTAGAACTTTTTATTGTAGAAATAAAGCTAAAAGTTGTAATCAGTCCACTGACATTTTATTCTCCAACTATCATTGTTAGACAAGAATATCTTTTAGGATGAATATCTGTTTGGATTAACTTTGGATGAACTTTATTTCAACTAACTTCACAAGTCAGTTAGACCAGGACAGTGATGGTGTTTGCAAGATGCAATAAAAACATCCAAATCTGTCTAGATAGTCATACTAAAACAAAGTGCAGTTTGTTGTGTGTGTTAATTGTCGTATATCCTGATTAACGCTTCAGGATTCAATATTAAAAAGAATGAGACAATTTATGTCTTTAATTGTATATTTGAAAAAAAATATAATGCCCACTTGAATCAGGATTTTTGCTTAATGATGAGCACATAAATTAAGACAAATTATTAAGTTCAAATAATTTCATTGATTTTGTTTCCTGGTTGTGACTTCTCTAAACTGTAGCCCACTCAGTAACATAGTCTATATTTCCTAGAGTCATAAAAATCTGGGCTACAATAACCCCAGACATCATATAAAACACTGATTCAAAAAACAAATATAGCTGATCAGCAATAACAAAGTAGAAAACCAAATATTCATAGAATCTCACTGTCATCTTCTTTATGTAATATGTTGATATACTTGTTTTAAAGATATATAGAATTTTATATTTCTCTAAATACAACGTGTCTCTTTTTTTTTATTTCACCAACCTATTTAATATTTTTTCCTCTAAAGCAGAATTCGTGCTTTATTAGGGTTGCTTACTTTTTATCTCCCCCCTCCCCACCTGGCTTTTTCTCTATATATAAGTGACATTTGATCATCTTTGCTAGCAAGTTTTGACAGTTGCTTTATTTTTGAGAACTAACAATATTCTTTAACTTCTTTTGAAAATTGACTTTGTTCATTATGCTTGCTAATCAGCACAACTATGGATTTGACATCTTCAACCATTTTTGTTACCTCCAAAATATGCAGATCTCAAAATTAAAATTTAAATAAAAGAAGGGGAAAAAGAGAGCCGTACTTTTCAGCTCTCATTATAATCTCTTCCTGTGCAAGATGGCTGTCAACCTTGTCAATTATACTACTTTCTGTTTCTTCCTTTCTTTCCTCTGCATTATGATCATAAATTGTAGAAAAAAGCATTCTCAATTTACTTTGTTGGCTAATAGTGGCAGAGCCTTTCCCGAGACATTTCATTTTGCTTTCCTCTCTAGTTTTCTTAGTCAGCAGGTAGTATTTCTTTTCATTGTCAAAATTTTACTCTCTATCCTTGATAGATTAAATGCTCTTTTTGTGCCATAGTCTATAGCTAGTGTGAACTTCACCTCCTTTCTTCCTCATGCTGTGTTATCCTTTACATCTGTAAACCTTTTTTTGTACCACAACCTTTTGCAGTCCTTTGAAGTCTCCTCATTTTCTGGCTCCCTAACTCAGGTCATGAAGCTGTATGGAGTGGGGGAGTGATTCTGACTGCAGTATGGACCTTTCTTTGAGGATACACTTTTCATCTTTTTTCTAAATGTCTGCTAATTAGAGATCTGGAGAGGAGCACAGAAAAAGGATGCTGATGTCTAATTCAAAGATTTACTAAACCCTCTGTAACTACTTTTTTTTAAATTTTCTTAACTCATATTAGAGGTCCATTATTACCTTGTTGAAGAGTAATTATGTTTTAAAGATTCAATGCTCGTCATCAAAATGTATGATAGTTTAGAATCAGAAAATAAATTCATACTTTACAGAGATGTTTAGCCTTTTTGAGAACTGATGATTTACATGAAATGAGTAATAAAGAGATTCAGCAGAATACTGCAATTCACCATTATTTTAAAGAAATGTATGCATGACATCATGCGAAGGCTGTAGGAGTCATATATACATCTAAAATTTTCATTTAGTCTACTATATTTATATGAATATGTAAATGCTTATTGATAGTTCTACAAATTCAGTTGAACTTCATGCTTGTATAAATATAATTTGAACATAGAGAATATAACCAAACATGAAGATACTAATTTAGAATTTTGATTTTCATGGACATCCTTATAGTACTTGTACACTAACACCTCTTCCTCAATTGCTAGTGTATGGTTTATATTTAGGCATGTATACAAAATTAATATATAGGCATACATTCTTTAAAGTGACTTTCAGGTAGTTCAGCTGCCAATTTTATTCCCTAGTTTCAAAGAATTTAGGGCAACTCTTCATCCTTTTGTCTTTTGACATTTTTTTTTTCCTGTGCAAAGCCTATATCACTCTCTCCTTCCAACCCCACTGCCACATGCTAAAAATTATTTTGTAACACTCTCCTCTCCACTGAACTATAGACTCAGATACTTCACTTCATATTTGTCATCTTTAGCTAGACATTTTTTAAAGACTTTTTTAGCTTAAAATGTACAAAGGGAACTCTTGATTTTCTCTAGTGGAAAAAGTCTCCAAGTAGATTTAAAAGAGTCGGTATTTTCAAAGTCTTTTTGCAAATATTATTTTGTTATTCTGTGCCAGTGATTATAAAAGAAAGCCAGCCAGGAGCTAGCAGAGGGGAGCAATGTTATCATGAACGTGGCCTTAGCAACTGGTCAGATCTGGGCTCCGAATCCCATCCAACCATTTAGAAATGTGATTCTTGGACTTAGAATTCTGAGTCTCAAGTTCTATTCATGTGCCCATTGAACTTTATGTTGGTGAAGATTAATGGAGATGAGATTAATGGAGTATATCATATAATATCTGGTGACTTCATTTCTCAATAAAAAAACTAATATTTCTTTCTGAAGATGTGACCTGGTTGCAAGGTATTGACTTAATCTTGTGTGGATAATAATTATAAAAGTGGACATAAATGAAATAATTAATTTCAAAAATTGAAATAGGTCCATGATGCTTGAGAGAAAGGAAATAGATGCGCTCCACATTCACACTGGCTTTCTCTAAATCAGGCAAATATAAGTGATTCCTGAGAACAGAGGTCTTCTGGGCAGAAGCATCATGGTAGAAGAATATATCTCCTGAGGTACTAGAGATTTGCAGAGCAGAGTACCAGAAATGAGGAAACTGATCAGAGAAGAAGAACGAGAAAACTACTGAGGAATTTTGTTGGGTTATTAGGCAAATATCAAACCATACAGCCATAGGGCCAGCCTTTAATAGCTCCTAAGGAGCTGTGAAAAGAACACATTTTCAAACATGGCAAAGTGTTAGTGTTATTAAAATGGAGAAAACCTTGCTGAGCACTGGACCTCCACTTGACTGTCTGGCCAGGTGTGCTAGGATAGGGGTGAATATTATGGGTTACAGTAATATCTAACTCATGCCTTGGCAGGATAAAACTGAAATGGGAGTAAATTTACTCTTGCCAGAACAAGTCTCCATGCTATTTAAACAAAGACAACGTAATACAAACTTTGAAAATTTGGACATTTACAGTGTCCATTAAAATGAAGGTGTCTATTAAAATAAATATTTGTCACACAAGGAAGAATACAAAGGGAGCCTTTCCCTGGATCTAAAGCAATAAATAGAAACTAATCCTGAGTTAAGTCAGATAATAGAAGTATCACATAAAACATTAAAATATCTATTATGAATACAAAGTTATTTGTTGAAGTTTCTCGACAATTAATAGAATCTACCAAAAAATAAGAAACGTATAACAACAAAAAAGTAATATCTGAAATTTTCTGTAAACAATGTAAAAACCAAGGCACACAAAGACATTAGTAGCATGTAGCAAACTTGTAGCATGTAGCAAAGGAATGTAGCAACTTAAAATTATTTTTTAATTTTTTAGATGTTGATGAACCTTTATTTTATTAATTTATTTATATGTAGCACTAAGAATTGAACCCTTTGCATATTAGGCAACTAATATGAGTCACCACTGAGTCACAACCACAGTCCAAATGTCATTTTTTCTTTTTTTTCTTTGTGATGCTGGGGATTGAATTCAGGGCCTTTTGCAAGTAGGGCAAACACTCTACCAACTTAACTATATCCCCAGCCCCTAAAATTATTAAAAAATGTTAAACTAGAAGATGAAAAGTTCATAGAGATATTTATAATATTCGTTTAAGCCATGGAAGGTTTAGTATAAAAAATACAGACTTGGTAAAAATTATGAATTCTCTTAGTTATACATGTATCATTTTTGAACAGTAAACTTTTATTTAAAATTTAAATATTTTATTTGTATTTTTTATGCATTGATACAACAATCACTCTATCTGGGATCTTAAGCATGTTTGAGTTCCTAGGTTCAATCCCGAGCATTGCAAAACTGAAAAGAGGTATAATAAATATAACTAGGATTCTTATTTTTGAAAATCACTGTTTTTGTTCTTTCTATAATTATTTTTCAATCACATAAAAACATTCATTTCAACTATAATTCTTAGTTGTTCGGATTTATCTATTCATAATTCACTAAGTTTTCCAGGTAAATGGTACTCAACTTTCAGTATTTAGTTAAAAAGACAAATCATTCCTAAATGAAGGAGGTCTTCTTTGGATGAGAAAAGCACAACCTAGATAAATGGTTGAGCAAATTTGAAAGCTTTCAGGGAACCCGTTTTCTTTGTTCTATGCATAGAGTGACGAGACATTCCTCTTGACTAGTGTCTTCTGTGACCTAAGTGTGGGAAAACTGAGTCTCAATTCTAAAAATGATGTCAGCTGTTTGCAGTCAGAGGCAGTAGTACTAATAGTTCTCAAACACTTCGTATTGAACTCTACATATGTCTAAACCAGATACGCTGTTCTTTGAAATTGCTAAAAGGATATCAACAACAACAACAAAACACACACACACACACACACACACACAAATCCTTTATTTTCTTTGATTAGAATTCCTTGTTTTCAATCATCATATTTTACCTCATACACATAAAATATTAAATATGAATTATTTGTTTTAGATATATAGGAGATACTGTTATAGAAAAATAGGACTAATGTTTCTAGGTGAAATAAAAAATAGAATGCCTTTGAAGTCAAATGTTTTGAATTTGAGAGCATGGATAATGAATTTGATGAAAAGTACCACATTCTGGTTATAAAGTCATTTTTATTATAATTATCAATAATATTGAGGCAGAGCTAATGGGACACTAATACCCTGATTTTGTTGATGAAACCTTTATTGTTTCTTGCAGATTTCTTTACCTCATGTATTATCATGTGTAGAAATGTACCCATACATACCAGAAAAATGCTTCTCTTTTCTTTATTTGTGTGCATGATATTTATACTTCCAAATGTAGTTAAGAGAATTTATAAATATTTGGAACATATAAAAATATCTCATAAATGATGACAAGTTGTAGTTTATAGTTGGATTACTTGTATCATTCTGGTTTTATTTTTATAGAAAATTAGAAATAAGTTAATTAATTAAATTTAAAATTATATTACTTATGAACTTCATAATTTGTTAAATTGGTTCTTGCAATAATTACTTTTTCAATGCTAAAATCATCATAGCATATTCTTTATAAATATGTGCATATCGTTCTATGAAATTAAACATAACAAATGTCAACAATGTTCAATTTCCGAGTTACAAACTCAACATTAATTTTGGACCTCTTTGCTGAAATATTTAACTAATTTCAGTTTTGAAATGAATTTGTTTTTCTTTTCCCTATATATAATTATTATGATTTTTAACTAGCAACGAAATTACAGTTAAAATACATGCAAAGTTAGTCTTTCTTTTTTAGTACTATTTGGTATTTATTATTGTCCTAAATTTGGATTTTAAAACTATTTAGAATTAGTTTCTAACTTCAAAGTGGCTCCTGAGGCTGGACAGTCATCTAATTGGATGATGCAATTTACTTTTCATCCATAAAATGCAAATGCTTAAGCTAATTTAGGTAAGTTAATAAGACAGCAATGTTAAAATTTAACTATATTGCGAATTAAAATAATGACACAGAAACATGTGCACATACACGTGTGATATTAAATGCACAATTTCTATGAAATCAAGGTTATTTATGATTTATTTTAGATTCATATAATGAAGAAAAGATTAATTATAAATTTTTATACTTCCTAAAGTATCAGTGAGCACTATAATAATTCCGTACCAGTGATCAAAGTGATTTTACAAAACTATTTCCCCTTCAGAACAGAGTTTGATCCTAAAATCTTAAGAAAATACAGAAACTGAAATTATACTTGATTTCTAATTAGTGATTGGAAAATGTTTCTCATTAAAACTTGGAGATGCCTTAGTTTTTCAATTAATGTATAATTAACAAAAATAATTATGAATCCTATATCTTATAAACTTGTCAACTTAAGAAATATATGTTGCTTGAGTATTTTTCTTTCATTTAATTCTGAATCTTCAAGTTCAATTCCTTTAGAAGTTACACATCAACTTTTTTTGCTGAAAAATGGATGGCCTTCATATTTAATTTACTTTTCAGCTCAGTGAGAATGCTGAGATAGGCAAATATTGAAATTATATGTTAGTAAAGCCAGGAATGTTTTCTTTCATATTATTTTAAACTAAGAGAAATATGACTACTTTGAAAATAAATCAAAACAAAGATGTACTTAAGGCTTCTTAGCTTTTAGTAAATTTGAAAAAAAAAAAAGGAAAGCTCTGTTTTGGATATGAATAGTTGTGATAGGAAAATTAAAGTATTCATCTACATCATAAGAGCTCAGAGTCGGCAGTAATGACACATATTGCAGAAAAAATATATTTCATATTTAAATAAATCCTAAGCCATAATTTTTATGTGGCAGACCTGTGTTCATCAAAATTAATGAGAGAAAAATTAATTCCATATTTATTGATCTATCTCCAACCTGATTGTTTATTCATCTTTGAGAATAAAGATGTTTTTTCATTTAACAGAACAGTTTCTCTTACAAGAGTACAGAAATTTCAAATATTTGGGAATCAAAACAATTTTATTGAGAGAGAGAAAGAAAGAGAGAGACAGACAGAGAGATAGAGATAAAGTTATATGAAGCATTGAACACTGGAAATTGCACCATAACTACAAATTATTCAAGGGAACATATTTTAGTTTTGTTTGTTTATCAAAAATACGTAGGTAAAATTTCTTATCAATTTATTACAGATAATTAATCCACAATTCAATAACAAAATCTGTTATTGGGTAGGCAGACAATTAAAAATTGAGATTTCTTAGGTACTGTGGTGTAAGGTTATATTTATTTGATCATGTTAAAATAAAATATTAGAGATTGTAATGGTAGTTGAGATTCAGTAAGTAAATATGACAAGAAAAAATTGAAAGGGGACCTTGGCCCTTTCTGAAAGACAATGACATATCAAAAATAAGATAAAAAAGGTCATTCTTGAGAGAAAAAATAGGAGGAAAGTGGACACCTTTGAATGAGAGTTCAGAAAAGGAATGTCATGCAACATCTTCTGTTTCATACCAGAATGGACTGAGAGAGAGGACCGTGTAGAAGGCTTCAGCAAAGTTCCTGTGATGTATGTCATTAATGGACGATACAATCTGCACAGAATGGATATTTGAAAACGGGAAATTCCAAGAGTAATGAAGGAGAAGAGAGCTGAGACATAAGCTAGTAACTACATCGAAACCATCAACCAAAGTTTCTATTAGGAAATGGAAAGATGTCTATGTTTTATTGAATATGTAGTAATACTGAGAACTTATAAAGAAAATGTAACTGGAACGTTATATTGTACTTAATTCAAATATCTAAGATATTTATAGACATTTTGGTTATGCTGTTATTTGAGTATCATGTAGGGTTAAATTTACTTCACAATAAAAATCAATCAATCAATCAATCAATCAATCTGTATTTGTCCCAAAGAACCATCAATCAGCAAGTTTCTTGTAGAGGGAAAACATTTTCAAACATTTAGATGAATTGTAATATGGCTGATCTAAGAATTGAAAGGAAAATCTTCCCATAACTAGTAGAAGTCTGTAGGAGTAACTCTGGGTTTGCAGCTAGCAGCTACACACAACTTGAAAAACCTATGCTCCTACAGGCCTGACAGGAACACCTGCAGGAGGGGCGCTCTGCTCTAGCTAGCTGTCTGAGAAACCACGTCCTCAGTGGTTGAGGTCGGCATTGCCAGGGGACCCAGAGGCAAGGGCCTCAGGGCATAATTCCCCCAACTCATAAGGCCTCCTTTTCTTAGGGACAATGATTCTTCCAGTCTGCCTTGCCCCCCTCAGCAATATTTAGAGCTTCCTCATAGTGCAGTTAAATTAATCATGAGATGATTGGCTTCTAGATGTTGTGTAACCCGCTTTGCTTATGTAGGATTGGAGGATGCACCTGTATCAGTTGTAATCATTTTCTCATGAAAGGAGCTTGCTGGACTTTGGCTGAGATTGTCACCTGCCAGCTCTCACCAGCTCCCAGTGTCTGTGTGTTGACTCCGCGTCCCCCATACCCACGGCAACTGAGGTGGCTGAGTGACCCACAGCAACAGAAGTTGTTCTCCATATTTATAGTGGTAAACTTTCCTGATGTTAGTAAAATTTCAAATAAATTTTATTTTCATAAAATTTCAAATCGTGTGGTCCTAACAGAAGACAAACCATAATGGTAGTACTTAAAATTATCAGTTTAAGTGTTGAGGGTAATTGATGATCATGAAGAAATGATTCAAGAATGTATTGAATGAACTCTTCTGCAGTGTTATTTTAATCCCATGACCCATGGACAAACTTCAGGCAATCTGCAGCATTATGAAATCATGAAAAGTAAATAAATAAATAAGTGCACTGTGAGAAGTAAACTTATTTAGTTGCCAGTATGTGCTCCACATGGTGGGCAATCCAGAATAGTTGTTCTATAGAAGACATGTAGCTGTTGGCAGGTATAAATTTATTAGGGAACATCATTTTTTACTAATACTGATAAACTGCCTCAGGGGCTATGGATCCAACATACTGTTTCTTAGTTCAGGCATTCAGAAAAAGGAGCCCTTCCTCCAAAGTCAGAAACTAAAAGCATGAGGAGTGTGAGGTGACAATCCATATATGTAATTTATATATAGTGAACACAAGCAAGCATTTTGAGTTTTAATTCAGAAAATTTAAATGAAAATTGCCTAACCAACTGGCACAGAGTTTTTTCTAAACAGATGTTCATTACCATCTACCATTTTTTCCCAAGAAAAGATTTTCTCAAAAATTGACATGTATATTAACTTTTTATAGGATTTTATATTCATGACATATAGAATTAATTATTATTCTCTTTAACAGACCATTATAAAACAATCAATCAAATGTACTACATTGATGGTGTTTTGATCATGTGTTTCCCAAGACTGGCTCTTTCAAAAGATTAAGTGAAGTGAATCATGTAGCTTGTATCATGGTTCAAATCTAGAGTCCTGATATGGGAAAATAATAATTGGCATGTTTTTATGACAGAGAAAAGACACTGTGGATATACTATAAAGAACTCAGAAGAATGGAGTCAAATAAGTTAGAGGTGGGCAAATTCCACATGCATATGTGGTTTATGTTTTAAAATATACTCTGGTGCTTTAAGAAGAGTTGATTACAGTGGAAAGAGGAAAAAGAGAAATTAGTTAGATTGATAATTTAAAAGTTCATGTAAATTATGTCGACAATTTGGGCAAGTAGTATCACATTGGCAATAGACAAAGGCCCCATTTGTAAAACATTTAGAAATAACTCCAGCTAAGGATAGATCATGATTTGGGGTGGAAGCTATAGAATATTTGTCTGAGCAGTCAGCATATGTTGACATCAATAACCCTATAGGGACAATTAATGGAGCTTGTCCAGGAGCACAGCGCAGCCTTCAGCAATAACAATAATAAAAAAAGTCTCAAAGCAAACATTCACCAAGTATTTACCAAATTCCAAATACTTTCTAATTCCAATGCCATAATTTTTAAAACAACCTTCTGTTGTCATTGCATTTTAGAAATGAAAGAATTGAGGCAGAGAAAGTTAATTTCTCTTAGATTACATAATTAAGAAATTCAAAGACAATGTTTAATATGATCTGATCTCACAGCCCATCTAATTAATAGCAAAAGTAATAGAACTGATAAAATTATCAAATCAACTTAAAGTTAGTATATTAGCAGTATATGTGTTTATTTTGTGTACTCCTAATGAATGTGTTTATTTAATTACAAAATGGGAGTTGAGATAATTGCTTTAGATTACAAAAAATCCCATCCATTTACAGATGCAGAAATTGATTTATCAAATGATTCAGTGAATCACTTCATTGAAAACATTACATTTGTACCAGAATGGGTGTGAAGATTAATATTTCCAACTCCCAGTTGATTCCTCACTTTATATTTTTTTTCCAAGCCAAACTCGCTCCAGTTCAATTAAAGATGCTTTCTGTAAAATTTATGGTATTGAGGAAGGAAATGGGCAGACAGCCATTAACAGTACACAACAACTTTCAAACTCCATTCTTGGATGGACCACAAGAATCAGAAAGCTACTTGAAAGTCCAATAAAGTCGTTATCTGATGCTCTGAACAGGGAAAGTTTAGAGCGAGGGTTGACATTTCATATTTAACGTGTTGTTTAACAAGTTTTCATTATTAATCTGAAGGTCCACAGGCTAGAAAAGGAACTGCTGATCTTTTGAGGGACATTATCTGAACGATGTCACTGGGAAGTCCTGATTGCCCCATATATTGGTAAAACATTGTTGGGATTCAGGTCCCAACAAGTCTCTGGGTTCAGAGGAGTTAAGTCTGTGCCTATGACAGAGAGGGAAAGGAGGACTTAAGATGAATTTGAGTTTTGTCATACCTCTAGGCATTTGTGCCAAGGTGACTATGTGTGCCAACGCCCCAGAATTCTTCCTCCTGGGAACCCAGAGGAAGTCTCTCAAAAATATCGGGGACAGATGTTTCCTCACAGACACTCAGCTTTGGAGAAATCTATCAGTGATGGCTGCCCCCTTTCTCGCACAACAATGAAGAGCTCTGTGTACTAATAACATTTTTAATTAAAAAGTCAGGGCTGGGGTGGTGGCTCAGTGGTGGAGTTCTCACCTAGCATGCATGAGGCACTGAGTTCAATCCTCAGCACCACATAAAAATAAAATAAAGATATAGTGTCCACCTAAAACTGAAAAACAAAGATTTAAAAAAAATAAAATAAAAAGTCAAGTTTCTGCATTTTTATAATACTTGGTAAAAATAGTATTTCAGATTCTACACAGTTTTCCAAAATATCCACCCTTCCCTTGGCATCTCCAGCACCTCCAGCCTTCTGGGCCTGGTCTGTCTGTTCTGAAGCCTCACTGTCTCTAGGGATATTCCCATCCCTGCCAGGGCCAGCTCTTCCCTTTATCCCTTAGGGTTCCTTCTCTCCCTTCTTTGCAGGGGCCTTTATAGGCTGGGGCTCTGGCTTTGGAGGCGCAGGTTTGATGACAGCCTTGCGGATCTTCTCTGTGATGGGCCCTTCACCTTGGCTCATCTGCTTCAGCACCTGCACCAGCCTTTCTCCTGGGCATCTCACTGATGCCAGGATTCGGGGCTTTGGTGGGTCCAAGATTCCTTCTCGCCCCTTCTTCACGCTGATCCTATGCCTCACTTCAGAGCACAACATGTGCACATATTTTTTTAGGGGGGAACCAGGGATTGAACTCAGGGGTACTGGACCACTGAGCCACATTCCTAACCCTATTTTGTATTTTATTTAGAGACAGAGACTCACTGAGTCGCTTAGTGCCTTGATGTTGTTGAGGCTGGCTGTGAACTCACGATCCTCCTGCCTCAGCCTCCTGAGCCACTGGGATTACAGGCATATGCCACTATATTTCTTGATAATTTTTATCTTTTTTACTTAGGCATTTACTATATGCTTATTACCATACTAAATGTTTAATCCTCTCATCTCATCCACACTGAAACTTTGGGGCAAATATTTTGCCCTTCTTATGATAAGTGACTGAATCACAATGAGACTAACTAACTTGCCCCGGGACATTAGAAGTAAACTTGATTTTAGGGATGATTTCATACTGCTACTTGAATTTGACTATTTTATTGATGAAAGAGTTTTCAGTAGTCCACTTAATGGTTTATCTTCAATTGATTTCTATAAGCTTCTGAGGTAATATGAAAAAATTGTCACTTACAAGTCACTTGGCTGTCCTCTACCTCTGTAACTCTCCATCCTTCCTTCTTCCTCTTTTTCTTCTTTCCTCTTTCTGAATCTTCCTGTTTTTCTTGCAATTTTTGAACTTATTCTGTTTAGGTCTTCTGCTGCTTCTTCTCTATCTTACATTCTCTTATTCTACCTGTCCCTTTCTCCCTTGAGATTAGAACTTCTTCCCTCTCTGTCCAGGAATAAGTAGCCTCAGCAGTTTCTGTACAAAGCATTTATTTCCTAACCACTGCCTGCCTATGGGAACACCAAGACTTTTAAGAGAAAGCAACAGAAGCAGCTATGACCTCTATTGGGCACACAAAAATTAACATTGTGACTCATTTGAGGTCAGAAATGGAGATATGTGACAGTGTCATTTCTGTAGTAAATGTGTTTTCCCCCACCCCAGATACCCAGCAGGGAAGGTCCCTTTTATTGATTTCTACCATGGAACTGAGAATTTTCCAAATTATGAATAGTTCCAATAATTTTCCAAGAGAAATGATCCTGACTTCAACTTGATTTGGAAACATCAATTGAACAGCTACTTCCTACAAAAGAACTGTCATTGGTGGAATAAATGATGGTATTGTGTTTTGCTATTAGGCACTTCATATAGTATTTCAACCAAATTTTACTTGTACAACGGTGATGAATTTGTTTATTTCAGGACAATATTTTTCTTCTGAACAGAATTGCCACTGTTTGAGTTGCAGCTCAGTAGTTAGCATTGAAATGGAATTTTGCTATCCTCTTTCTTACCATCTTGCTAAATTTGTTTTTCTTAAAATGAAACTGTAATTCTTTTATTCTCAGTATTGGTTAATGAATGCTGCTTTTATAATAGGCTTCTAATAAAATTAGTTAAGGGAGAAAGTAAAATAAAATAGAAATTTATTCCAGAACAAATAAGAAATGAAGAGTCTATCTTTCAGTTAGATATATTTATATAATATCGACCTATCCATCTATCATCTGTCTATCTACAATCTATCTATTTACCTACCTACGTACCTATATAACTACCTATCCCAATCAACTTTTGATTGCTTTGAAATATACATAAGAGAACTCAGGGGAGAAAAGATTTATCTTGGCTAATGATATCAGAATTTGATGCCATGACCATGATGTAGACACCTGGTCCCAGTGTTCTCGGCCTGAGGTGGAAGGGCATGACAGAGGAAATCTGCTCACCTCCTGGGAACCATGAAACAGAAGGAGGAAATGCTGAGAAAACACTAGGGATAAGAAAACCCCTTGCAGGACACATCCCCCAGTGAGACCTTTGTCCCCACCTCCTACAATTTTCACCATTTCTTCCTAATTTCATCAGACTATTAATGATTCTCTGGATTAGTCTATTGATATGGCCAGAGCCCTCATGACCCAATTACTTCCCCAAAATGCCACCTCTGAACTTTGCTTCATTGGAAAATAAATCTTCTGAATTTGAGCCTTTGGAGGACACTTCATATCTAAATCACAGCTCACTCTATCTGTCTATCTATCAGTCATCCATATGTCTATCATCTAATTTAGCCACTTTCACACTAAGTATCATGTAAATCTTTAGCATTTGCACACATTGATACATTTTTTACTTCTTTTGTGAATTTTAATATTGATTTATAGTTGCAAATGTTAAAATCCAGTTTTTTAGATATTTTAAGCACTGCACTAAAATGCCAGAAAGAAGCAATTATCCCCATACAAGATGATATGGTCTTATAAAGGACCATCAATGTGAAAAGTTGTCATGTGTAATATCACACCAGCACAACACACTGTACTAGGCAAAGAAATGCAATCGAAAGGAAAAATAAAAATGTTAGTAATTTGCTTGAATTTTTGACACTTGCATGTGTCCTGGTGAGCCCCAAATGGAGCCCCTTATTGTTTTCCACTAATTCATCTTGGAGCTGACAGAGGTGCAAGTTACAAGTCACAGCTCGCATGCCATGCCTCAGGATGACAAAGCTCAATAAAACAATTATTCCAAAACCCATATCTCATCCATTATTAAACCTATGAAAAGAGTTTTAATTTCCTGTGCAATTACATAGTGAAATGTCATACTCTGGATGAAAAAAGATTAATTGCTTTTGATAAAATACTGTGTATTTTTATTGGACTCTTTGGACATCCATTTAATGTAGTAATATCATTGCAATCTGATGTGCTTCATATCATAAAGAACTATTGTAAGCTTGCATAGGAAATATTGTTTAATTATTTTCTTTTCTCATAAAGGATCAAGAATAAAATATTAATTCTTCTTGGCAAAAAAAGCATCAGCAACCACAAGTTATTTTTTAAACCAAGTTGGAGTCTTACAAATTAGCAAGACCAAAATATGATTAATATATTTTGCAAGGGATTAATAAAATTACCTAAAATAACATTTATGTCATGTGTAGACACAAATTACAATTTCTATCATTTGTGTTTGTTTTCTACTTACCAATGATTATTAAGTCATCCATAACAATGACTAGTCACTTTTTTCTTGTCACAAATATGACACCCCGTTTACTCTCTCATAACAATAAAGTAATGGCAAATGAATTTTTAGGAAAATTAACTGTCCAAAAGCTATGATCCTTTCTTGGCTTAGTGACAAAATCAAGAAGCCCCCATGAGAGTTCGAGTAGCATTTGAAAAATAGTGGATTATAGGGCACCCACGACATTTCTACCTATTGCATATGTCCAACTAAAAGTTTGGGTGTGATGAGATTTAATTATTTTCTTGCATATTGAAAAAAAGATAGAATGACATTCCATAGGAAATAAATATTTTAGCAATTGTACTTTCTACAGAAAAAATATTGGTTTACATCAGTTTATTTGGTAATGTCCATTGTTTAAGCATCTATTATATTTACTGATTTTTAATTTCAAAAGCATAAAATATAGAAAAATATGTATAAAACTATCTGAATAATTATAAAACAAGGAAGACTCAACTCTCTTTATTTGCAGAAGTTTAATATAATTGGCAGGCTTGTCCCTACAAAATGTGTTGTAGGTCAGGAATGTGTTTAATTGTTACGTATGCTGAGAAAAGATCATGCAGTACAACATCTATCAAAAACTAATAAAGGGCTAGGGATGTAGGCAGTGTGCTTTCCTAGCATGTGTGAGGCACTGAGTTCGGTATTCAGCACCACATAAAATAAACAAATAATTCACAATAGCTAAACTGTGGAATAAACCTAGATGCCCTTCAGTAGATAAATGGAAAAAGAAAATGTGTATATACACAATGGAATAATACTCAGCAATAAAAGAGAATAAAATCATGAAATTTGCAGGTAAATGGATGAAGATGGAGAATACAATGCTAAGTGAAGTTAGCCAATCCTCCCCCAAAAAACAAATGCTAAATGTTTTCTCTGATATAAGGAGGCTAATTCATAGTGGAGTTGGGAGGGGGGCATGGGAAGATTAGAGGAACTGAAGATAGGGCAAAGGGGAGGGAGAGGAAGACAGGAGGCAAGGCAGTAAAAAAGATGGTGGAATGAGATGGACATCATTACCCTAAGTACATGTATGAAGACAAGAATAGTGTGAATGTACTTTGTATACAACTAGAGAGATATGAAAAATTGTGCTCTATATGTATAATGTGAATTGTAATGCATTCTACTGTTATATATAACAAATTAGAATAAAAATTAAAAACAAATAAATAAATAAAATAAAGGCATTCTGCCCATCTACAACTTAAAAAATAATAATAATACTGGAGGACTACTCCTTTATATCACTAAAAAAAAAATACAGCAAAGAATTATTTTTTTTTGTAAATGATTAGCACAAAATCAATTAGAATTTTTCTTAGCATGATCTCTTCGATATATATGCCTTGTCCAGTCACCTGCCATCTGCCACTGTGGACTTTGGTAGTGCTCTGATGTTGAATACCCTTAACTGTCCATGTCCCTCCTGATAGAGAACAAGAACTTTGAGTTATTTCCCCAAACTTTACCCTCTTTCAGCAGGAAGAAACTTGGAGATGTCCTTTTTCCATAGAAATGGGATAGAATGGGGTAGAAATTGACAGTAAGTAAGTGTAACAGTGGTCCATTTTACATTTTGAATGTAACCCTTGCTGCTGTGCCACTACAACTTATTTTTTAAATGGACTTGTTTCTTACTCTATCTCTCTCCCTGCTCCTCCTCCCTAATCTCTCCCCCCTCCCTAATCTCAGGGGAAATAGGATTACCTTTCTTCCCCATCCTAGGCAGATTTATTTGTCCCTGTATACACACCCAACATAAGAAATTCAGACTTTGGGGTTGGCACCAGAAGATCTCAGAAATGATGGTCTCCCAATTAACAAGTGAATTACAATGGCAACAGAGAAGGTGTGGAATGTAGCCTTTGAGTCACCTCTTTAAAAGCCCCCTTTTCTTGCTGGTGGACAAAATTACAGTCTCTGGGACTGGAGTCTCCTGTTTTTCTCCTTTGCCAGCAAAGCAATAAAACTTCGTTTTCCTTTATCTCAAAGACATGTCCTCATTATTGGATTGGCATTGAGGACACAGACTGAGCTTTAAACAACAACTTCTAAATAATCAACAATGACTTATATAAAACTGTTCACCAGTTTCCTCCCCTCTGCCTTCTGGTCCATGATAAGATTGCTCTCCCAGGTTTTTGGTCTATTGTGATGGAGTGTGACCCTGAACTTGTTATGACCAATGAGAAATAAGAGGAAGAGATACCATTTTATTTCCTTTGTGAGACCTTCAGAGTGCTCATCTCCTTTGTCACAGCAGGTGGTAATGTTCCAGACAGTGGCTGCCCCATCAGCCTGAGTTTTGGAGTGGCCCCATCTGACTCACAAAGGACATGTGGCATAAAAAAAAAAGCAAACCTTTGTTATTGTAAGCCATGGAGACTTGGATGTTTTTGTTGTTCTATGGTAACATAACCTAGGCTATCCAACTGGTAGAGTGTATTTATTAGCTACCCAGCACTGGGTTCTGAGTTAAGGTGGAGTAAAGAAGTGTTGAAGGACCAGTAGAAAGAGAATGGACTTTGGAGACAGATAATTTACAATTAAATATCAGTTCTGCCATTTATTATATGTATGAATGTTAGTAATATTTAATACCTTCATATACATCTATCAGTATGGCAAAAAGAAACAAGAAAACTAACCATCCAAAATGCAGAACAACTGGAATACAATGTGATATGGCTATTTTGGAAAATAATTTTGCAATTTTTGTAAAATTAAACATATACTTACCATATATTCCATCAATTCTGGTAGGATTTACCCAGGATTAATGAAAATTTCATTTATACAAATGCATCAGATAATACGTTTATGTTTATAGTGACATTGTGTAAACATCCTTTGATATTTACAACTGATCAAAGTAGAAATCACTCTAAATGTCCTTGCATGAGGGAATAAACAACATGTGCACACCTATCTAATGGACTTAATAATAAAAAAGAGGCTCTATGGAAAGTCATATGGATGAATTGCAATCTGTCTCAAAAAGTGAAGGAAGGCGGGCTTGAGAACCTACAGGTTGGCTGGGTGGGATGGTATACTCCTGTAATTCCAGTGGCTCTGGAGGCCAACACAGGAGGATTGTGAGTTCAAAGCCAGCCCTAGCAACTTAGTGAGGCTCTAAGCAACTCAGTAAGACCCTGTCTCTAAACAAAGTATAAAGAAAAGGGCTGGAGATGTGGCTCAGTGATAAAGTGCCCTTGAGTTCAATCCTCAGTACCAAAATAAATAAATAAATAAGAAAGAAAGAAAAACTACACATTGTATGATTCCATTTATAAGAATATCTGAAAAGGTAAAATTACCCCTAGCGGTTAATGATGGTGATGGAGAGTAGGGGAGGGGTGAGGCGATTGAGAGCAAGGGCACAGAATGGGTAATGGGAACTGTTCTGTATCTAGACTGCATTGATAGTTACATTGGTCTATATATTGATAAATATATACATGAAATATGTAACTGTATATCTATATATTGATACAATACAGAACTGTATATAAAAATAAATGAATTTTATTGTATATAAATAAAACTTTGGAATGAAAAAAAATTAATAAAGAAAATTGTAATAATTAAAATCAGTGTGTTTGCTGTTTTTCCAGAAGTAAAAATTAAATGGAGATATTTTATATCCAATAACGTTTGTTATTTTAAAAACATGATGTTTTTGGTTATTTGTAAAAAAAAAAAAAATCCAATGCTGGAACAAAGATAAACAGTAGGAGATTGATTACCTTTTCAGAGATAAGGAAGCATATTTCAGAGAAAGCATCTTAAATACCAGAAACAACCTTTCCATATTCACTTATAATTTTGATATATCAATTTAAGGAAAATGTGAAAAAAATTGCATTTTGCATATGTCAGTCATTATTTATCTGTAATAGAGACATGCTCATTCCCCTGCTGCTGTAAATTAAGGAAATGTCAATAAACTCATATTGATTCTGAAAATAGGAGTTGGAAAATTAAATGTTTATTCAGTTTGGTGTTTATGCAAATGTCATCCTCTGATTCATAGTGTAAAATAAAAAAATGGAAAAGTATAAATTTTAAGCATCATGTTCTTATTACATGTAATATCTGGATTCCAATAATAAATATTGTGTATATATTAATTGATAGGCTATAGCTTAAAATCTGAGCTCATTTTTATCACAAAATTTGGCAAATATGAATCTGAAATTATCCATATTTTATGAATGGTATTTTATCTCTGAGTACAAAAGACTGAAACCTATGTATTGTAATTTCTTTTGTATTTCCAAGATATCTGCACCATAGGAGCAATTTTATTTAAAACATTTTCCTAAATCAAAAAAGTTCATTGATTTCAGGAATGACATGATAAATACAGTGAGCATATTAAGGCCTTCACACAATTATAATTTTGTTTTATCTTTTGTGACCTGCACTTTACCTGACCCATAGTAGATATCTCTATAAATATTACTGAACAAAAGTGTAGAGATTATGCCTGGGTGTTAGTAAGTTTTTCACTATAGTGACCAAAATACTTGACACAAATAACTTAAATGGGGGAAACTTATTTCAGCTCATGGTTCCAGACATTTTGATCCATGGTTGACAGGCTTCATAGCTTTGGGCCTAAGGTAAGTTAAAAAGCACCTGGAAGAAGGGCATGGTGGAAGAAAGCTGTTCAGCGCATGGCAGTTAGAAAACAGAGAAAGAGAGAGAAAGAGAAAGTGGCCAAGGACATGATATCTTCCCCATGGACAAATTCTCAGTGTCTTACTTCCATCAAGCATGCCCAACCTACCATTTCCATCTCCTAGTACTCTATTCAGCTATCAATGGATTAATCTGCTGATAAGGTAAGAGCCTTCCTGATCCAATCTCTTCCCAAAGTCTTCCCTCTGGACATTGCTGCATTGGGGACCACATCTTCAATACATGGGCTTTTGTGAGACATTCCAGATTAAATGGATAACAATTTTAAAAGATCTAAATACAATAATGCAATCTATTTTATCTATACCTTAAAGACATTATGCATAAAATTGTGAGTCTTCATTATAATTCAGTTATCTGAGGCCTTAAAATTCATTGAATCTATTCTGACTTCTAAAATGTTAACCTTTCTTTCTACCATATGATTAAATTTTCCTTTTGTGAGGTCAATGGAAAACTCTATATTGTCAAATACAATTTTTAATCCTCTTTCCTCAATATAATCCACATATCATTTTGTATCTCAATCTTCTTGTCTTTTCTCTGTAGGTAAGTAACTTCATGATTTTTACATAATTTTAAACTGATAACTCAATATTTTTATAACAATTTTACCTTCAGATATTAGTGGCCTGGGAATACTTTCTAACTTTATTCTAATATCCTTCTTACATTTTCTATCTATTAAGCTTTTATATATAGATGCACAATGCTTATAATCTACAATCAAGCTGTACCAAACATTCTCCCTCCTTGGTGCTCCTCACCTCAGAAAGGCTAATGGGTGACACAAGAAGACCTTAAAGTTTCTCTAACACACTATAACCAATTCATCCGCAAATGTTTTGGTTCTATTTTCAAGGAATGTTCCAATATGAACTCATTCAGTGGTTTCAACTTTATCACATCTATTCAAGTCACCAGCATCTCTTGATAGAACAGTATCAACAGACAATTCATTGGTACCTCTTTATCCATTTTTCCAATCGTGACTACTTATGATTTTCCTCACACAGTAGTCCAAACTTTATTTGAAAACAAAACATGGAATGCAATACCCTATACAATCTAGAACTTGACTAATGTGCCACACAGGACACTGCAGAATCAAATTTTGCCATCTTTCCATTTTATTCCTTATAGTTTTTCTCCTCCTTCACCTAACCATGCAAAAAACACACTGAATTTTTGTGTTCTTTGCAAATTCCAAACATGCTTTGGACTTGGGAGCAATACATTAGCTGTTTTTTCTTCAGTTAAATCCTTTTTGAACCTTGCACAGCTAACTTCTTCTTGACATTTAGTTGATTCTTTTAAAATGTTTAAGTCTTAGCCCAAATGCAAAATTCTCAGAAAATCTCTGCACTCATTTATTTTTCAAAACAACTTTTCCAACTATTCTTTGTTTACTAACATAAATGAATGAATGAATGGGTTTCTTCACTTTGTCTCAGATCTAGTTTTGTCTTTGATGCTACTGTAGAGAAATTTACGAGGACATACTGGTCTTCTGAAGACATCCACGTAGAGACATACTTGTTAGTAGTGACTCCTTTCCCTCTTCTCTATTTTCAAAATTCCGTTTCTCAGACTGAAAAATGGGCAGATGATAACAGTAAATGAACTGAACTGAATGCACTGATCTCTTAGTTTGCAAAGGTTTGGAATTAATGAAAACTTTTATACATTTTTGAGCAAATAACTTAAATCTAAGTATTGTTAGTTCCATTCATATGTTGATTTCACTAAAATTACTCTTTCAAAATATCCATTATTGCTACTCCAATTCACATGTCTTGAGATCATGTCAGAGTCTCTGTAGCATTAAAAGTACTGCTATTGGATTGGGGATGCAGTGGTAGAGCAGCTGCCTAGCCAGTGGAAGGGCCTTGGTTCCATCCTCAGCACAACAAACAAACAAAAATAAAAAGACAGAAAAACAAAACAAAATGAAACACTGCTCTCTCCTAGTATCTTAAAAAAATGCCTTTTTTCTTTTAGATTTTCTCCTGACTTTTCTACCACCTTTCTGGAAAAATCATTAAGATTTTTATGTGTGCATACAGGCTTCTCTGACTCTCCAAATCTTGAAGGTTAGAAAGTATTCCCAGGCCACTAATATCTGAAGGTAAAATTCAAACCACAGCAGTAGTATTACCTGCAAACAAACTAAGCTGATTAAGGGACTCCAGTTTAAACATTTTTTTTTCTTTTATAAAGAGAAAAGACATGAATTGGCTTGTATGGGAAAAAAAAAAAAAAACTTGTTGATTACAGTTGAAACCAATTTATTTAGAATTAGTGTTCAAACTTTTTTAGAATATTATCTTTTAGGCTCTATTTCTATTCACTTTTTCATTTATTTTTTCCTATATGTTATCTTTATTCTCCATATGCACCTCTTGATGAAAATAATGGATTGTAAGCCAATCACTCTCCTAATTTTCTTCCATTTTTTTTTTTTTGCATGGCATAGCCTTGGTTGAAATGAAATTTTATATTGTTGAGAGTAGGATTGGTTTTAATAAGAGAAACTTATAAATATTGAATAGCATAACAAAATAAAATTTTTATTTGTTACACATATTAAAGTTCAGTGTAGTTTAGTTGGTATGGTCTTGTAAACCGAGTCTTCTTTTATCTTGTTACTACAAAGTTCTCTCTATGAAACTAATTGATGGAGAAGCAGAGTAAATTAAGATCTTATAATCCAGGCTTGGAAGTACCATATCAATACCCTTGGTCTGAACTTAGCTATAAATATACTGCTAAGTACAGAAGAGGTATTCTCATTATCTATTGCCTGTGAGAGGCCACACAAATTGGTGGCTGGAAATTATTTTTGTTTTACTTATGATTTGGTAGTTCAGAAGATCAGTCAGGTCTCAGCTATTTTGCTGTTTTTCCTTCATGTGGTATCTGCCAAGGTAGAGGATCTACTTCCAAGACCGCTCATCTGCAGGAGTATTAAGTGGGTGCTAGCAGCTGTTGGTTGATCAGCTGCCTTGATGGCAGGAATTACCTTTCCTGTTGATTTGGTGTTTTCTATAGTGCTCCATGAAATTCATAGAGAACATCAGCTGACTTCTAAGAAAGAAATGTTTCAAGAGACCAAAGCAGAAGCTCTAGTAACTTCTTATAAGGCCCAAATTGAGTTAGTCTTGATGTTACATAGAATCATTTCAACCCCATACCATCAAACACTTCACTAAGGTCAGCCCTTGCTTAAGAACAATAGAATTATACTCCACACCTTAGTAGGATAACTAGCAAACTCTCTATGCCCCATTTTAATAGTAGGATAGAGAATAGAGCTGCCACTGTATCTCATGCTGAGATAAAAACATGGATATTGATGAGTAGAACTGGTCTGTGCTACATAGCCTTCTTAGTGGACCCCAATCCCACCCATCAAAGAAAGGATAACCTCAGACCCTGTAACTGGAAAGTATTGTATTCTTCAATTTCTGTAAACTTTTAAAGTCATTTCAAAGTGAAATAGTCCTTTCTTTCCTGACATTTCCCATATATCATAGCATAATTACAAGATATGATCATGCTCATAGTCACTTCTTATAAGTTTTATTTTTGACTTCTAATTTTTTTAATCCCCCATGTCCAGTTCTTTCCTCAGTGGTCTCAATTCAGTCATTTCAAGTCATACATCTTTGCCTTTTGACTAGTCCCTCAAGGGACCCTTTTCATCAAAACCAGTTTGTCCAGACTACCAAAAGGTTTTTTTCTGCAGTCTTGAAAAAATTCTCTGCACTGATGTATTAATAGACCTCTTTTATGGCCACCTATTCCCCAAACCGGAAATGCATTTAGAATGATTTTTCTAAAACTCAAATCTGATCTGGTTGAAACCTATTTAAAAACTTCCTCTGGCTACACAATGCCGTGGAGAAAAAATATAAACTACATAGTCTGCAAAGACTTTCTGGGTTGGCTCTCTTCCGTCCTCCTGGTCTATGTGGTGGCACCCTTCCTGGACACTCTGTACACACTCCCCCTTGTGCCAGGTCAATTAAATGCTGTCCTTTTCATTCTGCTGTCTTTGCCAATTCTTTTTCTGCCTGTCATATTCTCCCTGATTTCTATGATTTGTTTCCCTAATTCCCATTAAAATTTCATTTTAACTATTATGACTTCCTCATGAAATACAATTTTCTGCCAAAAGCAACGATAGCTTTTTTCTTGACTCATCGTAGTAAATTCTGAATGCTCTATGTAACTATTTCTACAGTTCAGCTGTAGGCTGCATGTCAACATGAACCACCTCCTATTTGCTACTGTGTCCTTAGCCTTTATAGCACATTAACTGGCACATTTTTATTGAGCTTAATAGATAATATGAATCAATGATGGATCATAATCTTCCACGTAAAACCAGGTTTATCTGGCCTTAAGTCCATGGTTGTTAACTTTAAGATTTTAGGGATGTTTTAAAATATTTTATTTGAAAATAAATTCTAATGCATAGTTAAATTTCATAATTGAAAATATTTTAGTGTAAAGTATACTTATGCTAAAATTTTGTGAAGGTTGAGAGTCATTGATTTATATAAGTGAAGTTCACTTTGTGTGATAGTGCCTAGGAATATGATATACAGGACATTCATAATTCTTCTTTTGCTGCTCAAGACATTATTTAATGGCCTTTCAAATATAACCATATTATATTTAATATGTTCTAACAACATGTCTGTGGCTTAAAATAATGTGAAATGTGATTAACTGAATGAATCAAAGAGAGTTTTTACCTGATAATACTAGTTCTTAGGCAGGATTCCATTTAAACTGAACTATTATTAAATTGTTAGAATTCTAATAATTTATTTTAACGTCCTGCAACCTATATTCCTAGTTTAGTTGTTTTCACATTTTAAGAAAAAAAACATCATTTTCATTTTCTAAAAAAATTTTTAATGACTCTATAACTTTGCAATTAAAAGATACTCCAACTGCTAACTGCCTCTTGTGTATCATCAAGTGTGTAATATTAGTACAGAAATTAACAGAGCAGATTATGAGGAAGTTATAGTACAAGTTTTTATTCTGCCATAAAGAATTTTAAATTATATCTGTAGAATGTATAAACCCTTCAATAAATGGATGGATAGATGCTTGATGAAGGCTTCATTTCCAAAGGATATTTCAGAAATGTGGGAATTACTTCTGAGTAGTGCATAGAATATTCAATATATGCATTTTTTCTTTTGAAGTAAAATTCACCCCCATGGATTAATATATTGATTTATGTAATACTAATCAATTCCTTTTTGTGTCATAAAAGTCACTTTTCTTTTGAAAACCAACAGATAAATTTTGTTCTGTAGTATCATTAGCTAGGGAGTTGACATTCTGAGATATTTTTTGTCAGTGTTATTCAGAATGATTTATAACATACTCATATTATAAAATCATTGAACAAAAATTTATCATTTTTAGAATAGTATTATGCACACTTTAAACAAAATCTTCTGGTTGTTTTACCTAAAAGTAGAGATACGGCTTTAGAAATTTTAAGAACAACCTCAGCTTTTCAATGTTCTGTATGATTAGCTTTCTTTTTGTCCCATTTTTTTAAAAAGGAATCAATCAGGTAAATGCATTTTCAAATAGTTAATTTTATATATCTTCTTAGATTATCAATAATTATGAAAATATAATGTTTGAATTCTAGAAACATATAGGACTTAATTTACCACACAAATTACTCTATATTTTTTATTTATTTTCATAAATGTGTGCAAATTTTCCCCCACATTCATTTTTTTAATACAAAGGGTAAAAGGCCTATGTTTATTTCACTAGAGACAAAAATATATGTAAATATATATATATATATATATATATATATATATATATATATATTTCATGTAGGCAGTAACTTGTGCCCACTTACCATATAGATTTGGAAAGGAAAATGTGAACTATTTCACACATGACATTTTTGTTTCAACACTAGCTGAAACAAGTTTTTTAATGTTTGGCTTTGTGGTATAATTTGAACCATGTGCCTTTTAAAGACTACAAAAAAAAATAGCTTCAGACTAGATTCTACGGTAATTCGTGGACTTTATGAGGTAGCCTAAATATTTTCACCATGTGGATATAGACTAAGAAGTATGGGCCACAAACAAGATTCAGTTTTCGTGGGATACCATCAAAATTGCTTGAGTTTTACAAATTATTTGGAGTATTTGAAACCGTTGGATATTTACAATAATCCTCTCAGGCTTTGACTGATTTTCCGTTTTCCCTAAAATATTATTTACATTTCTCAAATATTAACTGTCTGTCAAATAGGATAAGCTGGTCAAGGTTGAGTAGCATGTATCTAAGGACCTGAAATTGGTAACATGACAGAGCATTCCACTTGGAAACTCACACTCAGGACCAAAGGGTTTTCCTCCAGTCTACTTACATAACTCAAAAAAAAAAACAAAAAACAACAACAAAAAAAAAAACCCACATATCTTCTCTTTTTATTTATGATTTATTTTAACACATTATAAATAAATGTACTTAACATTAAATAACAGTGTCATTGGGTTTAGCTATTGTATCATTGTTCTGAAAGCATATCATATTATGATCATATAAAAACTAATACAGGGACAATTGCATCGCTTATTGGACTTCATGACATGAACCTATGATGAATGTGCCCATAGAATTATGCCATAGTTTGAAGAAGTCTTGAGTTCTCCAGACTTTCATTGGCTGAACGCTTGGTCCATAATGTAGTAGTATTGAGGTCCTGAATCTTTAGGAGGTGAGGTCTGTTGGAAGGCCATTGGAACATTGAAAGAGTTAAATGATTTTCTCATAGGAATGCATCCTCACTGTCTTGGGAAATCCCGAGAGAGAGGGAAGTGGGAGTGGGTGCAAAGCTAGGCTCTTCCCTTGAATATTACTTTCCCTTTACATTTCTGCACCATATTGTAATGCAGACAGAGGCACACTCTACGGGGTGGTAGCACTGGGAAGTTTGCACCTTATAGACATCAGAATTTTAAGCCAAATTATTCTTTATAAGGTAACCTATCTCAGGTATTTATATTAGCAACTCTAAACTAATGCCATGATGGATTTCTCCTTCATGGGAACTTTTTCTATGCCATAAGTTGTAAATAATTGCTATGGGCATCATCAAGTTTGAATAAAATACCTGTAATCTTCAAAGTAGTAATATTCATTACTAATTGTGAGTGATATTGTGTCTTCCAAACACTACGATACTTTGATGGGCTTGAAATAAACAAGGGATTGAGTTTGAAGTGACAGAATGAGAGATGTTTCAATTCTCTTATTTTATGTGGGCACTTGGAATTTTTTATTGATATTTATAATGGTAGAATGCAAACCAAAGTATATATTTCCTTTATTGGAAATACAGGAGCATGAATTGGGGATATAATTAAGCTGGACAACTTGTCCAAAGGCCAGGGTTTAAATTTCAACACCATAGAAAAAGAAAAAAAAAGAAAGAAAAAAATTAACATAATTAGAAATATTATATTTTCCCTTTTACATTATAAAATGAGTTTTATTATTTTTTTAAATTTTACTTAATATTAACAGCTCTACTTTATACCCCAAATTCAGAAAGAAACTTTTACATATTGGCATTTCTTTGGGGGCCACCATTAATATTGTTATTTAATTTTATTAGTACAAAATAACTTTGTGTAGAGATGTGTATTAAAAAGTGATGTGTGGGGCTGGAGTTGTGGCTCACCGGCAGAGCACTTGACTAGCATGTATGAGGCACTGGGTTTGATCCTCAGCCCACATATAAATAAATAATAATAAAGACACAACATCAACTAAAAATAATTTTTTTAAATTGATGTGCTCTGAATTTTTCTATAATTATTTCTGGAGAAAGGCATCTAACTTGTTTATCTTCATGTTATTATCTAATTACTAAAGATTTTGCATCCTTCCCCATGTTTTTGTGGAAAAAGATTGAATTAAATAATTTCAAACCATTCATAAATACTGAACCATTAAATGGATAAATGGAATTTGTAGCTCTTAGCTCTCTACATATCCATCAGCACACCATCATTGTTAGATTGTGTTCCCCTCCCTCATAACAGTAGACAAACATATAACCTACTGATAAGGACTTGTGAGTATTGACGGGTTTAATTCTATGATATTCCATTACTTCATAAGCAGGAAATGTGCATGCAGACATGCTCTAGGAGGTGTGTGCTGCTTCCTCAAATAAACCAGGGTTCAGTGACCCTTCTGCATTTCCACCAAATTGTTCTGTAACAGGGTGGTTTTATCTAACCCATTTGTTTTTCTTCTCAATTACTTCATTGTTTCAGGGGAATGTAAATAATGCCTACCTTAGCAGTTGTTTTGATGTTTAAATAAGCTCAAGCATACAAAGTATTGACATAAAGTCACCAAAAATTGTTCATACAATTTCCACTCCTAGCACCTCTGTGATCATTATTGACATAAAGAACAAACACAGCAGTTGAGTTGGTATAGTACAGGGAAACATGGGTACATCAAGGTGCACAGCCAAGTAAATTCATCTGACTTATAATTCTTAAACTGTAATAATTTTATTTCACCTTGAAGGAAATTCTGAAGGAATACCCTGTTGCCATAATTCCTTCTACTCCAGTATTATAATTAGACATCTATAAATTGATAAGACCTTATTTATATATTAAGTGTTTGGCAATTAAGAAAAATTATAAACATATATGTGTATACTTAGAAATGTTAACATTTAAATTTAAAAGTATATTTTAGCAGTTGCTTTTCAATAAATAATAACTTTAAGTAGTTTTATTCCATGAGTAACTAAGAAGAAATGAAATGCATACAAGTCTGTAAACTGTTCTTCAGAATAAGGGAGAAATCTATAGTTTATTCAGAGATTACATTATATTACTTTTTATCTTAGAGCAGTATTACAGAACATAAAATAAACACTATGGTTCCTAGAACACAGGTCTGTAAAATTAGTTTGGTGCTTTATGTAAATTTTGGAAGTATGTACACAGAAAAAAAAAGACTGCACTCAACACTTAGACTTAAATATATAAGCTCTCTGAAAATCAGTGTTTGATTTTTTCTGAGAATAGAAATAACCATCTCTTCCAATTCCCTAGAGAGGCTCTAAGCAAGTAAAATATTTTTTAACACATTTACCAAGGTTAAAAGTGCAACAAAACTCTAGTTTTCACATGACTAGGCAACATAATAATAGTACTTGAAATCTCTAAATTTATAAACCAAGCGTTTTTCTGAATTCTTAACTAAGAATAATATAGAGTACTAGTCCAAACCCATCTTCAGGTTTTAAACAGTAAAACTAGCCTTCACCTGTCATCTTTCTGCCAAGTGAATCTGTACCCTGAAGATAGATATCACTATAACAACAGGATAAATTATAAAACTTTGATGTGTTTCATGCAGTTGTTGATTGCTGATTAATTTATCCCATATGATTCCTGCTCCACTCCCTCTAACGAAATGACGAAGAACACTTTGTAGCACACACAACCACAAAAAGACACTATAGAATATCACAGCAGCATCTGCTAGGAGTCAGAGAGCAGAGATAAAAGCTTTGCACCAGGCTTAATAGCATCTAGCATTTTGTATTTAGCAATGAGAGATGATAATGAAAGAAAAAAATGTAAAACTTGTCGTTTATATCATTATTACTCATAGACTGTCAGTCAGGGGTATGGGTCATGAAATTCTGGGCTCTTTTGTACTTGGCAAGTGAATTATTTTAACATCTGAATACTTAAAGCTCCGCTAGATTTACAAAGGCATCTAATAGAGGAAAGAACTATTTTTAGGTTAATGTACTTGTGGTACTTGTGATAATATGTAGATTATAAACAGAAAAGTGGAACTTCACTTTTTAAAAACATTTTATGAAATGTATGCTAGAGCAGATAACACATTTCGTTGCATGCATTAGTCATACTAGATCCTTTCAACAGTTTTACTGAAATAATAATATATGAGAAGAAAAAAATGATTACATGGTGGGATAAACCTTAACAGAATGCATTATTTCAAAGTATAATTTAGTAACATTACTTAGAGATATATAACCTAATGTTTAACAACTATACATGTTATATCTGGAATATCTAGTAAATTTTTATGTATAAGAAATGATAGTTATAAGAGTCCCTGCATCTATGAAATAAAATAATTTCCTTTTCTCGGCACAGTCCAGTCTTCTTCTGCATGAGGTCTATTATCTCTGATAGAAGGAGATGGATCTTTATTTTCATGCACTTGACCTATATTTTCTTATCACTCCCTTTATGACAGAAATGTATGTACTGTGAAGTCAAGTGTTAGCATTCAATGCTTTCTTAACATATTCATTTGTAAGTGGATGCAGAAATAGCATCTGTGTGTGTTCATTAATCACTCACAAGTTCAGCAATCCTTCTATGAAAATTTTGATTTCCAAAACGTCCTAAGATCTGAAACTTTTTGAGTGCTTACATGACACCACAATGAAAACTTCCCCAACTAATCTCACATGGTAGTCAACTAACCTCACATTATAGTCAAAGTGCAGACACACTAAAAATAATGTATAAAATTCCTCCCAGACTTTTTATGTAACATAAATAAATTTCACATTTAGACTTGAAACCCATTCGTGAGCTATCTCTTTATTCATACGCAGATGTTCCAAAATCCAGAAAGCTCCCAAATCTGAAATATATCTATTCCAACAGGTTTTCAACCCTTAAAAAATAATTATTTTACTGACTGCAAGGGAAGATGTGATTCTTAGATTATGCTGTATGTAAAATAAAATACACATTAATACATTTTTAACATCAAGTTTACACACACAAATGTATGGATTAAAATGATACATAATTTGTTACGTGATGGAAATCACTATGATGTGTTTTACTCTGAGATCCTGGTATGATTTGACCCTTCAGACGGTGAAGCCACATGTCCAAATGACAGCTCTTGAACAATCCAGCAGGACATCTCAAAATTCTTGCTAGTCACCTGCTAGCAAAGGATCCGAAGATGTGTTTGCTCAGTGTACAGAAGTCCTTATCAACTTTCTCCTGTGCAAGGTTCCTCAAAGCTTCCTACAGGGAGAGTCTAGGGATGTCTCTCTAACTGTGAGAATTCCCTGCAGCAAGAAGGCACTAGAGATATATTTAACTCCACAAGCTGTCACACTGTGAATCCATGGGGGAGAGAGATCTGTAGAGGTCTCATTATGAGAATCTTCTAATAGTGCTACAGCAGGGGTAACACACAACAAAACCTGGTGTCAGGGAAAGGAATGAAGTGTTATTTTGGATTTCTAATGACAAATTTTAAAAGATAGGTCTCCTTTTTTTATTTTTCTCAGGGAAATATCTGGCTCATTATTTTATAGACAAACTATATGTTCCCCTTGTTTTAGTTAGTTTTTTCCATCATTGTGACCAAAAGACCTGATAAGAACAATTACAGGAGGGATAGTTTATTTGGTTCAGAACTTCAGAGGTCTCAATCCACAGACAACCAACTCATAACTGGGCTTGAATTATGACGGAAAGGTGTGACAGAGGAAAGCAGCTCAGGACATGGGGACCAGGAAGCAAAGAGAGAGTACTGCTAACCAGGTAGACAGTATTAACCCTAATGCACATTCTCTGTGACCTGTCTCCACAAGCCGCACCCTACCTGTGTACAGTTACCACCCTGGTATTCCATTCAAGTGTATTACTGCACAGATTAAATTCAGGCTTTCATAAACCAAATACTTCATTTCTGAATTTCTTGCATTATCTCACACATGAGTTTTTTGGGAAGACACCTTACATCTAATTCCCACTGGGGAATCTTATGTGGTAGATTCCTGATAACTACCAGCTAGGTCAGTGATGTCCTCTCCTTGGAAGACTTGAAGTTGAGCAAATTAGATATTTCTAAGGAATATTTTTATTTAAACAGCTACAACAACAAAAATCTCACTCTCAATATGGATGATGCTACTATGGAAGAATTCAAAATTTTTAGACATAAATACATTTTCAATAATTGATTTTTATCATTTCCTCAACACCCTTCCTATCAATCTTTCATTCTCAATCTATTTTTTCTTTGTGGTTTTCCTACTATTAAATCCCCTAGGTGGACTTTCCAGGCCGACTTGTCAGTGAGGGACAACGATGATGCCTGGCAAAGATAAGGAAATTAAAACCTTCCAACTGCTCAGTATTTATTAGCACAACATATGCATTGACACCAGAGTGCGCTTCACAATCATGTGTACACACTAAATCAAATTCTGTTGGAATTTTCAAACTAAAAGTTGCAATTCAATATTTGTCTCACTTTCCATTTACCTCCATGATTGTCTACAACAGTTACTTTCTGATTGTGCTAGCCATGGAGATACAATTTGAATATTAAACAAAATTTTCATGTCTATAAAAAGTATATTTTTTCTCTTTCTTTTGAAATATGTGATCTTTTGATTTACCTCAGGTTTTTCACAATTTTAGAGCTATGAAATGAGAAACCATGGCCTGGTCAAAATTCAGAACCTTGTTAATGCTGCATCACAGGAAATCTTAAATGAAATATGTATTAAGGTGTGCACATCAACTGTGACTCTTAGCCACCACCTCAACTCCCACAGACTTACAGTTCCACAAAAGATTGAAAGATTGTGTGCTTTCCAACCTTTCAAAATCCACACTTGGTTGGACCTTTTGAATATATATACTTTTCTAATGCACAGCAACTGTCATCAAGGGAATCAAAGCAATGAAACCTGAGTTCAAACTATTCACAAGTGTAGGAGACTGAAAACCCATATATTTGCAATTTATGAGCAAACACAGCCCTATGTTTCACCCTCCAACAAAGTTCCAATTTTGTTCTCTCATGATTATTCTTTCTGTAAAAGTACCTTTCATTTTGTTAGAAAATTTAAAGAAAACTGAAGTGCTATCAATCAAGCTAAGCTCTCCGGGTACGATGTGTGCTAGATTGCAGAAGACTACATTAATGTTGAGTTGGGAACTGATAATGTCTGCCCCTCTATTCTTGAATATGATTTCAATTTCAGCTCAATTCAAATTTCATTCCAGCTCATTTCAAATCCCACTTAATCAATTCAATTACAAATGTAAAATTATAAGGATGGGGTTTTAGGAGAGGTGAAGTAATTTCTAGGTCTCATTCCATTTATGAATCTAATTCAATAAAAACTTCACTGAAAATTAATTTTAGTTGCAGATGTAGAAAAATAAAACATGAGAGCACACACGGTGTGGTAGGTAATTTAGTTTATGCAATTGAAAAATAAATTTTGACCTTCTAAGTTACATATTAATTAGGCTCACACCTTCAATGTTCTCTAACCTCCTCAAATACAGAAAAAGGGGAGACGCTAGACCTCAGGAAGATATCTTCATTTTCCATCACCAGCAGCCAATGTGATAAAATTGATTTTTATTTGGCAAATAGAAAACTTACTTTTATAAAACATCACCCATTTAAATGACATGTCTGATTTTTTTTTCCAATAAGAAACCGATGTAATATATTATGAATTAGGTTCTATATAATTAAATATATGTTCCCAGGGAGAATATAAGTTTAATTTTTAAATCACTAACATCTGGATACATTTTTTTTTGTCCCTCTGTGACTGCAAGGGAGCTACTATAAAATGAGAATGAAACTACATGCTTCGAAAACTTGGATTTAACAAGGAGTGCTAAAATTCAACCTTGCATTAGTCATTATAATTTTTTGACACTGTCTCAACGTGTGAAGGAAGAATTGAACTCCAGAGCTAGAAAGGGCATCGTTAAAAGACAAGATTGCCTTTCCTTATGACAGATATTAATATTAGATCATTTGCTTGGCTAGGAGCAGAGCTTCTGAGGTGTACAGAGGCCACACAAATTTGCTTGAGATTGAAAACCTTTCTTGCTGTATTTCTTCTTTCTTCCTCTATACTTTACCAGTGAGTTAAAAGAAATATGACTGAGTGTTAATTGGTTTTGCTGTTGTATTCCATATTTGTTATGGAAAACGTATTCCACTGAAATGTTTGACTCAAATAAGTGCATTCTGTTCTCTCTTGCAGGTTTTAAAAACAAAATATTTTATTTTATGTTATTCAGAATATCTAACTTGTATGGAACCTAAAAAATTTCCTCATTTGCAATGTCTCCTTCCACACATTTATGCAGCAAACATAACTCCAAACAGACAGAGTTATTGTCCTTATCTCCTTCAAGATAGAAAAGGATAATTTCTTATTTTGTGTACTCTTTTTACTCTCAAAACGTCAATTTAATTAAGTAAGGGGTTAGAATGAGGCTGGTTCAGAGTATATACATTATTTTCTTCTGCAAATTCAGTTAAAAAGAAAGGAGAAAAAGAGAGGGAAGTGAGGGGTTTTACGCAGCTGTTCAATTGCTAGCTGACCCCAGCCCCTGCTGTATATATAACAACAGCTGGCTATATGGACACAGACATAGGCAGACGTCAGATTTGGTTTAGATGTAGACGTGGAAGTAGATGTGGATAGGGATAAGTTTGCCAGTGAGACAAGTGAAGCTGGAGTCCTACTTTCTGGGCTCAATACTTAATGCTACTTCTTATAAGATACGTTCCCAGGAGTAAGCTACCTACCCTCTCCAAGATTGAGTTTCCTTTTCTGGTTAGGGAGAATGTTAAAAGTACCTTCCTCCTATAGTTTCTTTGAAAAGTAAATCAATCAAATGACTAACATTAATAAGAAAATTAAAATATTAATAATAAAATTAACTAATTAATATTTCTATAGCACACAATGCTGCACACATTTTGAAACATACACAAATCTGCTTCCTACAGATTGATTTGTTCTTTTGAGCTTTGATAACTCTTGAAGGATTTGAGCTTATAATTTTGGAATTGAAATCCTATTGATCTTGTTGATAAAGAATGTTAAATAAATAAACATTCTTATATTACTGTTAAATAAATAAACATTCCTCATATTACTGGCTTCTGTTCAAAGATCCTGCTGCGTGGGCCTCTGCCATGTCAACCTATCCTGCCAGCAGGAGACTGACTGTTTTCCCTTTTGTCTGTCCTGGTAAGAACTTCTGTATAGCGAGTAGCCTGTGAAAACAAGAAAGGACAGACATCCTTCCTCTCTCTTATAAAAGATTTGGGTTCCTAAGTTATGGCCCTTTCTGTTGCTTCATACTTTTATTATATTAATTTTTTAGATTGTATCCATTTTCAGCGTTTAATGCATCCCCTCTATATTAGACACTATGGAAAGGGCTTTAAATGTATTTTTTTCTAATATTGTGAGTCAAATATTATTATCACCATCTATTATGTGACAAAAATGAATATCAAAGAAATTAAGCAGTATGTCTGGGTCAGGAAGCCTACAGTGGAGGGTGGACAGGACGTGTTTGAAATGGGAGAGAAAGTTAAAACCTGAGCTTTCTGATGTCAGAAGTAGAAGCAACAACTTCTAGGGGGCACCGACCTAGTTACATAAAAGTAGCATAAAAAGGATCAAAGAATGTGCAAATATTCTATTTTTACCTGTATACTCAAGCAGAAATATGCAATTGATTTCTTTCTTCTCCTAGTCAATTATTCTCTTCCCATGTCTAATGATGGACACCTAGGGCATTCTAGAGGGAGTTATTGCCCTGAAGTTCATATGATCTTAGCTTCAAAAATTAATCATTCAGATGTTTAATTCTTTTTTTTTTAAATTTTTTATTGTTGGTTGTTCAAAACATTACATAGTTCTTGATATATCATATTTCACACTTTGATTCAAGTGGGTTATGAGCTCCCATTTTTACCCCATATACAGATCGCAGAATCACATCAGTTACACATCCATTGATTTACATATTGCCATACTAGTGTCTGTTGTGTTCTGCTGCCTTTCCTATCCTCTACTATCCCCCCTCCCCTCCCCTCCCCTCCCCTATTCTCTCTCTGCCCCCTCTACTGACATTCATTTGTCCCCCTTGTATTATTTTTCCCTTTCCCCTCACTTCCTCTTGTATCTACTTTTGTATAACTCTGAGGGTCTCCTTCCATTTCCATGCAATTTCCCTTCTCTCTCCC